>NC_056732.1:1672512863-1672640363 GCF_019279795.1 Protopterus annectens | reverse complement strand
CACTGAGGACGAGTCGGTGTTGCTGAAGGCTTTTGATGCTCAACCTTCTACCTCCTGTGTTACTCCGCCCTTCGATGAATTAATGGATTTGATTGCTCGAAGGGCGTGGGAGACACCGGACAGTGGAACCGGTCCCTCGAAAACCAAACAAGTTTATTACCGCTCCCCAGGACAAGACTTATCTCACCAAAGGAGTTCCGGTTGATGCTATGGTGGTGGCTGCAGCCACTAAAAAGGAGATGTCTGAGTCTTCCTCTTCTGTTCATCCTCCTAATAAGGATTCTAGGACTATGGACAGATACGGGAAGCGCGTTTTTAGTTCAGCGACTTTTTCCATGCATTCGCTAAACTATTTGACACACTTTACACGTCTACAGAGGGATCTCATCAAGGAGCTGAGAGTAGATGGATCTCATCAAGGAGCTGAGAGATACCCTCCAGGGTAACACAGATGCTGCTGTTTCAGATAAGGTAACAGCACAGCTTAACACCCTTACCTCCATAGTGAACTCGTCCATGAGGCTCATCTCGTATGCGGCTGAAGGGTCGAGTAGAGCCGCAGCTTCAGCGATTGCTCTACGAAGACAATCCTGGATGCGGCTGTGCTCATTTGTGGAAGCTTTCAAGTCTTCCTTCGCCAACGCCCCCTTTGATGGTGCCACTCTGTCTGCTGTCGGAGTCCGTTCCATCTAGACTGTACCCCAAAGGGCAACGAGGCGGAAAAATGTGGTTCCGTAAAACTCTGGGATCTTTCCAGGCCACACAGAGTGACCCCCCCTCCCCCAGAGGCAGAAGGAGGGGGCAGAAATGGAAGACGTCGCCCCGGCGGCAGAGGGGGTCCGCAGAACCAAGGCGACAGGGATCCTATCCCTGGTAAGCCTTTCCAGCACTCCTAAACGGGGGCTCGACTGTCCTGCTCTGGAGGCAGTCGGGGGTCGCTTGGCTTTATACCCACAGGCCTGGCTAACTCTCACCTCAGACTCCTGGGTAAAAAGCATTGTAATCAGAGGATACAAAATCCCCTTCATGTCAACTCCACCCCAACAAAGAAGGTTTCCAGATGTGCCACCTCGTCTGCGAGGCCCAGCAGCAATAGAAATTTCAAAGCTGCTCAAAAAAGCGTCATTCAGCCAGTCCCGCAGATCAAAAGGATCCGAACTTACTCAAGGTTCTTTTAGTTCCAAAAGACAGGGGACTGGAGACCCATTTTGATCTCAGCAATCTCAATACCTTCGTGAAGAAGGAAAAGTTCCGGATGGTCACCCTTCAATCGATCCTTCCATTTTTGCAGAAGGACGACTGGATGTGCTCGATAAATCTCAAGGATGCGTACTACCACATCAAGATGGCCAGACCGTCCAGAGATCACCTGCGCTTCCGGCTGGGAGCCAGTCATTTTCAATTTCGAGCCCTGCCCTTTGGGCTCACCTCAGCCCCCAGGGTATTCACCAAATGCATGGCAGTGGTAGCGTCTCACTTGAGATGTCTAGGATTCCGGGTGTTTCCCTATCTGGACGACTGGCTCCTCACCGCCACCACCGAGCGTCGCCTCATACAAGCCAGAGACTATACAATCGACCTTTGTTCCCACCTAGGGGTTTCCATAAACTTCGAAAAATCTGCCTTACTGCCCTCACAGCATATTTCATTCTTCGGAGCAGACCTAGATACGCGCTTAACACTGGTAAAGCTCCCTCCAGTAAGGGCTTCATCCCTCAAGGAACAGGTTCTTCTTCTATTGCAAAGCAGGAAAGCCCCGGCCAAACTGGTGTTGAAGGTTTTGGGACTCATGGCAGCGTCCCTGATTGCAGTTCCTATGGGGAGATTGCACATGAGGCTCCTCCAATGGCTGCTGTTCACGCAGTGGTCATTCCAGCAGTTACCCCTAACGCACGAGATTCTGATAGCAGATTCTTGCAAGCGAGACCTCTCATGGTGGGTGTTCAGTCAGGATCTCACTATGGGTCGTCCATTTGTTCTACCGAATCCAGCCACGATAACCACGGACGCTTCCCTGATAGGGTGGGGGGGACTATTTCAGGGAAGAACAGTCCAAGGGGAATGGTCCAACATGGAGTACAACCTGCACATAAATGTTCTGGAAATGAGGGCGGTGTTCTTGGCGTTGCAACACTTTCAAACCCTCCTACCTCTAGGAACAGTAGCAGTTCAGACAGACAGCATGTCTGTAGTCTGGTACATAAACAAACAAGGGGGAACCAGATCTTACCCATTATGCAGAGAGGCCATGAGAATTTGGCAATGGGCAGAGTCCACAGGTCGCTTTCTGATAGCAATGCACATCCCGGGGTCATCCAACGTCATTGCGGACAGGTTGAGCAGAGCCATCCTGTTGCCTCACGAGTGGTCCCTCAAACTACAGGTGGCGGAAAGAATTTTCCGCAGATGGGGCCAGCCTTGCTGCGATCTATTCGCCTCCCCAATGAATACCAAATGCAGAAGCTATTTTGCCCTTCTACCCCCTCCAGGGGATGTCCCCAGGTTATGCACTGATACACGATTGGCCCCCGGGTCTCCTATATGCATTTCCACCTACCCCCTTGATTCCCACATATCTTCAGAAAGCCATGAACCTGGAAAGGACAATTATACTCATAGCCCCATTCTGGCCTCAACAGATATGGTTCCCCTTTCTTCGAGCCCATCAAATAGAGGAACCGTGGATCCTGGACCCAGTACCAGATCTACTGACACATTCGTCGGGAGTTCCTCACCCGTCTCTTCTATCCCTCAAACTAGCAGCTTGGCTGCTCCACTTCCCCGCCTAGCCAGGTCTGATCTACTTTCTCTGGCAGTTCAACGTGTTTTGGTTGCCTCTCATAAGGCTTCCAATACAAAACTCTACAGGAGTAAATGGAAACGCTTTGTGTACTGGGCATCTAGCCAACACTTGGACCCCCTGGTAGCTCCTTTACATAAAGTTCTAGAATTTCTATCCATCCTTTTCCACAAAGGAGCCTCTACTTCCACACTAAGAGTACAGTTGGCGGCCATATCCAACTTCCATGTTGGTGAGGACGGTTCTTCTATTATGTCCCACAGGCTTTGTAAGGCTTTTATGAAAGGTTCCTTCCATCTTCGACCGCCCGTCAGAGACCCTTTATTCCCATGGAATTTAAATTTGTTATTGTCGCAACTAATGTTGCCACCCTTCGAATCAGCCTCTTCTTGCCTCCTGAAGTTTTTGTCGTGAAAGACTCTTTTTCTTCTAGCGGTTACTTCAGCTCGAAGAGTGTCAGAGCTGCAAGCACTTTCAGTCAAACCACCTTACTTAATTTTCCACTCAGATGTTCTGTCATAAATATTAATCAGTCCATTGAACTCCCTACTTTTTTCAAGAAACATACCAGCAAGTTGGAATATATGCTGCACAAGTTAGATGTCCACAGACAACTAAGATTTTATTTGGATAGGACTAAGGATTACAGAAAA
Source organism: Protopterus annectens (assembly GCF_019279795.1). Lineage (NCBI taxonomy): Eukaryota > Metazoa > Chordata > Ceratodontiformes > Protopteridae > Protopterus > Protopterus annectens. The sequence goes on along the minus strand of NC_056732.1, from coordinate 1,672,636,910 downwards.
ACAGATCAACTTTTTGTTGCATTTGCAGACAATAAAAAGGGCATGGCAGTTACAAAACGTACACTTTCTAAATGGCTTACTGATTGTATAGCTTTTGTGTATTCCAAGTCGAATCAGGCCTTGCCCACCAAACCTAAGGGCCATTCTACTAGATCCGTTTCCACTTCCTTGGCTCATGCAGCTCGCCTGCATTTGGACACGATTTGTGCAGCAGCCACGTGGTCTAAACCACATACTTTCATCGCTCATTATAGAGTTGACAAAGCCTCCAAAGACAGGACATCTTTTGGTTCCACTGTGCTCAGGAACGTTCTTCCATGAGTCACTCTGGGTGACAGAGCTAGGGACGCTACCCGTGTGTAAGAACAAACGGCGAGATTGAACACTCTCACATAAAGAAGTTATGTTCTTGCCATAACGTTCCATGTGGAGTGTTCATCTCGCCTTTGTTCTTACATCCCCCCCCCCTTCCCTCCCTCACGTGTTTGGAAGAACGAATAGGACTAGAGTCTGGTCCACATGCCTTAACCTCTTCCGGGTATATTGCCTCTTACCTCATGGGGTATATTTCATTACCCTTTAGTTTATCAGTGAGATAGTGTCTCTGAATTTTTGTGGCTGTATGTAGCCTTAGCACCTCAGGTTTATGGTTGGTCTGGTTTGCTTGCAAACTAGATCTGAGTAATGGCAGGGAGGATTGTGGGATATAGCCTGGTCTCGAGCTTCTCTAAGATGCAAAGCTTTGCTATGCGGCCGAGTCGGAGCCGAGGATCGGCTCCGAACCCGTGTGTAAGAACAAAGGCGAGATGAACACTCCACATGGAACGTTATGGTAAGAACATAACTTTTTTTTATAGGTCGTAAACCAGATTTAAAAATGTATATATGTTGTTTTGATTATCAGTGCTCTTATTTAACGTTACTCTCTGGACGAAAATTGCATTGTCTCTGAATACAGTGCACTGTACTTTTTCCTAGAATTAGCCAGTAAAGTGTGTGTGTGTGTGTGTGTGTGTGTGTGTGTGTGTGTGTGTGTGTGTGTGTGTGTAGAGATATATTTATTTATATATATATATATATATATATATATATATATATATATATATATATATATAAATATATATATATGTATACATGTGTAATAAATATATAAAATAGACACGCGCATATATAATGTGTGTACGTATATACATGGGCGTGTGTGTGTGTGTGTGTGTGTGTGTATTTAGATGTATTTAAATGTATGTACACTCAAACATTCCAACTGTAACCATGTCATGATTCTTTTCTAACCTATATACTCATCACAATATTAAAGATCGTGCAACAGCATAACCTCCTATAGGTTGTGGTAGGATCATACTGTAATGACACTGCCGTCTCCACCACGTGTCTAGGCAGCCGAAGTAGAATTTGAGCAGGCTGAATATATACGCGGTTTTAGGCATTTCCAGTGTCGTAGTGCTACAGCAGATGTCTAGCACCACCTGCTTCAGAGTGTGAATGTGACTGGGTTACCAGTACGTATCCAGCACCACCCACAGCAGATTGGGAGCATGTGGGCTATCACCTCTGAAGAGGAGGCTTGACAAGCAAAGGTGCATCCTACTTGAACCAATAGTAATCAAAGGGAATGGCATTAGTGACATTTATGAGGACATATGCAGCAGGTGTATGTGCCGCTATGTATTGAGTAGAATTATCATCTTTGCTGGCAGTTGTTCTCCCCTTTGTATCAGCCAGTGGTCCTGCCCTAGTACATTGGATGAGAGGGATGTGTGTAGGCAAATGACTGTTGTATTTCACATTGTCGAGTAACACATACATTAGACAGGCAAGATTATTGTGAAAGTGATGGGTATGTACAGTGACAGGTTGCCCTGATATTGTAGGCTTACTTGTCAGTAGCTGCTACACACGTGGGTTGCAGCAGCATGAATACATGTGGCTTCTCGATGTTTGTAATGCGAATTGTAGTACAAGTGTCACACCCTTATAACTGTTATCACATACTAAACACCGTGCGCCTCGTCACACTGCATATACACCTGAGTACTGCTGCTGCCCCTTGTAGTACTGGTGCCCTAATATGCAAAATAGCTTCCCACAGTTTTGCAGCATAACCTAGAAGATGGCCAGTAAGGCTGTGCAAGTTAATTATACAGATGTGTGGATTAAGTAGATTAGGTGAGGCATGAATGTCTGTGAATAACTGTTTCACTTCCACACGTGTCGCATAAGGTCCAGTCTTCCTATGCTTGTGTCTGTTAATTCATGGACATTCGCTTGTGCTGAAGACCCTCGTGGGTACATGTCATGCTACTTCATGCAACTGCGTTGTAAGTGTGATTCGCAGGTTATTTATTTATTGTTTTACACCTTTCCCTTACCCAGTATCCAACCTCATCCTTAAAATACAGATGCACTATATTTATTTTATCACACGTTAATTACCAACTCACTGACATTTATTGCCTACTGTCCCATCTATACCCACTAACTCCCACCTAGACTGTTAGCTTTCCCTTAAAATGTCAATTTTTAGTTTTCTTCTCTTATCTTTATTACATTTTCAAGATTATCTCTACCAAACATACTGTATGAACAACAGTTACATTACTACCTGCTGTGCTTTTAATTGTATGTCTATACCACTATGCTTATGTAAATGTTGTATGCAATCCTATGTTATCTGCTATATTTTATAACTGTATGTGTAAACCACAATGCTCATGCAAATATCTTGTGTGTAGTATGTTAGTAATTGTTTCTGGAGCTTTTCTCCCCGGGCCTCTGCTGAAAACTGACAAATCTGTCCAGTCAGACCTCCCTGGCATACAAATGTAAAATAAATAAATAAATGTTGTTCCTTGTAAAAGTGACACCATTTTCAGAGGCGATTTAAGAGAATGGCAGCTTCTGGTAGTGCACAGAGGTAAAGATTTATGCTTCATGTCTTCCGCAGCTATTTAGGGAGTGCCTACTGGGGCTGTTATGATAGTGCTTTTAAGAGTGGATACATGGTCTGACTTGGCTGAGGAGCTGCCCACAGTCATGGACATCACAGGAATGGGAGTACAGTGTAATCATTTTTATGATGACAGGCAATGCAGGACCTGTGGTGATCGCATGGAAAGTGAATGTTTGGCAGCAGTGCTCCAAATGTTCTAGAAGTTTTTTTTTTAGTGTTGCTACAATTGGCAAAATTTTAAGGTGGTCTTGGGATTTGTGCGTCTTCTGCTCTCTGGGTCTTTTATGTGGGGTGGTGGCAGTGACATGACCATTGTTTATCTTGTGAATGACTGAAGGGCTGTTGCCTTGAAGTGTGGTTATGCTGCAGTATATCGCAGTGCCTGCATACAGTCTAGTGTGTCCTTGTGTATGCATAAGCTATAAATATCACATCCTCCCCTATTTTATTTTTCTGTCCCATATGCTTCCATTACCCCCTCACTTACCCTGTTCTTGCCTTTCACTCTTCTACGTGTTCCTTTCTCTTATTTAAAAAAAATGAGTTCATGTCCCTGAAAAAAAAATGCCACCCCCATCCTGTAACTACTGTTTTTATCCTTTTGTGAGGCCTTTCTCCAACTTTTGTTGTATACCCCTTTCTTTCTGTTTTATGCAATAAACTGACATCTAGCTGCAAATGTTATATGGCTACTTGGCTTTATGCTGTCATGCAGATAAAGTTGTAATAAATGCCACAAGCTTGGCTTCATATTGAAATACAGCTGTCTGAGTTCCTGCTTTCTTTTTTTACAAAATGGCACCTTGTGATGTGAAGCTCTCTTTATATAGTGTGTTTCTGTGTATGTATTTCATTACTTAGCTGTCTGCTTGTATTGTTCATCTGCATGATTTATTGTACATTTGTATAGCTGCTGTGTGGCTCACTTGCATATCTTGAATTACAACTAGCTGCAGGTAAGAACCTTGATTTTTGGATATTTAGTGTCTCCTTGTGCTGATGTAACAGGTTTTTGCAGCAGTTCAGTTTATCTTCAGAATTTTAGCCCATGTTTCAGTCCGGTACTGATCTAGTACTGTATGACATAGGCAGCTGGCTGGGGGGACTGGCTGAAACATTAATTTAATTAGAAAAAATATTCCTGTTCTGCATTTGAACATACTGGTACTGCAAGATTTTCCATCTTTGTGTGGGTGCATGGAAGCTGGTAAGTCAAGTGAGATGTGAGGTCACACACGCTGAATGAGAGACTTTGGAACTGGAACACTGGTTAATCCTGTGCAACACAATGGGTGGATGTGTTCTTTACCCAAATGGAGAGAGATGGTACACCAGTTTTGAGATGGGTGGACTCTTATGGGCAGCAGCAGTGTTATGAGATGGACTTTCATTTTTTGTGACCACAACAGAAGTGAGCTACGCTGGTAGTGGAGAGACAGAAGTGTGTGTCTGTGTGCCCAATTTGGAGGGTTAGTTTAGTTAATGGCTTTTTCAAGCTCAAATCCTATACCTTGGCTGTAGGAGACAAGGGCCTTCATCATCCATACCAACTGCTAGACCGCCAATAACATTTTTTTCTTGCTAAATTGCTGAGGACTACAGTCAAGTCAGTGTCAGACATTGTTTCACAGTTTGTTTTTCACAACATACATGTTGATGCGAAACCAGTGCTGATAATTTAAGTGGTTTAATGTAGGCTACTTTTATTTTGTCTCCACTTTTGCTGAACATTTCTTATTTTGCCTCCTATTTATGCGCTGTACTTGGGCAAGTCAGTTAACCACACAGTATTTTGGGGCAACTGGAAATTTGAGCTCTGTTCCTCAATGTCCCCTGCACTGCAAGCTTAGAAACTAGTACGTATGAACCAGAGCAGTTATGGTGTAAAGGAAGACGATTGTAGTTAACGAGAGCATCATCATGAGACACGTTTTTTGGTTGTAGTCTTTGGCTTCCTTAATGTTGAAAGTGTTTATTATTTGGCTGTGAATGAACTGGACATCATGAAGTCTGAGATTCGTGTTTTTTTTTCATTTTGAATACAGTGTATTTTTAGGCATACAGGTGTGAAATGCACTGTTTCAGCTACAACAGTTTGTTTAGCACTTGGTGCAGATAAGTAAGGTTATGAGTTGTTCGAGCTTACTTGATCTACACGGTTTAGTTCACTCAGCCGTCTGTCTTCTGTGCGATTCTGTTAAGTTACCTCACTAGATAGTACTCCTGAGCTGCGTCTGAAAAGGGACACATGTCCACTAGAGTGTTAGCGAATGCAACATACATTTGTCTTTTGAATTGCATCTCCTTTCACATGTTAATTAGCACGTCACTATATGTAGTTTGAATGTTAGTCCCAGCACATTTTTATAGTTTAATAGGTTGCCAGATGCAGTTTCAGTAGATGTGAGCTTCAGGGGAAGCATTGGTTAATGTTTCTCATGCTTAGTTTGTTTTTTAGTGTGGAGACTGCAGTGGTGATGCTGCGGTAGTGTTTGTCGCCTCATAGCAAGACGTTGTCCCGTTCGATTCTCAGCTAGAGCGCCTTCTGTGTGGAGGCATACGTGAATAGGGCGTGCCTTCGTTGAAGGTTGTGTGTCAGGACTGGTAACCCGGTACATAAAAATCCACTACCAATCATTAGCGGACCGGAGTTCCGCTGTGGTGACCCCTAACTGGGAAAAGCCGAAAGACACAAACAAAGTTGGTTTTTAGTGTGAGTGTTTTTTTGTTTAGAAAATGAATGTCGTTTTTTTTTCTCTGTAAAATTAGAAGTAGTTTTAAATGAAATCCAAAATCTTGTAAAACATCATCTTCTTCTTTCGGCTTTTCCCGGTTAGGGGTCGCCACAGCGGATCACCTGTCCACTCATGATTGGGAGTGGAATTTTTACAGTGTCGAGTTGCCAGCCCTGCGCCCAACCTTCCACAAAAGGCACACAACACGCATGCACTCACACCTAGGGCCAATTTAGAGTGTCCAATCCAATCTTGTAAAACTGAAGAAGAAAATTGTATGTACACTGACAGGTTTGAATAGTGTTTATGGTAAATGGAGACGGAGACAGCCAAGTAATGTGATATTGATATGGTTGGCAGTGGCCCGATTCGTTACCCTGCAAAGTGCCCCATTTGTCCAGAATCTAGCCTGTTGACGCAGGAGAAGTATGTTACAACACTGTAGCACTGCTCGCCATTCGAAGCAGTCAGACCTGTACTGAGTGATGTCAGAAGGCGTATTATTCCTGATGATAGAGAAGACCTAGGGAGGTCAAAAACAAGATGTAGGTGTCCTACAAGCATGCAAGACCCCCCTCCCCACACGCGCGCACACACACACAAATGTATGTTATGGGCAGTAATATTTCTTATTTTTGTGTGATTTGAATAAAGGCTGCTGCAGCATTTATATTGTCTAATTGTCTTGCTTTATTAATTGCACTGAAGTTTGAATTTATTAATGAACTATATTACACAATCTAAGCTCAACCATGTTGTATTTTAGTAATAGTGTCACCTTTACAGCCTTGAGCAATGGGAAAGGGGTTGACGTTTGTCAGTTCATATTATCTGCATTATTTGGAGCGATTATCAGAATAGTGGGATCTTCATTATCCATTTTGCAGTCATTGTTCTAGAGAAGACTGTATCACAGTAATATTTAAGAGTGTAAGGATTTCTACATTTAGTTCCTCTGGCAGTTGGTACAGAGGACTAAAGCTACAACTTGTTAATGTGTTGCTTCTTGTGTCAAGGGTGTAGCATTTGCATCTTTCCATATTCTTTTACCTACAGTGTGACTGGTCTGTGTTCAGCCATCGAATTAAATTTGCATCAAACAGCTGTTAATCGAATGGTACTTTTGCTGAACAGGCATATCTTCTAAAATAAAATCATTGAATGGCCATAGCTGGCCAACAGAAAGGAACCACAACGTGCTACTTGCTTACTGGTAATGGCTATAAGAAAGCCTGTCGTTTACCCCAATTTAGTGCAACCTTGGAGTTGGTGTATATATAATTAATGGGGGGTGGTGTGGGGGCACAGCCCCTCACAAGTGGTGTCCGGTGTTCACCGAATCCTTCTGTTGTGGAGGGTTGCACCAGATTATGCTTTGGAGATTTTGGGCTAGTCTCCCTAATGGTCTGCTGGACTGCACGCCTAGGAATTATGAGCCTGTTGTCATCATTGTTTGCCAGCTATGGAAATATCACCAGCGCATCATTTCTAATGCAGCATAGGCAATTTATTCTTCATGGGCAGCAGGCACTGCATTTGTAGGTGAAGCACAGAAATGCAAAGTTGTTTGCCAGCAGTAACATCCGAATTGGTAATAGTTGTCTTAACGTTGAATTATTCCGATGACTTTTTTACTTCTGCAGAGATTGTGCATATCCACTTGCTTATCTTATCAGATGGTTAATATTTCTTATGCTTTTTTAAGTACTGTTCTATTTAAAACTGTGATGCACCTGGCTGCATCTTATGGAATGATGCTAATGATCTTTATACATTTTAATGTAATTCATCCAAAGCTACCAATACATACACACAGTTTACTTCTTGAGAACAATAAAGGGTGTACACTGTTAAAGTAGCTGTAACTTCTAGTGGTGGTGGTGGTGGGGCTGTCTGTGAATGAAAGTACTTTATTCTTTAATCATCTGGTCATTTTTATAGTCTCTCTAATCTGGCTTTGCTGGACTAGTGTGTGTGTGTGTGTGTGTGTGTGTGTGTGTGTGTGTGTGTGTGTGTGTGTGTGTGTGTGTGTGTGTGTGTGTGTGAATTTAAGAATGCTTCGGCTGTTATATGTTTGTGTGAAACTCATGTAAAATATGTGACTTTGGTCATTTATTATTTTTGTACACAGTCCTGTGATAAGAATGTAGTCAATAATATAGCTGTAATTGCTGAGTTTGGGGGATGTCTGTAGATAAAAATGACTGACCCTGTTGAGCTGATAAAGTTAATTAGTCTGTCTTTGCAGGACTGCTGTGTACTGCAGATGTTTTATCACAGCCAGACATGTGATGTGTACACAGTCTATCTATTTAGTGGTCATTATAGTTCATTTATTGGTGGATTTTAATGACAGACGTTTGAGTGACCTTTTATGATTGAAATATTCTGAAATGGGTACTTCTGTCATTATTGGATCATACATTTTGGTTTGCTTCATACTGGAAAAGATGTTAAAAACTGCACATTTACAATGCACTCAAATTTTGCCACATTAAATAAGAGAATTAAAAACGATCAGAAAGGTGAATCCAAGAGCACATGCATGTTTCTAAAAAATGTGTGCAGGGGGCTGATAGTTTGAAAACAGCCTAGGGATCAAGGTATACCTAATAGGCCACTGCCCAGATTCATTCACAATGCAAGTAAGTTTCAAGTGAAGAGAAGTTTACTGTTGCTCATGCTAAGTATGATGTGAAACTGTTTGTTTTTTGTTTTGTTTAGCAAATGACCACCAGTGTTTGTGCTATAAAATTTAAAATTAAATCCACATCTTTGTAGTCATTGTAAAAGTAAAGAAGAAAATGTACACACTGACTGTTTTGAGTACTGTGTATGGTATTTGGAGGGGGCAAGTAATGGTATACTGGAGTGGCTCTGTGTGTGTGTGTGGGGGATTCTGTTACCTTGCCTAGGGCCCATTTGACCATGATCTGACTCTGGTCTTGGTTGTCCCTCATTTTATGCCCCATAAAAAGGAATCTTTATGTAATATTTAACCCTCAATGAGATTTACTCCCTTCATGTTTGTTTACACATACATGTGCAGGCTTGATTTGCATTTGAATTATATATTCTAGTTTGTGTTCTGGATGGTGAACAGTCACCTGATGTGTGGTGTGTCTGTTCTTTAGATGTGCTTTCATCACAAATTTGTTAGTTGACTTTTCAGTGCTGCCTGTTGTTGCCCCATAAACCTTTAGGGCTTCCCACATGTAAGCGAGTTGTCCATTGCCATACTAACATGATGCTGAAACTGGAATCTCGCTTTCTCTCTGTTTCCCACACACACTCACCAGTGTGCTACTGGCAAACTTTTTTCTTTGTAAGCATGCATGTACTATTTATATTTTTTCTGTGTACTGTGAGCATATTTTAGGTATACATCTTTGACCACCGGGAGTTCTGCTTGGTTCGCTGCAGTGTTGTAATTCCTGAATCATAGTGGAGCATTTTCTGTATTTTGTCAGGCATTGTAGTAGATGCAACAATCTCTGTACAGGACATCAAAGCACAATTCCTTCCCTTTCAGGAAGGACATCACCTGAAGATTCTTCATTCATTTGGTGCACATTTTACTTGTGGTGCAAGCATTTACCTATGATGGTAGCTCGTATGCTTAATCAGAAATAGTGTGTACAGCAGTTTGTGTGCAGGGTGACATTGATGGATGTAAAAGTGTAAATACTGACTCGTTTTAAAGTGCAGAGAGAGTGCGGCACTACCATCGCACATTGTAGGAGAGTGAAGTATTTTGGAGTTAGGAAAAAATACGTGGACACTGGTAATGATTTCACATTTTTGTAATTTGGCGCTTTTAGTCATATGCAAGTTTTGTGTGAGCAAGGAGAGTCTACGGAGATGGTTTGTAATTTCTGACGTCTTTCATATTGCTTTTAAATTTGTCATTGAGGTTTAAGTTGCTCATACTGAAAGAAAAGGAACTATTTGTGTCTTGTTTTGCTTTGGTTTAGAGGAGCAGAGTCAAATAAAACAAAAATAAATTGAAGCTGTTTACTGTCTGTTGATTTGTATTGTCTGACTTAACCTTCTCAGTCATCACTCAGTGGTTAAAAATGGGCTCTGACCATTACTTGCGTTTAGTCACTTAGACATAGTCTGATATACTCACGAGCATTCTCGGCAGGATATTAATGTACAAGTAATAGTAGTAATGCCCACTGAAAAACGAGTCCACCACTTCACGGCAGCGTATCAAGCTGCCATGGAGCTCTGACTGAGAAAATAGAATGGCCGCCACTATTTTACGCTCACTAAGCAGTGCTTCTGCTGTTTAGCTAGTGTGAAATATATTTAAAAAGTGTGAATGCGAGAATTATCGAGCCATTATTTTACAATCGCTAAGTAGCACTTTTGCTGTTTAGCAAGTGTAAAATCTAAATGTAAAAGAAAAAATTGTGTGTGTTTCTATTTCTGCGTGTGTTTCTTTTTCTGTCGTGTGTGTGGATGAAAGCAAGGTGTGGAGTGCGAATGTGAAGAGTGACGTGAGAGTGTTCAAATACTGGCAGCAGCAACAGCATTCAAGAAGTTTTATGTACCTCTTTTCTCTTCAATGAATGAATAAAAGGTAAAATAAAGGGGGAGCAAAGGCTCAAAACAGGAGCATATTCCTGTTTAAAAAAATCACAAAGTGGCTGCAGTAGGGCTTGTGTTAGCATGCATTTTCTGAAAGGCAAGGGCATGTGAGTTGGTGGGGACGGTGTCTGTGTGACAAAGGGAGAGAGGGTGCTGGCAGTAGCAGATAAGAGGCTTGTATACCCCTTCACCTTTTATCTTAAGAAATGTGGATAAAGCCTGAAATAAAGGGAGAACAAAGGCTCCAAATTAGGGACAGTTTAAAAAAATTTTAAAAAGCAAGTTGAATAAGATAAGTGTTTAACATGAATTTTCTGGGGGGAAATAGTCTGAAAGTCAAATGTATGTCATTATTTAGTGACATCAACCCCCAAATGACTGGCAAGAAGCCATTGTAGCATTAAGGGACCAAAAATAAATCAAATATCTAGATATTTTTTTAAAAATGATATATTTTGGATGTAAAATGCTTCCTCTAACACCATTTACATATACTACAGTCAGCAACATAGAAACAATAGGTGGCGAAAGTATTTTACATCCAAAATGTATACAAAAATAGTTATAAAAGAAATGCAAGTAAAATGCAACAGTTTTGCAGAGAACCCATTCTCTAAGGAAGCAGCAATGCTATCCAGGGTGTGTTTAATGTGCAATGCCCTTCCAGTGGTGTAGAGGCCTTCTGCCTGTGGCGTTGGGTCGCACAACTCCTCTGGGCAGGCATTAATTACACTAACACACACCTTTATTGGGATTTATTGCTTTCTTAGTCACTTACACATTGTCTGAGACACACCCCTCTCCTAAGGGAGCTTGATAGGACTACAGTCTAGCCCAAGTTTCTGGTTAAGTGACTTGTTCAATATTCCACAGTTGGCAAATGGAGGCTGTGGGAATAGAACTCTGTATCACAGGAAACATCTGGTTAACAGCTGATAGTTGTAATTCTGTGTACTAGCTGCAAGACCAACACATCTGTGAAAGAATTTTAACTGCAGACCATGGATCTCTTGGCATTTTAAGTGCTGCATTCAGAATTGGAAACTGGGTAAGCGATGGGATGCCGAAAATCTTGATAAATGTAGCGCACCCTGGAAAAAAGAAAGTAATGAATGGTGCAGCGTGTAAGGATTTGGATGGATGAGAGGGAAAGGAGGTCCTGTGTGGCTGCGGGTATTCAGTACTGAAAAAATGTATAATGAAGCTGAATTGGGAAAAAAAAATAGAAAAGTAATTTTAAAGCTGGGTATGGGGGGAGGGGATGCAGTACTCGTGATCTGAGAGAGTCCTATTTGATTATCTAAAGGAAGTTATATAGTACAAGAAGGTCATGAACATGATCACTGTTTTGCTGGGTGTCTGTAAAATTTGTCAAAAGCTGAATGAATGAAGGTAATGATACTGAAAATTGCACCGTTTTGGGTCATGGGTGAGACCTAGTAGTTTTGGTTTTGGGAGGTCGCACACTGTTATGCATCTTTTGTTCCTCATCACCCTTTTCCATGTTGTGCTCTTTAGCCCCTGATGGTATTCGTGTATTTCTCCTCGTCTTGTAGGGGTTCTCTATTATAATGGGTGCTGTCTCCTTTCAGAAATTATTGTTCTTTGCAAAGGCATCTTTTTAGACCAGACTCTCTGGTGGGTAGTGGGACAAAAATGGGAGCTGGTGATTGGTTACCAACAGATAGTTAAGATTTTTGCTATCTATTCCCATGCTTCTGGTCATTAGAAGGTGTTATAGCTTGACTTTCAGCTCCAGCAGTATGTCTTTGTTCCTTGGCAATCTACACTTGTTTTGTCCTTGGTTGGCCACCGATACCTGAACTTAAATTTAGTCTCCTCCAAGTCTGGGAGTGCCACTATTGGCCCCCAGCCATTTCCCTGGAGTACCCAGGGCTGCTGTAACTCTTTCAGGGCGTCAACCACTCTGTACCATGAAGCTGGCATGTCACATTTTATGACTACATTGTTAGGATGTAGGTGTTTTGAAGCAGGAAAGGCATGAAAAGATATATGACTGTAAGCCAAGCGAACTGTATCGCACAGCGGATTAAATGAAGAACCCCATACAGTTTTGTTTGTTATACCTACACATGCATACATGGTACAAAATTATTACTAGTTTGCTCAACTGTCGCTGTGTAAGTACTTTGCATTCTTTATTTCACTTGTATCGTAATCCTAGCCTTAGTGCCACATTTGGTTCATAGGTTCATACTAGGCTATCTGCCCTAGGGCATTTATAAGCCTAGCCAGAGTGTGTTTGGCTTTCACCACCCATTTTAAATTAATTTTGCTATGCCCTTTTTTGAGGTTAGTATACTGTGCCTCTGTCTAACAATGACACAGAAGTGATACCCGGGGTAAACCTACGATCTCCCATCCACTCATCTATCCTGGACTGGGATTTTATTCCAGAGAGAAGGGAGCCTCTGGGTTATGAATCTGTCCCTCCAGCATGTCCTATTTATTTCAGTGCTGAGGTTCAAGTATCTCGAGTGCGTAGCTCAATGGGATTTGGATTTTCTGAGGTGCAGCATGTCCATTAATTCGGGTTGGACATGGCTTTATCACGTCAGGCACAGATTGCCTCTGAGCAGGCGGTATGCCACTGAGTAGAGCTGGGTTTTCTTTAACCCGGGCAGCATATGGCATCTGTTTGAGCCCTTTGATCCTCTTGGTGAGGTACTTTTGGGGTCTTTCCAGTTGCTGCAGGTGTCTGGTAGGTACATCCCAAAAGGCGCATTATACTCAATTATGGGCCTGATGAGTAAAGAGGCGATGACCTCCCTGATCTAGATGTGAATCCCTTCATGATTAGGTGGGCTATATAAAATGTTTTTCTAACCACTTCGGCCACGTGGTTGTCAAATGAGAGATTGCTATCAACTTGGGTGCCCAGGTCCCTAATTACTTCTTCTGTACTTAATGGATTACCACCTATGTGGTAATTTGTGGGCATTTGTTTTTGCCAAAGGGGATGACTATACACTTTTTGGCGTTTAGCTTGAAGCCATGGCTCTGGCATCAGTTGTCTGTTTCTATGAGGCCCTTTTGGAGGATGCTTGTGTCGGCTGGAGAGTCGATTATGGCGCCCAATTTGCAGTCATCTGCGAACCTGGTCAGCCACAGTCCTTCCAGGTTGGCCTGTACCTCCGAGAAATATATACCGAACAAGAGAGGTCCCAGGACTGAGCCTTGTGGGACGCCACTTGTAACTGGTTTGGAGTCTGACATGGCTCCAGCAATTCTAACCATGTGGGTTCTGTCCTTGAGCCAGTTTGCAACCCGTCTGGTGACATAGGTTCATAGGTTCATAGGTTCATACTAGGCTATCTGCCCGAGGGCATTTACAAGCCTAGCCCATAGTTTTGTGGCTTACGCCACCCCTTTAGTATGGGGAACTATACCCATTATTTTGCTGTGCCTCTGTTGAGCAGTGACACTGAGGTAATCCCTGGGGTATATCTGCGATCTCCCATCCATTGGTCAAGATTTATCTTGAACAAGGCCAGCGAGGTGCTCTGCCTCATATACGGGATTTTATTCCACAGTATGAAGTCTTTGGGTGATGAATCTATCCCTCCAGCGTCCTATTAATAGCCGTGTCGAGGTTTAAGTCTCCCGCCCTTGTGACTCTGACAGATCTAGATTTTTTGAGGTGAAGCATATTCATCAAATCTGGGTTTGACATGGCCTTGTATGTTAGGCAAAGGTCACCCCTCTGAGCAAGCGATGGCGACTGAATAGAGCTGGAGTTCTTTCAGTCGGGCAGCATAGGACAGATGTTTGAGACCCTTTATCCTTTTGGTGAGGAACTTTTGTGGCCTCTCCAGCTGCTGCAAGTGTCGGGTCAGATACATTCCGAATGGGGCATTGTACTCAATCATTGGTCTGATGAGTGATGAGTATGAGGAGACTATGACCTCCCTTGATCTAGATGAGAATCCCTTCATGATAAGGTGGGCAATGTAGAAGGTCTTCCTAACTACTTTAGCTACATGGGTGTCGAATGACAGACTACTATCAACCTGGGTCCCCAGGTCCTGATAACTTCTTCTGTGCTCAGTGGATTGCCAGCTATTTGGTAGTTAGGGGTAAACTTGTTTTTCCAGAAGGGTATGACTATGCATTTTTGGCATTTAACTTTAGGCCATGGCTCTGGCACCAGTTATCCGTTTCTGTGAGACCCTTCTGAAGGATATCTGTGTCAGATGTGTTTTCTACTATGGCACCCAGTTTGCAGTCATCTGCAAACTTTGTCAACCATAACCCTCCTGTGTTTGCTTGTACTTGGGAAAAGTAGATGCCAAACAAGAGTGGGCCCAGGACTGAGCCCTGTGGTACACCACTTGTGACAGGCTTTGAGTCTGACATGGCGCCAGCAACTCTGACCCTGTGGGTTCTGTCACTCAGCCAGTTTGCAACCCATCTTGTGATGTATGGGTTAACATTTAAGCTGATGAGTTTTTCAATGATACCCGAGTGGGGTATTGTATCGAAGGCCTTAGCCAGATCGAGGTAGGCTGTATGGACTGCCTTTCCCTCATCAATGGCTTTGGTGACTGTTTGAAAAAGTCAACCAAGTTTAGAAGGCATGTTCTGCCTTTGACAAAGCCAAACTGGGATGGATCCAAAGTCTGCAAATTCCCTATGTCTTTATTTATGAGGTCCATTATGATCCTCTCCATGGCTTTGCAGATAAGGCTTGTCAAGCTAATGGGCGGTAATTTCCAGGGTCGGTGGAGGCACCACCTTTGTGAAGTGGGACCACAGTTGCAGTCGCCACTCCTGGAGTGCGTATCCAGAGGTAAGACTATGATTAAACAGCTGTCCTGGCTGTGGGTTTAATTCCTCGTTGAGTTAAATTGGAGCACACAGCCGGGGACACCATCAGGTCCCATGGATGCTGTGTTTTTGCTTTGGAGAGCAGTTCTCACTTGGGCGTTGGAGATGTTTGGGGGCTGCAATCGCTTGGTATAGATATCTCTCCTTTTGGGAGGGGAGAAGTTTGCACTGAACCTGTCAGCCAGTATGTTGGCAATGTCTGTAGGATCAGTAATCTTCACATCATTTTGAACTAGTTCTGGCGAGCATATCTGGGAGTTTCCTCCCAGGTTTCTAACATAGCTAAAGAAGGCCTTATGATTGTCTTTTGAGTCTTTGGCTATTTTCTCTCAAAATTTGCTTTGGATGATTTTATGAGAGCTCTTAGTTTTACTTATAGTGATCAAGGGTGTCTTACCTTTTAAGGATTTTGCTCTATCTTGTAGTAGCTTCCTCCTTTTGTTGTAGAGTTTGTTTATGGCTGGGGTCCACCAGACTGGACGCTTGCCTTTGGTACAAAAGAGTCTTTGTTTTGCATGGGATTGCCTTATCCATGCAGTCCTGCAGGTGCTGGTAGAAGGCATTTGTAAGTGATTCAGCGGCTTGAGTACTGTTTTCTGCCGGCTCAGGGGCCTTAAAGGAGACCACACTAGTCTTTAGAAGTGTGAAGTCGGCTTTCGAGAAGTTCTTTACTGTGGTCTTTTTTATTTCAGGTGGGGTGGGATGAGGACCTCCAGCGAGATTAGTTTGTGATCTGATCTCACCAGTGAGGGGTATACTTCCGGTGTTGAACATTGTGCTCCCATGTTCGTGATGATGAGATCAAGTATGTTTTCTCCTCTTGTGGGGATGGTGACTAGTTGTTCCATGGCATTTGAGTTTATGAATTCCAGGAAGTTTTGGGCTGGGGTGTTTGGGCTTGAGTAGTGTGCCCAGTCTATATTAGGGTAATTGAAGTCACCTAGTATGATGGTGTTTGCTGGTACATTTATCCCTCTAGTGTTTTCAGGAAGGCCATGTGAGGTTCCTGAGTTTGTGAGGGTGGCCTGTAACATGCTACAATTTGTAGAGCAGTCTTGCCTATGGTTAATTGCACCTGGATGGTCTCCGATGCATCGTGCATTGCCAGTCTTGAGGTGTGGGTGTCTTTGATGAATATGGATACCCCACCTCCTTTCTTGGTATTGTCGGTTTTGGGGCGGAGCATGATAAGAGGTAAAACCTGATGGTGCTGGGGTGCTCTCAGGGCCTTGAACCAGGTTTCTGTCACTGCACAGACATCGATGTTCTCCATACTGAGAAGGGCCTCGAGTGCGTGCATTTTGAGATTTAGACTTCTGGCATTGAGCAGCATTACCCTTAGTTTTTTTCCTTTTTTGTGTTCTAGGGTGGTAGGTTTAGAATTTGAGCCTTGCCTAAAAAAGGCACTATGGGGGTGGCAAGAGCCTTTGCCAACATCCGGAATCCCAGGGGTGACAGGTGCAAGCCATCCCTTGCGAAGCAGCGTGGGGGTTTATATTTAAGCTGGTGAGCTTATCTATAATGCCCGAGTGGGGTATTTTTATCGAAGGCTTTTGCGAGGTCCAGGTAGGCTGTGTGGACCACCTTCCCCTCGTCAATGGCCTTGGTGACTGTTTCAAAGAAATCGACCAGGTTTAAGAGGCAGGATCTGCCCTTTAACAAAGCCGAACTGGGTAGGATCCAGTGTCTGTAGGTCCCCAATATCTTTTATTTATGAGGTCCATGATGATCCTTTCCATAGCTTTGCAGACCAAGCTAGTCAGGCTTATGGGGCGATATTTTCCAGGATCTGTTGAGGCACCACCTTTGTGGAGAGGGACCACTGTTGCTGTACGCCACTCTTTGGGTACATATCCTATAGTAAGGCTGAGCTTGAACAGTAGTTTTATGTTTTGGGTTTAGCTCTTCTTGGAGTTCATGTAGGACGCAGCCCGGGACAACGTCTGGTCCCATTGATGCTGTGTTTTTTGCTTTGGAGAGGGCGGCACTTACCTGAGCATCTGAGATGTCAGGGGGGCAGCACTCTGCTGGGATAGATATTTGCCCTTTTGGTGGGGGGGCTGGGGGTGTTTGCGCTGAACCTGTCAGCTAGGATGTTGGCAATGTCTGTGGGTTCGGTGTATTTTTTGTCATTTTGGACTAATTCTGAGCATATCTGGGAATTCCCACCCAGGTTCCTAACATAACTAAAGAAAGCCTTGTGATTTATCCTTAGTGTCCTGTGCAATTTTTCTCTCGAAGCTGGCCTTAGACGATTTTATGAGTGCCCGTAGTTTTTTGCTAATACTGATCAGAGATGCCTTCCCTTTTTGGGATTTTGCTCGATCATGTAGTAGCTTCCTCCTTCTATTGTATAGTTTGTTTATGGCTGGGGTCCACCAGACAGGACATCTGCCTTTGGAGGATTGGGTCTTGGGTTTATTTGGGATTGCATGATACATGCATTCCTGAAGGTGTACGTGCATTTATAAAGGATTCTGCGGTCTTGGCCATATTTTCCACAGGCCCGGGGGCTTTGAAGGATTCCACCTCAGTTTTGAGGAGTGTGAAATTTGCTTTAGAGAAGTTTTTCACTGTGGTTTTCTGGGCAGGGGGTGCGGTCAGGATGTGAATATCCAGTGAGATAAGTTTTTGGTCTGATCTTATCAGTGAGGGATACACTTCTGGTCTGGAGCATAGAGTCCCCATGTTGGTGATGATCAGGTCCAGTATGTTTTCCCCTCTTGTGAGAGTGGTAAGTTGTTCCATAGCATTTGAGTTTATAAATTCTAGGAACCTTTGGGCTAGGGTGTTGGAGCTAGAGTAATGCTCCCAGTCTATGTTTGGGTAGTTGAAGTCGCCCAATATAATGGTGTTTGGCAAGACCTTCATATTTTCCAGTGTTCTCAGGAAGGCCGAGTGGGGTTCCTGGGTTTGGGAGGGTGGTCTGTAGCAGGCTATAAACTGGAAGGCAGTTTTACCCACTGTTAGTGGAACATGGATAGTCTCTGATGCTTCGTGCTGTGCCACCAACCTGGAGGTGTGGGTATCTTTGACGAATATTGATACTCCCCCTCCTTTTGTGGCTCGGTCCAAGTTTTGGGCCGAAAAGCATGGTATGAGGTATAACCTGGTAGTGCTGGGGTGCTCTCGGGAGCCTTGATCTATGTTCTCCATGTTAAGGAGAGTTTCAAGTGCGTGCATCTTGAGGTTTAGACTTCTGGCGTTGAGTAGCATTACTCTGTTTCTTATCCCTTGTGATACCTATGGAGGTGAGTTTGTCTTTTGAGCCTTGCTTAAAAAAGGCACTATGGGGGTAGCAAGAGCCTTTGCCAATATCCGAAAGCCCAGGGGTGACAGGTGCAAGCCGTCCGTAGCGAAGCATCGGTACTTGTCGAGCATGTCATCCCAGGCTAACAGGCATTGGATCCCCTTTGAATGACACCAATACTTAAGCCAATTGTTGAAATTGATCATCTTGTCTTCATATTGTGGCATCATTCTTGGTGAGGATAAGATGCTACTCAAGGTCAGGGTCATACCGGCCTGGGCTACATGCTCAGAGAGCTCCTCTATGTCTCTTTTCATGTAGTTCAGGGAGGTACGTCTCAGGTCATTCACACCAGCATGGACAATGACTGAGTCATATTTGTACTTGCCTTGGAGTGACCTGAGTGCTTGTGTTATGTGGCGGATCCTAGCGCCCGACAGGCAGCTCACCGTGACCTTCTCCTTGTTCAGCCTGGTGAGCGGGACGTCAATGTGCTTGATGATAGTCACCTATTACAAGTGTATCAGGTGTGTTGTTTAGCCTTAAGGGCTGTGACTGTTCAGCACACTGGCTTTGTGAGCTATGTGTTGCACGTGTTTTGTTTTGGGGTAGCGGTTGCTTGGGTGTCTGCTTTGGAGGTCTCTGGTGCTTAAGCAGATTTTTATTTAGAGCCTCCGAGTATGTTTTTGTGTGTTTTATGTGTTTGGTTTGCTGTCATGGTAGGTGTATGTGAGACTGGAATTGTAGTGAGTGTGGTTTCCTTCTCCTCCTGACTGGTTACGTCAATACTGAGTTGAGAGAGCTTAGCCTCCAGTTTGGCTATATGGTTGCATCTCTCGCATGTGTTGGAATTTGTTGGGAGGAGGAGAGGGTTGTCTGTGTACATGAGGCAGTTGTAACACTGCCTCAAGATTCCCAGATTCACAAGCTGGACCGGAGAGGAGATTGACAACTGACCTTTGGACATGCTAGAATAGTATTGGGAATTCCTTTATAATTGAAAAAAAGGGCCAATGGGGAACAAGGTACTCTAGGGGAGTTTGTGAGGGTGTAGTGCTTTTAATTTTTTAGTGCTTACTTATATAATTGCTTTAGTGAGCAAGTGCCAGGTAACTTAAATGCAATGTGTTACAGGTAACTTAAATGCAAAAACGACAAACAGTAACCCTCAAGAAATAAGTGCTGATATCACAGGGTCACGAAAAAAAGCACATTGGTTATCTAGGACAAGGGACTTTTTTTTTTTTTTTTTTTTTTTTTTTTTTTTTTTTTTTTTTTTTTTTTTTTTTTTTTTTTTTTTTTTTTTTTTTTTTTTTAAATGGGAAGGCATCTCTGATCAATACTAGCAAAAAACTACGATCACTCATAAAATCTTCCAAGGCCAACTTTGAGAGAAAAATCGCTAATGACACAAAAGACAATCATAAAGCCTTCTTTAGCTATGTTAGAAACCTGGGTGGAAACTCCTAGATATGCTCAGAATTAGTCCAAAATGATACAAAAATCACTGAACCCACAGACATTGCCAACATACTGGCAGACAGGTTCAGTGCAGATTTCTCCCCTCCCTCCCCCCCCAAAAGTAGAAATATCTATCCCACCAGAGTCTAGCCTCCCAAACATCTCAGATGCCCAGGTGAGAGCTGCTCTCTCTAAAGCAAAAAAACACAGCATCAATGGGACCGGACGGTGTCCCCGGCTGTGTGCTACACGAACTCAATGAGGAACTAAACCCACACACAAGGCTGCTGTTTAATCTTAGACTTACTACAGGATACGTACCCAAAGAATGGCGTACAGCAACTGTGGTCCCACTCCACAAAGGCGGTGCTTCTACGGACCCTGGAAATTACCGCCCCATAAGCTTGACGAGCCTGGTCTGCAAAGCTATGGAGAGGATCATAATGGAACTCATAAATAAAGACATTGGGGACCTACAGACACTGGATCCCACCCAATTTGGCTTTGTCAAGGGCAGATCCTGCCTCTTGAACTTGGTCGACTTTTTCAAAACAGTCACTAAGGCCATTGATGAGGGTAAGGCATTTCACACAGCCTACCTTGACCTAGCAAAAGCGTTTGACACAATACCCCACTCGGGCATCATAGAAAAGCTCACCAGCTTAGATGTAAACCCATATGTCACAAAATGGGTTGCAAACTGGCTCAAGGACAGAACACACAGGGTTAGAGTTGCTGGTGCCATGTCAGACTCTAAGCCGGTCACGAGCGGTGTCCCACAGGGCTCAGTCCTGGGCCCCCTCTTGTTCGGCATTTATTTTTCTGAAGTGCAGGCAAACATAGGGGGATTGTGGCTGACAAAATTTGCAGATGACTGCAAACTGGGCACCATAATTGACACTCCATCAGACACAGACATCCTCCAGAAAGGTCTCATAGAAATGGATAACTGGTGCCAGAGCCATGGCCTTAAGCTAAATGCCAAAAAAATACCCTTTGGGAAAAACAAGGTAACCCCTAATTACCACATAGGTGGTAATCCATTAAACACAGAAGAAGTTATCAGGGACCTGGGGACCCAAGTTGACAGTAACCTCTCTTTTGTCACTCGCATTGCCAAAGTGGTTAGGAAGACCTTCTACATTGCCCACCTGATCATGAAGGGATTCACATCCAGATCAGGAGAGGTCATTGTACCCCTGTACTCTTCACTTATCAGACCAATGATTGAGTACAACGCCCCATTCGGAATGTACCTTACCCGACACCTGCAGCAGTTGGAAAGACCCCAAAAGTTCCTCACCAAAAGGATAAAGGGGCTCAAACATATGATCTGTGCCTGACATACAAGGCCATGTCCAACCCGGAATTAATGGACATGCTCCACCTCAAAAAATCCAAATCCACCAGAGCCATGAGAGCAAGAGACTTAAACCTCAACACGGATATAAATAGGACGTGCTGGAGGGACAGATTCATCACCCAGAGACTCCCTACACTATGGAACAGAATCCCAGTCCATGTGAGGCAAAGCCCCTCATTGACTCTGTTCAAGAGAAATCTTGACGAGTGGATGGGAGATCGTAGGTTTACCCCGGGAATCATCTCTGTATCACTGCTGGACAGAGGCACAGCAAACTAATGGGTATAGTATTCTCATCCTAAGGGGTGGTGAAAGCCACACACACTCTGGCTAGGCTTTTAAATGCCCTAGGGCAGATAGCCTAGTATGAACCTATGTGAGTTGTGGGGACGGTGTCTGTGTGACAAAGGGAGAGAGGGTGCTGGCAGTAGCAGATAAGAGGCTTGTATACCCCTTCACCTTTTATCTCAAGAAATGTGGATAAAGCCTGAAATAAAGGGAGAACAAAGGCTCCAAATTAGGAACAGTTAAAAACAATTTTAAAAAGCAAGTTGAATAAGATAAGTGTTTAACATGAATTTTCTGGGGGAAATAGTCTGAAAGTCAAATGTATGTCATTATTTAGTGACCTCAACCCCCAAATGACTGGCAAGAAGCCATTGTAGCATTAAGGGACCAAAAATAAATCAAATATCTAGATATTTTTTAAAAATGATATATTTTGGATGTAAAATGCTTCCTCTAACACCATTTACATATACTACAGTCAACAACATAGAAACATTAGGCGGCGAAAGTATTTTACATCCAAAATGTGTAAAAAAATAGTTATAAAAGAAATGCAAGTAAAATGCAACAGTTTTACAGAGAACCCATTCTCTAAGGAAGCAGCAATGCTATCCAGGGTGTGTTTAATGTGTAATGCCCTTCCAGTGGTGTAGAGGCCTCCTGCCTGTGGTGTTGGGCCTCACAACTCCCATTGGGCAGGCATTAATTACACTAACACACACCTTTATTGGGATTTATTGCTTGCTTAGTCACTTGCACATAGTCTGAGACACATCCCTCTCCTAAGGGAGCTTGATAGGACTACAGCTAGTCGCATACTGCTGACTGACTGGCCCGCTCTTGCCATCATCATTTAGCACGATGCTTTGCCACGTTGCAGTCGAAACCAATGTTGTGCTGAGGTACATAGCTTCATAGATGGTTAGTAGGCATGCAGCCCAAAAGACCATTAATGAGTCTAGCCCAAGTTTCTGGTTAAGTGACTTGTTCAATATTCCACAGTTGGCAGATGGAGGCTGTGGGAATAGAACCCTGTATCACAGGAAGTATCTGGTTAACAGCTGATAGTTGTTATTCTGTGTACTAGCTGCAAGACCATCACATCTGTGAAAGAATTTTTAACTACAGATCATGGATCTCTTGGCATTTTAAGTGCTGCATTCAGAATTGGAAACTGGGTAAGTGATAGGATGCCGAAGATCTTGATAAATGTAGCGCACCCTGGAAAAAAGAAAGTAATGAATGGTGCAGTGTGTAAGGATTTGGATGGATGAGAGGGAAAGGAGGTCCTGTGTGGCTGCGGGGTATTCAGTACTGAAAAAATGTATAATGAAGCTGAATTAGAAAAAAAAATCGAAAAGTAATTTTAAAGCTGGGTATGGGGGGAGGGGGGTTGCAGTACTCATGATCTGAGAGAGTCCTATTTGATTATCTAAAGGAAGTTGTATAGTACAAGAAGGTCATGAACATGATCACTGTTTTGCTTGGGTGTACGCCAAAATTTGTCAAAAGCTGAATGAATGAAGGTAATGATACTGAAAATTGCACTGTTTTGGGTCATGGGTGAGACCTAGTAGTTTTGGTTTTGGGAGGTCACACACTGTTATGCATCTTTTGTTCCTCATCACCCTTTTCCATGTTGTGCTCTTTAGCCCCTGATGGTATTCGTGTATTTCTCCTCGTCTTGCAGGGGTTCTCTATTATAATGGGTGCTGTCTCCTTTCAGAAATTATTGTTCTTTGCAAAGGCATCTTTTTAGACCAGACTCTCTGGTGGGTAGTGGGACAAAAATGGGAGCTGGTGATTGGTTACCAACAGATAGTTCTTTTTACTATCTATTCCCATGCTTCTGGTCATTAGAAAGTGTTATAGCTTGACTTTCAGCCCCAGCAGTATGTCTTTGTTCCTTGGCAGTCTACACTTGTTTTGTCCTTGTCCTTGGTTGGCCACCGATAGCTGAACTTAAATTTCTTCTCCTCCAAGTCTGAGAGTGCCACTATTGGCCCCCAGCCATTTCCCTGGAGTACCCAGGGCTGCTGTAACTCTTTCAGGGCGTCGGCCACTCTGTACCATGGAGCTGGCATGTCACATTTTATGACTACATTGTTAGGATGTAGGTGTTTTGAAGCAGGAAAGGCATGAAAAGCTATACGACTGTAAGCCAAGAGAACTGTATCGCACAGCGGATTAAATGAAGAACCCCATACAGTCTTGTTTGTTACACCTACACATGCATACATGGTACAACATTATTACTAGTTTGCTTAACTGTCGCTGTGTAAGTACTTTGCATTCTTTATTTCACTTGTATCGTAATCCTAGCCTTACTGCCGCACTTGGTGTGCATTTACTGCTTGTATAGTTGTCAAGATCCTGGTTAATTGCTGAAAAGGATCAACGAACCAGCTCGCCTACCTGGTAAATAGAAATAATTATACCATGACCCCCCCAAAACGTGCACGCTGATTGGCCAGCGTGCACATTGTAAATCGAGTTATACTAATGGAAAAGGTCCGTCGCCGGACTTTTCCATTAGTATAACTCTACTTTAAACACTGTCTGCTATATTAAATGGGTTTAACATAGCGAGACAGCTTTAAAATAAGCAACGGACATCTCCGCTGCTTATTTTAAAGCTGTCTCATGTTAAACCCATTTAACATAGCTAACAGTAAAAACAACGGAGATCTTGCTTTCTCCGTTGCTTTTTCATTAGCTCTGATGTACTGCGCAGGCGCAGTACATCAGAACTGCCGCGATGCCAGACATCTGCGGAAGGTCAGTAAACGGGCATTATACTATGCCATTATTTAAGAAAAGTAATAGTTTCTTTTCTTAAATAATGTCATGGTAATAATAACCACTTCTGGGTGTGGGTAATGCTGTATTTACCCACGGTTGGCTTTGTTTGGTGCCTCGGGGTTCCCCCTCGGGACCAAACCACGCCACCCGTGGGTAAATCCAGCATTACCCACACCCAGGCGTGGGTTATTGCTATAATAACTCCGTTTGAATAGTGGTAATATAAAGTAGAAATTTAAAGAGGTGTGAAGATACTCAAACATTCTGTGAACCATGTCTTTGTAATAGACTGTTATGAAGGTAATTTTAGAATGTTTGTTTTTTAATCCAGAGACCATTTTTTAACTGTAGTATGTCAGTAGAACTTCTGTAAGGAAACAAAACATTTACAAAGTTTTGCTTATGTGTTGTGTCTTTCGGCGTTTCCCGGTTAGGGGGTCGCCACAACAGAACTCTGATCCGCTAATGATTAGCAGTAGATTTTTATGTGCCGAGTTTGCCAGCTCTGACGCACAATCTTTCAACGAAGAAACGCCTATTCACGCATGTCTCCACACAGAAGACACTCTAGCTGAGAATCGAACAGGACAACGTCTTACTGTGAGGCGACAACGCTACCGCAGCACCACCACCGCAAGTTTTGCTCGTGTATGAGTTAGTAATTTAAACCAAAACAATAGAACTTTAGTCCTACATCACTGTACTTAGGACTTGCATCGTCAGACTTCACTTTGTGTTAATAACATGAATGTTAATAAGCTGTACCTTTTGATACAAGGTCACTGCTGTCTGAATTCTTTGAGTACAGACAAGCAGCATTTGATTTGAAAAAGTTGCATGAAATGTTTGTCTGTCCTTGCACTGAGTGTTTTGCATAACCAAGGTCATTGCTGTCTTACTCCAGGATAATATTAGCTTTAAGCAGATTGTTTTTATAGATTCATTGGTACCCCAGTGACTGGCTGAAGGATCTCTAGTTCTTCACCAGAGGGATGTGCTGCTTTTACTGTTACATTGCCTTGGGATTCTCATCAGTTTTGTTGATGTTAGGGTTCAGTCTTACTCAAGAGTTTCCAGATTTGTAGGAATTTTAATCATTATCAGCATGGGACAAGTGTATTTACTTCTGGACAGAATGCAAAATGCCCTGCAGTCTTTTTTCCTCTAGATTTTCCAGAGTTGCTTACCAGCAGACTCCTCAAGATTTTAGGGGGCTTATGGTAGCCACAATGTTGAGAGTATCCTGAGCCAGACTGTACATTGCCTTGCACTGGACAGTGTACTCCACGATCCCAGCACTTGGATCTGCCAGAGAAACTAGTCATTCTAATGTTTATCCATGCAGTTGGCTTTGGTGACGTCAACTGGACGTTCTTCTTCAAAGCAGCCTTCTCAACATTTCTACACTTGTGCCCACATTAAATTATATCTCTTCCTTGGGGTGGAGATGCTATAGTGGCTGGACAATATAATAAAAATGTTTTTTGCAGAAGTCCTCTTTGCACATCATTGTTATGGAGATGTAGGCAGTCTTGCTGAAACTCCAGGCCTTGTAGGACATTTATTCCTGGGGTGCTGGCAGTTTACTTGTAGAGTATGGCTATTGTTTGTTATGCCAGCACAGTGGGAGGTACAAGGTCCTGCCCTCTTTGTTTGGAAGCATTGAAACTGTGGGACTGAGCAGTCTCTAGAAAAGGATGACTAATTGACTCGTGTTTCTGGAGCAGTCCATTTTTGGACAAA
The DNA here is from genome assembly GCF_019279795.1 of Protopterus annectens. Lineage (NCBI taxonomy): Eukaryota > Metazoa > Chordata > Ceratodontiformes > Protopteridae > Protopterus > Protopterus annectens. Next base: position 1,672,610,853 of record NC_056732.1, on the reverse strand, counting down.
CTCTGTTGTTTGATATCTTGTGATTGGCCCCTTAATGTGACCATTCTCAGTATGATAATCTGAAGAGGGATTCTCTTGTATGTGATCTCTTTTTGAGTCAGTTACCAATACAAAATGTCCTTTTTTTTTTTTTTTTTTCCCTAAAGCTTTTATTTCAGATGAAGCCTTGTTTTAGGGTGCTGTTGCATTTTGGCAAGATGCATCGAACCCAGCAGCTGTAAACTGTTTGGCTTTTCCATTTTCTTTGATAGTCAAAGGTCAATTTTTTTCTTCTTTTTAAAAGCAGGATGGTCGATTTTAATCTACCTTCTGAGAAACCTTCCACTCAGAGTATATAGACACAAGAGGAAATGATTTTCAGTTTGGGCTTTGACACAACCTGGACCCCTTTTCAGCTTCCGTTCCCACGGTCCTTCAGTGTGTGTGTGCCACAGGTATGTCCAGTTAAGGTACATCCATATACCATGTTTAACTTTCCTGCTGGGCAGGATTGTCCTTTTTTTAAGGTTGCTTTGCTCCTTTTACATGTCAGGAAAACTTGTTTCTGCCTGACACTTAAAATGCTGAAGAAGGTGATCCCTTATACATTTGAAACAGCAATATCTGCATGATTGAAATGTTTAACTTGAGGGAAATCCTTTTTCTTAGATGTGACTTTTAAAGATCTCCTGGTTTACAGGCCTTGTGTATTAATTCTGCTTGTTTTTCCACAGTGGGCTTTTTTGAGGTCCAGTCTTCTGTTTTGTGACTAAGATTGTTATTGAATGCCCACGTCCACAGCTTAGGTATGTCGACAGAAACAAATTACTTAAGGATGATTCTGCTGTGTTTCTTCTGGTATTATAGAAGTTGAGGCGGTTCATTAAGCCATGCTCATTGGCTTTCAACTTGTAGTTCGTTTGGTTATTATAAGTAAGGAAGTGAATTGCCAGGTTCATCTAGAGCTTTTACGACATTAGCCTTTTTGCAGTGACCACCTGACCCACTCTGAACAACTTTTCCAAATGTTATAAACTGGGCATTTTATTTCTGGATCTGTGTCTGATTTTTGGAGCTGTGGTGACTGAGAGTGTTTCTCCAGGACAGCTGCAAGGGAATGTCATTTAGGGACTGTGTCCTAAGGGATCTCCGTAAGTGATAAAAACATTTACACACCTAAGGTAACATTGGAAGTATGTGGAGGATTCAGCCTTCTGATCTCTTTGAGGAACATTGCTGTGTTTTTATGCAACAGTATTTTTTTTTTTTTTTTTTTTTTTTTTTTTTTTTTTTTTTTTTTTTTAAAGCTTAGTCAGGAACTGGAAGTGGTGGAGAGGCACAGGGATTGTAGGCAGCAAAATAAATGAAGGGCAGTATTCACACGAGTATAGCTTCAGATGTCAGCTTTCCATCTTATTGTTAAGGGCACTGTAAGCAATCAATTCATGCTAGATATGCAGAAGTTATACAATTATTACCCATCAGGCTGGCAAGGTCTTTTAATAAGGAAGCAAAAGTGCGTGTAGACCAGGAACCTCACTCCGGAATGCTGCAAAACGTTCAACAGAAACAAAATGCAAACAGAATCTTTTTAAAGCAAAGTTGAAGTTGATATGATTGATTTTTTATTCAATTAATTAATGTGATAATGCAATATGCAGCATATATAGCATATCTGCATAAAGTATAAAAGAAAATCACACTTGAAAAAACCCGTTCTGGCGCGTAGCTAGCCTTTAGAGTCTGTCTGTGTTTGTGGAAAAGATTTTTTGTACCATTTTATTTTATGTACTTTTGGTTTGAATTTTTTTGAAGTCTTTTGAACTTTGGTGCAAATTGTTTCTTTTGTTTCTTTTTCTGTTTGCTTGTTTTTTGGAGTGAAGCATTCTCATTTTTGACACTTGTGTCTTTTTGTTGTTTGTTTGTGGTTTGCAGCTCTCTGCAGCTCTCTTTTAATAAGATTCATTTACTTGTTTCAATATAAATTATATTGTAATAAGTGATGGGTTGCATTTAATGTGATAACAGCTTTTATTTCCACTTGCATGGAGACTGTGTGTGACACCCTTTTGGTTATTGCATCAAGGAGAATCTGTATTTAAATTCGGATGTGATAACCTGATAATCCGGGTTAGTTCAGTGTTTTTGTATTTTGATCGATTTCAAATCGTTAACCATTTTAACCTGGCTATGTGGCACAGAAGTAGGAAACCTGACTCTAGGCTTCAGGACCCCTGACGAGAATGAAGGGGTAATGGTCCACTTGTCTCTCCTGGGTGTCCTGTAAGCACACATGTGGTAAGATTTTTCTCCAGGGGAGAACAGAGAATGTCGATATTTGCTCGAGGATTGGAGAACAGGGGTGCATGCTGGCAGCTCCTTGAGGAATGTAGGTCTTTGATCCCACTGCATGCTGTTTCTTGTGAGATGAGCATGTACGTGGATGTAGGGTATGCAAAAAAAAATCTTGAGCCGTTGCTGATGGCTGGCTAAATAATGGTCTCTCTTGGTCACCCCTTGTCCTGATGATGGTGAGTGAATTGGGCAGATTGTTTGGGAGATGGCTAATTAGTAGGCATCAGGGGCCAGAAATGTTTGAATGTTTCTGTTGCTCGTCTCTCTCTCTCTCTCTCTGTGTCTCTCTCTCTCTCTCTCTCTCTCTCTCTCTCTAGTATAGATGATGAACAGGTGGGTTTGTTTGTATGCTTCATTACATCGAAACGCATCAGGATGCTTAGCAGCAGTACAAAGTATAAATGAACTGACTGACTACACAGCCATACATGCTTACATCTCAACAGCTTACCACAAAATGGTAGTCAGGCTCGCATGCTCAGTATTTATATATTTGTGCAAGCCCCTAGAAAGCTTCTTAAAGACATGCATACATATTGATCTACATCCTCCCTCTTAATGAATTGCCCTCAATGAAATGACGTTAGAATTAAGACCTGTAATAATACAGACATTAGAAACAAACACAATGTTCATGTCCAAGTAGCTGTGTATCTGTAACATGGTCTGGAAATGCGACCTGATATAGTAATCAGAACTGGGTTTAGCAGCAGGGACCGTCTTTGGTGAACAATTCATATCGGGAATTTCGGTTTCATCTTGGGAGCAGGGATATTTACTGGAACGTCCTGTGGAACTGGAAATCTGGGTAACTTGCTCTGAATTAGTCTTTCTCTCAGGCTAGGTGCTGTGGTACAGGCTTGGACACCGGCACCAAATGTTTCCGATTCCACCTAAACTCTACTCCTTCTGATTCCACAATATAAGATCTCTGCTCTGAGCAAATACTTTTCACAACTCCAATCCAATCATAACCTTTGCACGTTTGCATTCTCACCATCTCTCCTTCACAATGTATGATCTCTGCTCCTTAGCAAATACTTTTCACGACTCCAGTCCGATCATAACCTTTGCACATTTGCATTCTCACCTTCTCTCCTTCACATAATGGATTGAGTGGTTTGCTGGACTTGTCATAATAGGACTTCTGGGATAGGCGCTTCTTTAACAGATGGGCTTTCACCGATCTGGTATTCTTAGCACTTGGAACCAATAAACTACTGCTGACTGATAATGTAGTTCTCGACAGAAGTCTCTGGGCAGGTGAACCAAGATGTTTATCATGAGGAACATTTCTGAGATTCAGGAAAACATCACGACCGTATCTTGTTTTGACTTCTCTAGTAATTGTTTCGCATTCTGAACTGCCATTCTTTGCTATTCTTTGCTTCTTAAATTATTCTTCACTCTTCTCTACACTCCACTTACTATTCTATTTTGTTCCACCAACTCTACCTCTATTATTTTGTTGTTGTACGTGCACATAATGATTTCTACAAGGCATTAATGTTGCTACTCAATTTTCTTAAACTTGCACTGTAACTTGGTTTTGTTATGATATATGTGTATTATTATTTTTTGTCATCCATCTTTTTTATCATGTGTTTGTGGAGCTTTATCGATACTTTCTAATGATTATCTACAAGGGATTAATGTTGTTCACATGTCTTATCTTGCCCTTTTTTATGGTTTTTAAACTTGCAATGTAACTTGGTTTTATTATGATATATGCATATTATTTGTTTGTTTGTTTTTGGCATCTTTTTTGTCATGTTTGTCGAGCTTTTCTCCTCTGGTCTCCACTAAAAATGGGCCTCCAGCCCAGTGGACTAACCTGGTTAACAAAGGAGAAATAAATGCTCTGCCAAACCATTTGACTGCGGGTACTCTGGACTACTCGTAACATGGATAAAGTCCCCACTCTTCGGCAAATCTTTGGATTGCTGCCTAGTAAACTGTGTGCCATTGTTAGAAATAATTTTGTGCAGACTGCCATGGACTGAAAAATAACATTTCCTCTTAGTAATGACAATACTGGAAGCTAGATTAGGAAATGGGTCAATCTTGAGAATCTGTTGGAATAAGAGAGTCTACTAACACCAAGTAATGTTGACCATTCCATTCGAAAATGTCACTGGCTACTGTCAGCCAAGGTAGTTCAGGAATCTGGTTTAGCTGAAGTGGTTCCTTCTGTTGATGTGGCTTTGTACTTTTACGTACAGAACAAGATGAAGGTGCTCTCTCAATATCTTGTGACATAAAAGGCCAAAATACTAGTCCTCTTGCCCTTCTTTTGGTAGAATCGGTTCCTTGGTGGCCACAATGCAAGATAGTAATATACTCTTGTTGCAAGGACTTTGGAACCTTTCATAACGACACCATTGTCAGACAAAACATCATCTCTGTAAGGAAAATAAGGTTACACTTCTTGAGGTAAACTAGATTGCTTTGATGGCCATCCTAGATTTTGATAAAGCGGTTGAGCTTCTGTAAAACAGGATCTGAGACTGTGTGATTTCTAAGCTCCTCAAGATGTGTGGAAGAAAAAAATTCTCACTTCCTTGACTTCAAAATCAAGCTGCTCATTCTCATGCTGTTCAGTGATAGATATGGGTGATCTGGATAAAGTATCAGTAAGATAAAGAAGTTTGCATTTTGTGTAGACAAGATTGATGTTGAGACTGCAGAAGTATAATTTCAATCTGGATGGAGCTTCAATCTGGATGGAGCTGTATGCATAGGCTTTCTCAAAATAGTGACTAGAGGTTAGTGATCCGTTTCGATCTGGGTAAGGTCTACCATAAATATAATCATGAAACTTTGAACATGCAAATACAACTTCCAAGAGCTCTTTATCTGAGCATATTCCATTTCAGTTTGGGTTAGAGTTCTGGACGTATAGGCAACAGGGTGACCCTCCTTGAATGACTGCACCAATACCAAATTTCGAAGCATCACAGGAAAGAGTAACTGGTTTGTGAACGTCATAGTTGAGAGTTGGTGGACTGGCAGTTCTCTGTTTCAGGACATCAAATGCTCTCTGGTGGTGTTCGAACCTTGACCAGGGTGTATCTTTACTTGTCTGCTCTCTAAGGGGTGCTGCTATGGAGCTGGCATCTCAAGAATGGCTGTTTGCTTGGAAGGGTTTGGTCGTAAGCCTGAACTGGTAAATTACCAACATAAGTAACTTCTCGTAACTTGAACTTCTGACGATTCAGCTTAGATTCACTGGATGTGCTCTTTCCAGAACTTTCTTGAGCTTTCTGTCATGCCCAGCTTCACCATTATCTCCTACTAAAAGATCATCTACTATAATAGCACTGGGATACCCAGAAAAAAATTGCTCCATTGTACCCTGAAAGACTTCACTGGCAGAATGTATCCCAAAATGGCATTCAGTACATACTCTATCATCTGAGCTTTTCTTACGAGCTACCACCATGGAGAATACTTATTCAGTAGTTTCATCAACTGGCCAAATACGTTGCTGCACCATTTTATCTAGCTTGGCTTTGACTCTGTTCTGCATTAGCTACTGGAACTTTCTGGGCTGATATCTGGGTCTAACTACATGGAATACACAACTGGAAGCTTGCCTAGTTTGTCTTTGAAAAGATCTGCATAAGTAGAGAAAATATACTGGGATAAATTAGAACAGTGGTCTTTCAAATTAACATTATGGACTTCCATATAAAATGAAACAGTCTCATTTTCAAACTGTCTCTGAGCCCTAATGACTGTATGTGCCTCTTGACCACATAAAATAAGCCGTATCTTCTCCCAGCAGAGCAACATGAAAGTACTACTGAGTCCACCATAGACAACAAGCTTCACACACTTTGCCAAATCAAGCTTCTCACCAGCACATACTCTAGCAAATGTTTCTGCAGGCATAACCTTGACACTTTTGAACCTGTGTCATCTGTGAGCTCTATTGATTTTCCATTTATCCAAACAGTACAAATTACTTCATTCTTTGCCCATAAATCTACTGCATTGACTGTTTCATGAAGCACAAATACACCATTAACATAAAAAGTAGGTTCACAGCTTTCTAATTGATCGGCTTGTCTCTTTGAATGTTACTATTTAATATGCCAGCTAAGCTAGGAAAAGTAGTACAAAATAATTGATTGTACTGTTTATTTTTACTATACCAGTTTTGGAAAAAAAAGAGTACTATTGCTGGTCAAGAATGATTAGACCATTTTTCCTGCAGTAATTAAGTTACACTTTCAAAATAACATTAACTTTTGTTAGCAAACCTCCAAGAACTGATTTGTGCCGTTTTAGAAAAATACTGTCATCGGTTGTAATTTTATGTGCTATGCCTGTACTTATCAAATATGACTAAATTGGTCATGCACACTCCTGTAACTAATTTCAGTGTAAACTCTAAAACTTGAATGCATTAACAGTAACTAGGAATGTTTCCAAGGGGCAGGATGAGTTAATAAAATGTTTTTATAAGAAGCTCCTACTGTTTTTGTAGTAGGCTGTGTTCTGACTGTAGAATGTCACTGTTAATGGGATGACGGCAGAAGTGAAATGTACAAAACCGCATCACTTTTTTTTTTTTTTTTTTTTTAATTTTTGAGGTGGTTGACAAAGTAGCTATGGTGATGCTCACTGGTGAGTCAAGTTTTTTTTTTTTAATTGGCCTAACTCCTGAATTTGCAGATACAGCTAAGAACTTGGAGAAGAAAGATAGAATCCCAAAAATTAATGAACAGGGTGCTGCTGAGATTCCCTTGGGTTATGTTTCTGCCATTTGAAATTGTAAGGGGTTGTAGTACTGCTGGGATTCAGCAGCTGGGGTTCCATCTCAGTCATAGAAGACCTGTCACTAGTTAAGGTGTCCATTGAGCTGTGAGGCTGTCAAATTCCAGTATGGTAAACTGTGGCTGTGGGCATAAGCTCATTACAGCAGAGTGCGCCTCCAGGTGTTTCTGCAGTTACCTCCTACTGACTTCTCTAGGCATTAAATATTGCTTGTTCATATTTACATTAATAATTCCAAAACTATGCTACATACAAGGTATCAGAAGATTTCATCTTAAAGTATACATGTTGGCAAACACGCTTCAAATTTTTTAAACACCTTTATTGAATTTTCACTTGACCTAGGCAAATTTACATTTGTACAAAAGTGATCAAATTATTAACAAATTAACAGTAACAAACATACTTCACATATATTGCTATGTAGAATGTAACCTAAGCAACATTACATAAATTTATTCAATTCCTGCCCCCTTTTTTAAACCAGAAACATCTTTGCTTATGTTGTGATGGTTTAATAATCATACATTATTATAAATGAAAACAAACCACATCGACACAATCCTAATTGCAAGCATTTTGCATCACAAACCATAGTGACACACTCCCATTTGCAAACATTATACATCACTCATGATCTACTCAAACATTTTCAGTCAAACATTACATAGCTCATTTAAGTCCTATCTTCTTTTAAACTTCATTCTGCCCCTGTATGTATTGTTCCCACAATTCCTATTTTTTCCTATGTAGTTTGCTCCCACCCTTTTCTATGACCCCAATTCCAGTTGTTTTTTTCTCTGTTACTATGTTTACTACTTCTAATACAATTGGTTTAGATTTTGATTTCCATTTTCTAGTAATTGGTAATTGCTTTTTTGGCAGCCACCATAATTAGTAATTAGACATAGCAAGGCCTTACCATGTCTAGGAAATTCCGATTCTGTATCATAGCTCAGAAAACTCATCTCCCTGGTCACACCAATTCGTCCACCCAGCATCTCCAACAGTGCATCCCACAGGGAATCTTTAAATGCCGCCAACCCAGCACACTCCAAGAAAATATGTTCTCAAGTACCTATTTCTTCCCAGTCGCACCACCAACATTTGCTGTCTACCTCAGGAAAAATTCTCTGGAGTGTGCTTGGGGGGTGTAAAGATATCTATGTAAATGTTTCCAAGCAAAACTCTTAAACGTTTTCTAGATTTTGTTGTATATTTGGGTGACATACGTATATCCTGACATTGTTTCTTTGTGAATTGCTTATCCAGTCTCTCTTCTGAATCCTTTCTAACCTCTTTTGACTGATTCCTGTAGTTATCATGGAATATTTTGTATGCTGTATTTTAGTTATTCATTTTTTTAATGGCAGCTTCTGTTCTAGATTCTACTAAAAACTCTACCAGTGCTGGTCTTTCATTTAGGACCTCCCTATTTCTTTCTCTTTGTGTATAGTCTGCCTTCCCTGTCAAGGATTGATATCGATCTCTAACCTGCAGTCCAGATAATTTCTTGACCTCTTCCCATTCTATAACTTTCCCTCTCTAGTTATTTGCTCCCAATACATTGGTTCCTTTGCCAGTTTTCTCCAAAACATTTCCTGCCTCCTCTTGCCTATTTACCATATCCCTAATTGCAGTCATCCCTGTCGGCAGAATCTCCTTTCTCTTTTCCCGTGTTGGCTTAGTTCTTGGAATACTTTCTGCTACTTTAACTATAATCATACAGAATATTATAGCCATGTTGTCCTTAAGACCTGCATCCAAAATTCCAGTCTCTCCTTGTTTCTTGAGCTTCCCCTTGTTTCAACATCATCCCTTTCCACTTTGAATTATAGTTTCTGTTTGTGCTATGTATAGGAACCTTAACTAGCTCTGAAATACCCTTTCAAGTCGGGTAATACCAATCCTCCCTGTTCTACTGGAAGAATTAGGTTATACCACTTGACTGTTGCCGTATTCCCCTCCCAGATAAGTTTTTCACCACTTTATTAATTGCTGTCCACAGCTTTTCCTGTGGTTGATAAAATATGCTTTGTGTGTATGACTGAAGTGACTAAAAACTTTTCCACTGCTTGTGTCTTGCTATCTATATAACAAATCTTCCATTTCCTCAGTTTTTGTATTATCTTTTGTTTAGTGTCTTCCCACATATCCTTAGCTGACACATCCAAATCATTTTTAATCTGTTTCTAAACACTCCATTTTATCATGTCCTCATACATATGGATATTGCTGAACCAATTTGTGTGTGGGTACATAACTTATCGCTATTGCCTTTGTTTTAGCTTCATTAATGTTGTATCCTGAAAAGATTAGAAACCATCTCAAAATGTTCCACAACACAGTAGTCTCTCTGGTTTTGTCAGGTATAAAATAATATCATCTGAAAATAGAGCCAGCTTTTCTTGACTACCATACCATTCATATCCTTGAATTTCTGAGTCCCTTATTTTCTTTGTTAGTGGTTCTAAATATAATGCAAATAATAAAGGGGAAAGGGGACACCCCTGCTGGTTAACTCTTCTCAAGCAAAAATGATCAGAGAGGACACCATCCACTTTAATTTTCACCTCTGATCCCTCATATATCCTCCTAACCAACCTTATAATTTTTGGGGGGAAATGCAAATGCTTTCATTGCCCTGCTTATAAAGTTCCAAGTTACTCTGTCAGATTCTTTCTCTGCATCAAGACCCACCAGTGACAATGGTGATTTCTTACATTCTGCTTCCCTTTGGATCGTCAATGTTCTGTTAATATTGTCAAATGTTTATCTATCAATTTTCTCATTACATTTGTCATTCTTTTAGCCATTATAGACATGAACATTTTTTATAATCATGGTTGTAGTATTGAAATGGGCTTGTATGAAGCTGAGTCTGATGGAGCTTTACCCTCGTTGGTTATTTCAGCTACCATTGCTTTGTTCCAGGATGTTGGTACTTCTTCCCCTCGTTGGTGGGTCTTAAAATACTGTTAAACAAAACCTTCCAGATCATTATCAGTTTTTTCCATTCTAGCTTCCAAACTTCCACAGGAATACCATCTGTTCCTGGGGACTTTCTGTAGATTTGGTTATACAGCATTTTTATCTCATCTCTTCCTATCCTAACTGTTAGTAATTGAGCTTCATCTAACTCCAACCTTGTCATGTTTAATTCTTCCATAAACATTTCCATTTCTATCTTTTCTTGATTTCTGTATTTCTCTGCTTTATACAGACTTTTATAGAATTTCCGAAATATTTCTAATACCTCTACAGGATCTCTTGTTACCTTCCTTGTTATAGGCTCCCTAAGCTTGGCGACAGGCCTTTCTACTTTCTGTTGCCTTGGTCATTGTGCTAAAATTTTTGTACTCTACCATTTATCAGAAAAAAACAGTTGCTTTATAGCAATCTGTCAAAACTCGTGCATATTGTGGATGTAATCCCTTATTTTCTGCTTAGGTTTCTGCAGTTGATCATGTTCTTCTGTGCGATTCCCTCCTATTCTGCAATACTTTACGTTTGTCAGTCCCTCTAAGCGGTTCTTGTTGCTTCTTAACCATAGCTCCCTTTCTTTTATTTCAACCCTATTTTTAAACTCCACATTAATTTTATCCCACTTCTTAGCTATATTTTTCAGAAGAAATTTCTATCCTCACTAATAGCTCCTCCTGAATAATCTCCACTACCCATTCCTTATTCCTCTCTTTTCAGTAGATGGGTGGGAAAATGCCAGTGTCTCATTTTTATTTCATTGCCCTGTGTTTTTTGTTTTGTTTAGTTATTGGCAGATGATCTGAAATGGTTATTGGGTGCATATCAAGACCTTCAATTAAATGCACATGTTCCTGTGAAATGTAAATTCTGTCAAGCCTAGCCCAGTTTTTATATCTTGGGGAATAATATGTAAATTCACTCCGTACTCCTATTACCAAATTCATATCTTCCATGCCAAATATTTTCATAAATTTCTTCAAAAAAAATCTGCTTTCCTTTGGGACTTCCAAGGTGGCTGCACACTTAACAGCTTGTTTCTAGCTCTCCCGGTGTGAAAACAAACTCAGCAGAGAAGACCAGTAGACTTTTGTGTGTGTGTGTGGGTAAATTTCAGTAACTGGCTAGTAAGTGCACTGCCTGGATGCCAAGAATAAAGACAGGAGACCTGGAAAAAATCCGCTACAAATAGTGAGGAAGAAACACTGACTAGGGAAAGTTCTGCAGCTGTTCAGCAGAAAGCAGTGCAACCTTCAGACATGACTTCAGTAACCTACAGGAAGATGATTCAAGACAGTTGCATATAGACCTGGTTAAAATTAAACAAAACACTGATGGAGTATATCAGTACAAACAGTAAAAGGTTGGGAAAAAATGGAAGACGCTTTTAAACAGATATTCAGATGAGGTGATAAAGCTGCAAAAAATCAGAGGTCGAAATGAAGAAAAGGCTGGTTGAATGAGACTGCTCAGGAAAAGATGTTTAAAAAAAGAGGACAGAGCTTGTAGGGAAAACCTGCGATTTTCAGCTATGCCCGAGAAGCTGGAAGAAATGCACTGCATTAATTTTATGAAAGGACAAATAAGCAACTGGAATGGTATTCCACAGCAGGAGTTTAGTTGTAAGGGCACATTCTGTATGCTCCAAACCTAGCTATAAGAAAGCAACCTAGACATTTAATAGTAAAGATACAATCCTACCAGGAGAAGGAGTTTATTCTGACAAAACTGTGACAGAAGGGCGAAATACTAAAAGTGGGAGTGTGTTCATGGAGAATGATTACTCCTTGTACCCCCAGGCAAGAGAGTAAATTAATTCCACTAGTCAGAGAATGTCGGGACGCAAGTGTGAGATTCAAACTGCTGTATTCAGCTGTCTTTAAAGTGTTCTTCCCTGGAGTGACAAAAATCCATTTTTTGATGAAGTGTATGCTAAGGAGGAAATACGAAAGTTTGTCCAACAGGCAGGTGTTTTATTATAGCTCCTTCCATTTTTTTCCAGCCTGTTGCTGTTGTTCTTTGTGGTGTTATACTACATCAATGTTTCATTTATTTTAACCAGGTCTGTATGCAGTTCTCTTGTATCTTCCTGTAGGTTGCTGGAATTCATGTCTGGAGATTGCATTGCATTTTGCTGAACAGCTGCAGACCTTCCCCAGTCAGTATTTCTTCCTCACTTTTTATAGCTGATTTTTTTCCAGGTCCTCTGTTTTTCTTCTTTCCTGGTATCCAGGCAGTACACTTGCTAGCCAGTTACTGAAATTTACCCACAAACACAAGTCTATTAGCCTCTCTGTTGAGTTTCTGTTTTCACACTGGGAGAGCTAGTGTTAAGCTGTTACTCAATGTGCAGCCATCTTGGAAGTCGACAAACACACTTTTTTATATCTGACCTCTGTCTAACATAGCTAAAGAGATATTGAATATTATTTGCATACTGTTTTTGTTGTAATAATTTTCTTATTTCTGTAAATATCTCAAAAATTAAGGTAACAGACAAAACTGCATGACATCATGTGAAAGCTCACAGCTGTATGAAGAAATTCCTGCTGGCAGTGTCTTGTTTGAGTGGTTACAGAGATATCATAAGCTATTTCTACAACATTACAAAATTAATATTCACTGCCTTTATTTTGGGTTATAAAATCCAGTTTAAAGCATCAAACTGAATGAATGCCACTAATGTTGAGATTTATCCTGAATAGTTTCACATTTACAGTTTCCTATAAACACTTATGATTTGTGAGATGTGAATATTTGTTTGAACTGTAAGGTGCTGCATTGGAGGGAATTAGTTAATTTACTACTGGAATGTGTCTCGTTGTAGGATAAGATCACAGTACTCTGCTTCCAGGTGGCTGCTGACATGCCATTTTATAGACATTAGAGAGCATTAAGAATGAGATAATGGTGACTCTGACCGTAAGATTCTAAGCATGGTGTCTGTGGTGTTCCCCAACTCCATGTCTGTCATAGAGATAACTTGAGTAGTAATGCTGGGGAAGAGGATTGATGTAACTATTTCAATGCATACCTCTCAACTGTCCAGATTTTCACGGGATGTCCAGATATTTTTGCCTTCCATTTTTCACCTGTTCCTCATAATATCTGTGGTTTTCTGGCGAATCACTGGGATGATCTGAGGATTGAAGTCACTAAGTAATGACATACATTGAGTGTCAGGCTTCATATCCTTCAGTAAAATGTATGCTAACAGACTCTTGTTATTCTAGCTACTTTTTAAGTTTGTAAAAGCAGCATTTAAAATCAGCCTCTGTTTTTGGGCCTTTGTACCCTAATTATGACAGGCTTTGTCCAGATTTTCTGCACAAAGAGGTTGACAGGTATGTTTAATTTCTATCAGAATTTGGTGTCATGGCTATCTTGTGCCTGTGAATCCAGGTTTATAGGAGACCAAACTAATTCCCAAAGCTTCAGTCCTTAACATGCCTATATCCCTTGCCATGCTAGGGGGCGTAAAAGGAAGTGCATGAATGTAGGGATAAAGTTTGTTTTGATGCTAAGCTTGTGTCTTTTGGCTTTTTCCGGTTAGGGGTCGCCACAGCGGAACTCCGGTCTACTAATGATTGGCAGTAGAGTTTTACGTGCTGGCTTGCCAGGCTTAACGCACAACCTTCAACGAAGGAATGCCCGTTCACGCATGTCACCACACAGAAGACGCTCTGAGAATCGAACGGGCAACGTCTGTGAGGCGACAACGCTACCACAGCACCATCACCGCAGTGCGTTTTGATGCTAAGCTAATTATACAAAAAAAAAAAATCATTCAGGAGCAACCTGTCTCTTGTCTGTACTTCAGACTACTAGCAGTATATTCAGGTAGCCTCTTTGCAGTCATCTGCTAATTAACTATTTTTGCAAATGCAGTTCATGCGATCCCTAAAATATCTTGTATAGTTTTTTTCACCTCCCCTCCACTCGCCCTTAAGCAGTCTCTTTCTTTCTGGCTCTTTTCAATTCTGGTCTCTCTTATATCTGCTTTGCTGACTGATGCTGTTTTTAGTGGCTGTGAATGGTCAGAAGTTCTGTGCCGGTTACCTCTCTGATGCATACTTTCTTTGAATTTAAACTGAATTGTCTTGCTGTTAAGATTATTGCATGCCTACACATTTAATTTGTATGTTGGATTTTTGATTCAGTTTGGTATTAGCTAAATGTGACTAGTTTTGTGTATTGTACTGTTTTAATCTTTTCTCCAAGTCTAAGTTTCTAATACAATGACTGGAATGGACCCCATTCCTAAGTCAAAGTATGATTAAAGTTCATGAAATTAGTATTGTTTCAGTCTTTGTTAGCTGGAAGTGCTAACATTGTGAGGAAGCGAATTATGTCATGGTTTCTGGGCCTTTGCTGAAAATAGAACCAGTAGGATTTTCCAGGTTGACCCGTTTAGTATTGTTTCTAGTATGGGGAGTCCAGTTATTGACTGAGGCTTCAAACAGCCTTGGATTAATAGTGTCTATGCTTTGATTAATTGAATAGTAGGTGTTCTTATCTTTAGTGATAAGTTGTTTTGTTGGGTTTCTCGGTTGTCTGTACACTAAAAAGGTAGGGACAGGGCTGGCTTTGACTCTCATAATGAGGGTGAACTAGTGTGTTTACAAAACTTTTTGGAAGGTGTTATTGAACTTGGAGACAGCAGCATCTGTGGGAAAAGCCTTTAATGACTCCTTGTGAAGGGGATTGTGCATTCATAAACGTATATTCATGAAAAGTTGTAGATGTTAAGTTGTCAATCTCGCCTTCATTCTTGCTTGATGGGTTCGGAGCCGATCCTCGGCTCCGACTCGGCACTTGCTAAGCTCGAGAGTCACTTTTACCAGCTCGAGGCAGCCCCATATCCCATGATGCAAGGCGGTAAGTACCCAGATCTCGTTTGCAGCTTCGCTGATGAGGTCCTCCTTTTGCCAGCTCCTGGTAAGTGTTTTATATAAAACTATTGTTGCCCCTTTTTTGCCTTAAATCCTTATATTTAACGTTTTTAGTTTAGATTAAGTCCCTTTCTGACTAGAATTTCCCTCACTCCTTAATTTTTTTAGTCAGGCCTTCTCCCCTCCCATCCCCCCCCTTGTTAGGGTGTGTGTGTGTGAGAGGTTAGTTATCTTAGTATTTTTGGGATAACTGGTTCTTGGGACTGTGTTGTGTGTGTTTTTGCAACCATGTCCAAGGAAAGGGTCTCAGGCTTTAAGAAGTGTGACTCGTGCTGTCAGAAGATGTCTCTGACAGACGGTCACACTTCTTGCTTATACTGCCTGGGACCTCTCCACCTGCAGGACTCCTGTGCAATTTGTCATTCCTTTAGCCAGAGAGTCCTGCAGGAGAGGAGAAACATATTGATTTTGAGGGGCCTACTTAAACCGGAGGGCTCTCCGGCTAAGTCGGCTCCGAGTAAGACTTCCAAGTCTTCCAAGGCCCAGGCTTCTGTGTCTAAGCCTGCGGCCTCGGTTCCGACTCTTTCAGAGTCGAGATCGGCTCCGGCTGGAGCCGATCCTGGTTTGCACAAACCTTCGGCACTGATGGCTATCTGTGCCGATACTGGTGCGGTCACATCGGTGTCGGCTCCGATCGGTTCCGACCACCATGTGGCTCAGGCTTCGGTGTCGGTGCCGACCGGCTCCAACACCCTTACCTTTAAGTCTGTATCAGCTCCGGCCGGAGCCGATGTCTCGAGACCTTCTGTCGGTGCCGAAAAGTCTTTGGCTCCAACTGCATCCATGGTTTCGTCGGCTCCGATGGTTCCTTCGAGGAAGAGGTCCAGGTCCCCTTCCTTGGAGCCGATACTCTCGGCTCCGGCCTCACCTCTCCTCTCGGAACGGAGCCATCGGAGCCGATCATCTAGGTCATCCCGGCTTTCTGACCATGATTTAGAGAGGGTGGTCAGTAGATTACTAAAATCACAGGCACTGGCCCAGATGCTACATAGTCCGTCTCAACAGACGACTATTAGTCCACACCCCCTTGCAGTTCCTCCTTCGACTCCTCAGAGTTTGGAGCTGGAGTCTTCGGGAATAGTTTCTGCTATGGCTGAGAGACAGATACCACCCCCTTCTGCTCCCTCAGCCTCTACTCTTATCTCCTCTTCGAGACCTTCCTTAGAGGGATTCGGTGGTCGGGCTTCCCTGGTCTCCTCCGAGGGGTGAGTGGCATCGGACCCTTGTCCGACCCCACTCTTCCCTTGGAGCCTCGGCTGGTGAGCTCGGCCCGACATCTGCCTCGAGCCTTCCCTTTCAGTGGGCCCTGGAGTTCCGGTTTCTTGAACGGATTCTCTCGGACCCCTGGGAGGGGAGCCGAGGTGATGAAGAGTGTGCTGGCCACTGGACTCAGCCAGCAGTCTGTTCCCTTAGCTCCTCCCTCTCGGTGCCTGTCGATATCTCTGCCATCTCTCTTGCGCCCGCACCCAGACATCTTCCGCCGCAGGTTTCCCTGCTGGGAAGAACCCCTCTTCCGAGGATTCTCCTAATCAGTCAGGGATCCTCCGCAAGAGGACTTGTAAGAGGAAACACGAGACTCCCGAGTCTATCACTTCAGATACCGACTTAGATGAGTCGGACGGATCCCTAAGATCCCCTCTGAGGATGTCTCATTTTCAGACATCCTAGAACTCCTTAAACAGAGGGGAAACTGGCCTCCAATAATCCCTCTGAGGATGAGTCGGTATACCTGAGGCGTTTGGATCTTGGCCTTCCACCTCCTGGGTGTCTCCGCCTTCGACCCCCTTATGCAGGTTATTGCTCGAAGGCGTGGGCTGCTCCTGACTCTGTAGAGCCAGTTCCTAGGAGGCCTTCTAAATTTATTACTGCCCCTTCGGACAAGCAATTCCTTACGAAGGTGTCCCTGCTGATGCCATGGTGGTGGCGGCTGCCACTAACAAGGAACTTGCAGATCCTTCCGTACCTGTCCATCCTCCTAATAAGGACTCTAGGACCATGGACAGGTATGGTAAGCGGATGTTTTCTTCAGCGACCTTTGCTATGCTCGCTGAACTACTTATGTCACTTCACCAGACTCCAAAGGGACATCCTTAAGGAGCTAGGTGAAGTAGTACAGGATCCCACAGCTGCAGGGGCTCAAGAAAAAATTGCTTTGCAGCTAGGAACCCTTAATTCTATTGCTAACTCCTCCATGCGACTGATATCATATGCAGCAGATGGAGCGAGTAGGGCAGAGGTACAGGTGTGGCTCTTAGACGCCAAGCCTGGATGCGGCTCTGTAATTTTGCAGATCCCTTTAAGGCGTCCTTCACAAACTCTCCCTTTGATGGGTCAGCTTTGTTTGGCCCTCAAGTGAAGGAAACATTGACCAGGTGTGAGCAGGACGGCAAGACTCTTTCTGCCGTGGGTCCATTTTTCCACCCCTTCTAGACCTTACCCTAAAGGACAGAAGGGTGGCAAGATGTGGTTCCGCAAATCCCAAGGAGTCACACCGGATACACGTGGTCAGTTTACCCCTAGAGGCAGAGGGGTAACAATAACAGACACCGCTCTAGAGGCAGAGGGGTCCACAAAACCAGGAAGCAGAGAGCCTCTCTGACAAGCCCTTTCAGCATCCCTGAGATGTTGCCCGACTGTCCATCCTTGGAGGCAGTCGGGGGAAGACTATCGCTGTACCCAGAAGCCTGGCGTTCCCTCACTCAAGACACATGGGTACAGTCGATCATATCTGAGGGTTACAAAATTCCTTTCGAGGAAAGTCCTTTCTCACTCAAATTCCCTTCCAGATGTACCACCGGTCTAAGGGAAATTGCAGAGTTAGAAGTATTCAAACTTCTACAAAAAGAGCCATTCAGCCAGTTACAACAGACCATTCAGAGCCCGGAATCTACTCAAGGTTCTTTTTGGTCCCCAAAAAGACGGGAGACTGGAGACCAGTATTGGATCTCAGCAGACTCAACGAGTCTGTGAGAAAGACAAGATTCCGAATGGTCACACTTCAGTCAATTCTGCCCTTCCTAGAGAAGGACAACTGGATGTGCTCAATAGATCTTCAGGATCACATAAAAATTCACAGGCGCTCCAGAAGGTTTCTCCGCTTTCGGCTGGGGTCCAGTCACTTCCAATTCAGAGCCCTGCCCTTTGGTCTCACTACAGCCCCCAGAGTGTTCACCAAATGCATGGCAGTGGTCACGGCTCACCTGAGACGTCAAGGATTCCAGGTGTTTCCGTATCTGGACGACTGGCTCCTTTCAGCCACCACCAGGCATCAACTTCTTCAAGCCAGGGATTACACAATAAATCTTTGCACTCATTTGGGAATTTTGATCAACTACGAAAAATCCTCCTTATTGCCCTGCCAGTCTATTACTTTCATAGGCGCAAACTTAAACACTGTTCGGATGTCAGCTACCCTCACAGAACAAAGAATTTCAGACATTCAAAGTCACGTGAGGATCATTCTAGCCAGCAAGAAAATACAGGCCAGAATGGTTCTAAAGGTGTTGGGCCTCATGGCTGCGGCCATTACCCTTCTTCCCCTGGCCCGCTTCTATATGCGCCTGCTTCAGTGGATGTTGTTCACTCAGTGGTCTTACCAACAACTTCCGATGCGTCACCAAATTTTGGTGACACAGATTTGCAAGAATCATCTTTCATGGTGGATTTCTTCTCCTCAGATTCACCAAGGCAGACCCTTTGTACCCCCAGCCCCGGTAGCCACTGTCACTACGGACGCCTCCCTTATCGGGTGGGGGGGTCATTATCAGGGCAGGATGGTTCATGGGACGTGGCAACCGTTCGAATACCACCTGCACATAAATGTCCTAGAGATGAGAGCAGTGCTTTTAACGTTGCAAGCCCTCAACGGCTTTCTTCCCTTGGGGACAATTGCAGTCCACACAGACAACATGTCTGTAGTATGGTATATCAACAAACAGGGCGGAACCAAGTCCTACCCCTTGTGTCGAGAAGCGCTCAGACTTTGGCAATGGGCGATCTCCTCTCAGCGGTTTCTGGTAGCAACGCATATCCCTGGGAAAACCAACATTTTAGCGGACAGATTGAGCAGAGCTATTCTCATGCCTCATGAGTGGTCTCTCAAACAATCTATAGTGGAGGAGATTTTTCTAGAATGGGGCCGCCAATGTTGCGATCTTTTTGCTACTCCCCAAAACAGCAAATGCCCAGAATTCTTCTCTCTCTTCCCACTACCAGGCCATCCCCCCAGAGACGCTCTGACCCAGGATTGGCCCCAGGGACTTCTTTATGCCTTTCCTCCCATTCCGCTCATTCCACAAGTAATCCAGAAAGCCACCATTTTGAGAGCCAAAATGATTCTCATTGCTCCTTATTGGCCTCGACAAATTTGGTTTCCGTTCCTCCATCGTCACCTTTTGGTGCAGCCGTGGCATCTGGACCCATTGCCAGACCTTCTGATTCACCAATCGGGTCAGCTGCACCGTTCTATCCCTTCTCTCAACCTCATAGCATGGTTGATCCACTTCCTTCCTTAGCCAGGCTTCCTATGATCTCTAATCCTGTTAGAGACATCATAGTAGCTTCCCTAAAATCCTCCACTAGGAGGATTTATACTAGCAAATGGAAACGCTTTTCTTGTTGGGCAAAAGCTAAAAATATTGATCCCTTTACTGCTCCAGTACAAGCGGTTTTGGATTTCTTAGGAAATCTTTCACGCTGGCTCCTCTTCTTCCACGGTCAAAGTTCAGTTGGCTGCTATCTCTAACTTTCATGTCGGGTTCGCAGACCACAACATTATGTCCCACAGGCTTTGTAGAGCCTTCCTAAAAGGAATTTTTCTCCTGAAGCCTCCAATCAGGAGTCCTCCTCCTCAATGGGACCTAAATTTAGTGCTGACATCCTTGATTCTTCCTCCCTTCGAGCCAGCTGTTTCATGTTCCCTGAAATTTCTTTCATGGAAAACCTTATTTCTGGTTGCTATTACATCGGCTAGGAGGGTATCTGAACTTCATGCTCTCTCTGTTCGCCTCCCCCCTATTTAGTCTTCCACAAAGACAGAGTATCATTGAGAACTAATCCGACCTTTTTACCTAAGGTCGCCTCAAAGACTAATTTGAATCAGGCTATTGATCTTCCTGTATTTTTCCCAAACTACTCAAACAGATCGGAACAAAAATTACATTATCTTGATGTTCACCGCCAACTCAGATATTATTTGGACAGAACAAAACAATTCAGGAAATCCGATCAGCTCTTTGATGTTCTTCATCTCACATTGCTGCAGTCCTTACACTTGGGTAGTCCGCTGTCCTCGGTCGGCCCGAATACCAAAGTATAAGGCTGACGTCGGTCAAGGCGCATTAGTCTGACGTCAGGACGCCAGGGTACAAATGCGCATGACCGACGTCATATCCTCAGTCTTTTTTGCCGCATGGTCCGATGCAGAAGCAGCGTTGCAAGTGCAGGTTGGCGTTCTGAAATTTTCCGAAGTCGGAGTTTCAGACCGAATCAAAGTTGGCTAAGTACCCCGTTGGGGAATATTTTGGTTTTTTCTTGCCTCAGTATTTAACCGGATGTCAGAAAAAGTGAATAACTGTATTTCTTGTGGGAAACGGATACCTCATAGGGATTATCATACCTTGTGTATACCTTGTTTAGGGCCTGAGCACGACGTTGTTGGGTGTCGCTCTTGTGCTAGATTTAACAAACGCACTATAAAGAGAAGATTAGATTGTGCCAGGTTAGTCTTTGGGAAGCGGTGCAATTATAAAATGCCGTCGGATGCTCCGACACCCGCTTCGACGAAAAAGCGCAAGGACAAAGCAGCAAAGCCTAGGTTAGAAGAACCGTCCGTCCCAGACGCCGGTTCTTTAGAGGGCTCGGTGGAGCCGGAGGTTCAGCCAGAAGTTTCTTTGGAGTCCCAGGGAGAGACTTTATTATTGCAAGATGTGTCCTCTCAGGAGGTAGGCCAGGCTGAAGGGGCTTCTCAGGTAGCTGTTCTCCCCTCCCTTCCTAAGGTGGTGAGGCCCTCCACTTCTGTTTCCAAGGCTTCTCCCAGAGGCAGGCCAGGTTTAGCTTCTGTTGGTGTCACCCCTAGTTCTTCAGGGTCTGTGCCCAAGAAGCATATGCTTAAAATGGCAGAAGATTTGATTACACTGATTAGAGGTTCTATGCCCCCTCCTGATAAGAGGCCTAGGGTGGAACCTGAGCTTGGGAGTTTTGAGCAGGGTTCGATGCTTCCGAGTCTTCCTGAAGACTTGCAGGAGTATGCTTCTTATTCTGATTCTGATGTGGATGATTCTACTCGCTGTGCTTCTGCTCCTAAGGATTTTTCTTTTCAGAGACTCTTCATTCCATGAGGGAGCATTTTAAATGGGAAGGTCAGGACTTCTCTGATTCCAGGAAAAGGCTTAGGGAATTTTTGTTCCTACCCCAGCATAGGCCTTTAGCTATACCTCCTGTTCTGGATGTGGTGGAAGACGTTTTTGCAGAGGCTTCTCTTAATCCTGATTCTTTGCCTCCTGCTCCAGTTAAACCGGATAGGTATTATAGGGTGCCTGAAGCTCATAAGTATCTTTTAAGAGTCCTAGGGCAGACCCAGAAACTGTTTCTCAGGGGCCTAAAGGTGTTAAGGCTTCTGTTGTTAAAAATCCTGTTCCTCCAGATAAAGAGGCAAGGGCTTTGGATAGATGGGGAAAGAAAGTGTATACTTCTTCCACTTTAGCCATGAGGGCTTTGAATTGCCAGTTTCACATGTTGAAATACCAAAATTATCTCCTTTCACAATTAAAGTCTAAGGTAGATGCTCTGGCGGAAGGTATTGAGTGTAAAGAGTTGCAAGATTTAGTTCATGTTTCTGAACAGGTGGGTAAGCATTCCTTGCAATGTGGTTTTGATGCTGTACAGGCCTCTTGAGGGTGGCTGCCACTGGTTCTGTTCTTCGCAGGCACGCCTGGCTGAGGGATCAGAATTTAGCTGAGCATGTTAAGACAAGGATTTTAGATGCTCCTTTACAATCTGATGTGGTGTTTGGTTCTCCTGTTGAAGCAGTTTTAAAGAAAATGGAAGACAAGGCTAAGTCTATGCAGACTGTTACAGATTTTTGCAGGTTCAGCCTCCGAAGTTTAGTAGAAATTGGCCTACCAAGGGGTGGACATATCCTTCTTATGATTCCCAGTCTAGGGGTAGGTCTAGACGTGGTAGGTGCAGAGCTCAAGGTTCTTTTAGGCCTAGAACAGGGAGTTCACCTGCTCAGTCTTCTGGTGAGGGCAGGGTCAGTCCTTTCATAAACAGAGCCAATGACCTGCCTTTTCAGCTGCCAGAGCCTTCTCGTCTGGCAGCACCTTTGGGGGGAAAGTTGGCACTTTTCAAAGAAAATTGGAGTTTGATTACCCAAGACAAATGGGTATTGGATATTATACACCACGGTTACAGGTTTTATTTCCATACCTTGCCTCCTTTCAAAGGCATGCCAGACGTTCCTCCTCAACAAAGAATAGAGGCTTACAAGCAAATTTCTCTGTTGCTCCAAATAGGGGCCATACAGCCAGTTCCTATGCCAGAAAGGGGCCTAGGATTTTATTCTCGCCTGTTCCTAGTACCAAAAAAGGGGAACATGTGGAGACCAATTTTGGATTTATCTATCCTCGACACTTATCTGGACATTCCCAAGTTCAAAATGTTGACGTTACAACAGCTTTTACCTCTGCTGGGCAAAGATCACTGGATGGTAACTTTGGATCTTAAGGAGGCTTACCTTCATGTTCCTATCAGACTAAGTTGCAGGAAGTATCTGCGTTTTCGAGCTGGGAATTCTCACTATCAGTTCTCTGCATTGCCCTTTGGCTTATCTACTGCGCCCAGAGTATTCACGAAAGTTCTGGCTCCAGTGATAGCTTTCTTCAGACTGAGAGGTATACAGATTTATCCTTGCTTGGACGATTGCCTGATCCTGGCTCAAGGAAAGGACGAGCTTCTTCAGCATTTGGAATATGTGATAGCAGTGCTAAGATGCCTGGGGTATTCTGTGAACGAAATAAAGTCCAGTCTAGTACCCTCTCAAGACATGTGCTTTCTGGGTGTGAGACTGAATACAGCAACCCAGATGGCCTTTCTGACCCCGGACAAACAAAAGAATCTTTCCCTTTACTTCCGTCAACTATCTCATCAGTCCGGGCTGACTGCAAGGACAGTCCTTCAAGCCTTAGGGTTCATGGCATCTTGTATTCTGGTGCTTCCCAATGCCAAACTGCATATGAGGAAGCTGCAATGGTATCTCAAAAATGTATGGACACAGCACTGCCAGGATCTGGACACTGTCATTCAAATAATACCTTGCATTCAAAAGGAATTTTGTGGTGGGCTCAGGAATGTCACCTAAACAAGGGACTCTCTGTGACCCGCCAGAGGCGAGTCAGATTCTAACGACAGATGCCTCAGACACAGCTTGGGGAGCTCATCTGAATGGAAAGTGGATACAAGACAAGTGGCCTGCCAGACTACAACATCTACATATCAACATGAAGGAGATGTTAGCAGTCCAGTTTGCATTAATGGCTTTCAAGGATTTACTTCTTCCAGGGCAGGTGTTGATTCTAACAGACAACACCACTGTCATGTGGTACATCAACAAGCAAGGGGAACACATTCTTATCCTCTATGCAGGCAAGCAATGATTTTGTGGGAGACTGCTAAGTTTGCAACTAAATCTTCAAGCAAGGTTTCTGCCGAGCACAGAACTCCTTAGCAGATGTGTTAAGCAGGCAAATCATGGATCCCCACGAGTGGAAATTGGATCCTCATGTATTTCGAAATTGACAGTGTCATGGGAACTCCAGACATAGATCTGTTCGCTTCTCCACTAAACCACCAGCTGCCAAAGTTTTGCACGAAAAGGTTTCATCACACAGCTTGGAAAGTGGATGCTCTGTCTTTCAGTTGGAAAAATCTTCATGTGTATGCCTTTCCACCTCTGCCTCTCCTCCCAAAGGTGCTCCTAAAGGTCAGACAAGACAAACCAAGGATGATTTTAATAGCTCCAGATTGGCCTCGGCAGCACTGGTACCCATTACTGAGGAGTCTGGTAAGGAAGCCTCCATGGCCTTTACCTTTGATTCCACACCTGTTGTCTCAGAAGGACGGTCATCTACTCAATGTCAAGCTTCACTCTCTTCATCTAACAGCCTGGCATATTCTGTTTTGAACCACAGCAGGTCTCAACTTCCTCAACAAGTTTTGAATGTGATTATGGAAGCCAGAAGACCTAGTACAAGGAAAGTGTACGCAGTAAAATGGAAGAGATTTTTATTTTGGAGTGGAGCAAAGGATTTGGATGTTTCTGAGCCTAATTTGAGTGTGGCTCTTCAATATCTTACTGAGTTATTGGACAAAGGTTTGTCTTTCTCTTCCATTAAGATTCATGCTGCAGCAATTTCAGCTCACTATGATTGTGACCCACCATTGTTTTCTCATCCTTTGTTCAAGCAATTTCTTAGAGGGCCAAAGAATATAAGACCCCCACGTAGAGCTCCTCCTCCTGCTTGGGACCTCAATTTTGTGTTGGAGAAACTCACTCTACAACCTTTTGAGCCTGCAGCTACTGCTGAATTGAAATATTTGTCATGGAAGACTGCTTTTTTGTTGGCCATTACCTCTGCAAGAAGGGTTTCTGAATTGCAGGCCCTTATGGCGGTTGAGCCTTTCTTGATTTTCCATAAGGATAGGGTATCTTTACGTACTAATCCTTCCTTTATGCCTAAAGTGGTTTCTAGTGTGGCTTTAAACCAAACTATTCATTTGCCTACTTTTTATGCAAATCCCCACAATAAGGGGGAAAAGATTTTGCACACTTTAGATGTACACAGGCAGTTGCGTTATTATTTAAGCAGGACTAAGGATTTTAGGCAGTCTCAGCAGTTGTTTGTTTCTTTTGCTTTGAGTTCTCAGGGCAAGCCTGTGTCAAAACAAACTATTTCTAAGTGGATTGGGTTTTGCATTGCTTTCTGTTATTCCCATCATGGCAAGGAGATTCCAGCTGGGATTAGGCCTCATTCCACTAGGGCTACTGCCACTTCAACAGCATTTCTAAGGGGGGTGGCAACTAAGGATATTTTGGAGGCAGCTACTTGGAGTTCAGTGCATACTTTCTCTAAGCATTACCACCTTCCTCTCTACTCTAAATCTAGGGCTGGTTTTGCCACTGCTATTTTACAGGGCATGTTGGCAGCTCCTGCTTCTTTATGATTTGCCATCCTCCCTTACCTCTGCTTTGGGATTCTACCCAAGTGTAAGGACTGCAGCAATGTGAGATGAAGAACATAGTACAGTTTTGTACCTACCATAAATGTAGATGTTCAAGATCCACATTGCTGCAGTCCAATTTACTCCCTCCTTCCCTCTGTGTTTAGGGGTGGTTGTGTGGGTTGGGTTGTACTTTTGTAAATTTGTATATATTGTACATATATTTGGTGCAGGGGTGTTGGGTGTGTTGTTGTTTTTGGTTTTGGCCTTTCCTTTTTAGGGTCTTCTGACATCTGGGGCAAGAAAAGACTGAGGATATGACGTCGGTCATACGCATTTATACCCTGACGTCCTGACGTCAGACTAATGCGCCTTGACCGACGTCAGCCTTATACTTTGGTATTCGGGCCGACCGAGGACAGCGGACTACCCAAGTGTAAGGACTGCAGCAATGTGGATCTTCGAACATCTACATTTATGGTAGGTACAAAACTGTACTTTTCCTATGCTGATAACAAGAAAGGCCTTCCTGTCTCAAAAAGTGACCTTATCTAGATGGCTTTCTTCTGTCATCTCTGAAATTTATCAGCTCAGGGGAAAACAGCTGTGCTCGAAACCTAAAGCACATTCAACCAGAAGCTTAGCCACTTCCACAGCCTTTCAAGCTAGACTTCCATTAGACACTATTTGTGCAGCAGCCACTTGGGCCACTCCTCATACCTTTGTTTCCCATTACAAATTGGATTTGGCCTCCAGGGACAGAGCCAGTTTTGGCTCTACAGTTCTCAAGAGTCTGTTCCATTGAGCCACTCAGGATAGAGGTGCTAGGACGGTCCCATCAAGCAAGAATGAAGAGATTGACAACTTAACATTGAGAAGTTATGTACCTACCATAACGTTCCATGTTAGTTGTCTTCTCTCGCCTTCTTTCTTGCGACCCTCCCTCCTTCCCCCTGGCCTGGACAGACCTTTCTCTCTACATGGAAGCATGCTTCTAAGACCATACAGTGCTGGTTCTCCAACCATCCTTCAGGTTTTTTTCTCTCCTTCTTTCTTCCTTTTGGAAGTTTTTTATGCTAGGTGTTATTGCCTATAGACAACAAACGAGATCTGGGTACTTACCGCCTTGCATCATGGGATATGGGGCTGCCTCGAGCTGGTAAAAGTGACTCTTGAGCTTAGCAAGTGCCGAGTCGGAGCCGAGGATCGGCTCCGAACCCATCAAGCAAGAAAGAAGGCGAGAGAAGACAACTAACATGGAACATTATGGTAGGTACATAACTTCTCATTTTCTTACCAGGCTGTGATGTGTTTTGGCAGTGTTGCTATGGTATTTTATGGTGCAGATTTGTAAGTGATCACTTGCTCTGTCTGACAGAGTTCTAATAGATGATATTTTATTTGGAGAGGATGTTGAGTGTTTGGCTGTGACTTGGTTCATAGGCAAGTACTAGGCTAACTGGGCAATTTTACACCTAGCCAATTACCTTTTTGTGATCCGATTAATCTGTCTCATTTGGTTACAGATTGGCTTTACCTATCCTATGGTTGATGTTTAATTATGTATTATCCCTAATGAGACTAACTGGGGTCATAACATAATTTAAGGAGACAAATTTATGGGATAAAGCATTCAGGAGATGCCTGTGTCCATTAGAGTAGTACAGAGGGCAGACCTGATGTAAGTTTTTTTTTGTTTCCCAACCATAGATTCTAGTTGCTGTTTAATATGGGCGGGAACATACTTTATTTTATGCGGATGGGAAGTCTGTTCCAGAGCAGCAGTATCCTGTGTGAGATGCACCTGTCCCTCCCAAGCCATTCTTTTTATGGTACAGAAGAGGATTAGATCACTAGAGTGTGTATTTCTAATGTCATTTGACTTGCTGATGTGCAGTAAATCCATCACTGCTGGGTTGGAGGATGCCTTATAAGCCAGACACTGGTCACCCCTTAGCAGTCTGTAGGATGTTAGTGTATAGTAACAGGACCTTGAGTCAGTCCATGAAGGACATGTTTAGGCTTTGTATCCCTTTAGTAAGGTATCTCTCTGGAGATGTGGCTGGACAGATGCATGCCAAAGGAGGCATTCTGTTCAGTGACTGGCATGAGGTCTGAGTAAAGGGGGGTGCAATGATATCCGTAGGCCTGGACACAATCCCTTTGCTTATAAGAAGGACTTTCTTACAACATTGTACAGATGTTGGTCAGAAGTTATTGTTCACATGCATTCCCAAATCCCAAACGACTGGGTCAACTCTTGTGGGCATATTTTCAGTGTGGAAGTTCCCTGAGGTGGATGACTTCCCAAAGCATAAAGCATAATGCCAAAATCATGGACTGAAATTAAAATGCCTAAAAAATGCAAGAGTTATTTATTTGGGAGAAACCTTCCTGCAGGATGGCCAAGTAATTTGGTTACCCCACCAATGAACCATTGTGGAAGCCAGGACAACAAGGGAAGGTGCAGGGATATTTGCTTATTTTTCATTACTGCAGTAGGGAATACAGCCATGAGCTGGCCTTACTGTGTCTAGACAGTTCCGATCCTGTATTATAGCTAAAAACAAACCACTCTGTTCTTATCTATTTTAAAGTGTATTTATTTAGTATCCATTAACTAGATAAAGGAAGCATTGAAACTATGGAGACTTGGGTTGCCTGATACTCATACAAGTTTTAGGCAAAAAAGTTCTGTTTTGCATTTGTTCTTTGACCTTTCGTCTTGTAGCTTCATTTGTAGTTGTGAGAAGACTGTGAATTATTGCAGATCTTAGAAGTGCAGCATGGTGAATACATGATGCCATCTTCATTGATGGAATTGCATATAAAAATTAGCTGCATGTGTATTAAATCCTGTTTAGTCTTATAGTTGCATTCATAGTTGTGGTACAACTGTAAACTACCAGATATGAGCCTCATTTAAAATTTTACTGCATCTTTCCATAAATAGTGGTACTTTTTACTTTTTGCGAAGTCTGGTGCCTTAGACTGTGATGGCCTTGCAGTAGTGGGGTTATTGTGGTCCAGTATTGGCACTTCATTGCTAATACAGCTGTTAATGTTCAAGTTTTACTGCTAGAATCTTATATTCTGCTTATCATTTACCTGCTTAAATTTGCATTTTAGTGTCTTTCTGCTCCCATCTTTGTTTCTGCCCTGTTGTCCCCGGGACATTCAGCTAAAGTTTCTGAAATTCTAACCTACCTGGGGTCATTGACTTGTAGCTCAGAGTCATAGGGCTCCAAGGGTTCCTATCACGTAGTCGAACTTTAACAAGTTCGAACCTCATATGGTCGAGACCATAAGTTCGAATTTATAAAAGTTTGAGCATTTGAATGGAAATCTCCATAAGCGGAGGTTTCCATTTTGTTCAGTGGGGTGCGATCTCAGAATTGGTATATTTAAGTAGCGGGGGATGTGGGGGGGCTTGCCCCCCTGCTTAAACAGTTTATTTTGTTTTCCCTTTTTTTTTTTTTTATCCATAGTCAGAGATGTTAAGTTGTCAAACTCGCCTTCATTCTTGCTGGATGGGTTCGGAGCCGATCCTCGGCTCCGACTCGGCACTTCCTAAGCTCGAGAACTCATTTTACCAGCTCGAGGCAACCCTATATCCCATGATGCAAGGCGTGACTACCTCAGATCTTGTTTGCCGCTTCGCGAAGAGGTCTCCTTTTTACCAGCTCAGGTAAAGCTTCAATTTGTGTAAGATTAGTCAGGGTTTTTTCTCCCTTATCTCCTATTAGTCATTTATTGGGTATATTATAGATATCTCCTACCCTATATTCCCCTTCTTTTACGTTAGGATTTATTTCCTTTCTTCAGGCCTTAAGCCTCCCTCTCAGTTAATTCCTGTCAGGTTGTGTGTTGTGTGTTTTTTGGGGGTTAACTGTGTGACTGTTGTGTGTCGGTGTATTTTTGGACATAATTATGTCTAAAGAAGCGAAGGTCTCAGGCTTCAAGAAGTGTGACTCGTGCTGTCAGAAAATGTCTCTGACAGGCGGTCACACTTCTTGTGTGTACTGCCTGGGGCCTTTACACCTGCAGGACTCCTGTGCCATTTGTCACTCCTTTAGCCAGAAAGTCCTGCAGGAACGAAGAAACAAACTGATTCTTCATGGCTTGTTAAAGCCAGAGGGTTCTCCGACCAAGGCTGGGTCGGTTAAACCCTCTAAGCCATCTAAGGCCCAGGCTGTAGTTTTCAAGCCTTCGGCTGTGGCTCCGACTCCTTCGGAGTCGAGATCGGCTCCGGCTGGAGCCGATCTTTCCACTTTGGAGGTTGTTGCGTTGGCTCCGACACACAAATACCCATTACTTTGTTGGCTCCGTCCGGAGCCGACGTGTCTTTATCCAGTATTGGAGCCGATAAGTCTTCGGCTCCGATGGCTCCATACAGGAAGAGATCTTGGTCTCCTTCCCTGGAGTCGATTCGTTCTGCTCCGGGATCTCCTCTTTTATCGGAACGGAGCCATCGGAGCCGATCTTCAAGATCTTCCAGGCTGTCAGACCACGATTTAGAGAGGGTGGTAAGCAGACTGTTGAAGTCACAGGCACTAGCCCAAATGCTCCATAGCCCGTCTCAACAGACGTCTGCTATTTCTCATCCCCATGAACTTCCTCCTCCGACTCTCCTTCAGAGTTCGGAGCCGGAGCTTCTCGGAACGGTGACCGTGAGTGCACCGGAGCCGATACTTCCCCTTTCGGCTCCGACGTCTTCGGCTCCGATCTCCTCCATGAGACCTTCTTTGGAGGGATCCGGTCGTCGAGTCTCCCTTGTCGGCTCAGAGGGGGCGATGGCATCAGACCCTTGTCTGACCCTGCTCTCCCTCTTGGAACTTTGGCATTGGTGAGCTCGGCACCGACATCGGCTTTGGAGCCTTCTCTTTCGGTGGGGCCGGGGATTCCTGTTTCTTCGGAGCGGGATTCTTCTGGCCTCCCTGGGAGAGGAGCCTTCGAGGTGATGAGGAGTGTCCTAGCCCCTGAGCTAGGTCAACGGTCTATTCCTTTAGCTCCTCCATCTTCGGTGCCTGTTGATGTCTCTTGCCAGTCTCTTGCTCCCGGACCTAGAGATCCATCGCCCCAGGTTTCCCCATTGGGAAGAGCTTCCTCTTCCGAGGTTTCTCCTGATCCTGCAGCAGAACCCCCGCGTAAGAGGATGTGTAAGAGGAAGCACACAGACTCCCCTGAGTCTACTACATCAGATACCGACTTAGATGAGTCGGAGGGTTCCCCACAGTCCCCCTCTGAGGATGTCTCCTTTTCAGACATCCTGGAACTCCTTAAGCAGAGGGGGAACTGACCTTCTATTGACCCCTCCGAGGATGAGTCGGTATACCTGGAGGCTTTTGGATCTCGACCCTCCACCTCCTGGGGGTGTCAGCCTTTCGACCCACTCATGCAAGTAGTGGCTCGGAAGGCGTGGGCAGCCCCAGATTCTGTGGAACCAGTTCCTAGGAGGCCCTCCAAATTTATTACAGCCCCTGCAGACAAATAGTTTCTTTCTAAGGGCGTCCCTGTTGATGCTATGGTGGTGGCGGCGGCCACCAAGAAGGAACTTGCTGATCCTTCTGTGCCTGTCCATCCTCCTAATAAGGATTCTAGGACCATGGATAGGTACGGCAAGCGGATGTTTTCTTCAGCGACCTTTGCTATGCGTTCGCTTAACTACTTTTGTCCCTTTACCAGACTTCAGAGAGACATTCTCAAGGAACTAGGTGAAGTGGTTCTGGATCCTTCGGCGACTGGGGCTCAGGAAAAGATTGCCTCACAGCTAGGAATCCTCAATTCTTTGACTAACTCCTCCATGCGGCTCATTTCTTATGCAGCCGATGTGGCGAGTAGGGCCGCAGGCACAGGAGTGGCACTTAGGCGTCAGGCCTGGATGCGGCTTTGTAATTTTGCAGACCCTTTTAAGGCGTCCTTCACCAATACCCCCTTTGACGGTTCAGCTTTGTTCGGGCCTCAGGTGAAGGATACATTGACCAGGTGTGAACAAGACGGCAAGACCCTTTCTGCCGTAGGAGTCCATTTCTCCACCCCTTCAAGACCCTATCCAAAGGGTCAGAAGGGAGGGAAAATGTGGTTCCGTAAATCTCAAGGAGTCACGCCGGACACACGTGGTCAGTTTACCCCCAGAGGCAGAGGGGGTAATAATAATAGTAATAGGCGCCACCCTAGGGGCAGAGGGGGTCCGCAGAATCAGGGTAGCAGGGAGACTCTCCCTGATAAACCCTTCCAGCATCCCTAAGGTGTTGCCCGACTGCCCACCCTTGGAGGCAGTTGGGGGAAGATTGTCGCTGTACCCAATAGCCTGGCGTTCCCTCTCTCAAGACAAATGGGTACAGTCGATCATATCCGAGGGCTACAATATCCCTTTTGAGAGGTATCCCATTCCTCATCGATCCCTTCCAGACGTCTCACCCTGTCTAAGGGAATTGGCAAAGCAGGCGGTATCAAAGCTCCTAGCAAAAAGAGCCGTCCAAATAGTGCCAGCAGACCAAGTAGGATCCGGCATCTACTCAAGATTCTTTTTGGTCCCCAAAAGGACGGGAGATTGGAGACCAATTTTAGACCTCAGCAAACTAAACAAGTTTGTCAAGAAGGCAAGGTTCCGGATGGTCACGCTTCAGTCCATTCTACCCTTTTTGGGCAAGGACAACTGGATGTGCTCAATAGACCTTCAGGATGCGTACTATCATATAAAGATTTACAGGCGCTCCAGAAGGTTTCTCCGTTTTCGGCTGGGGTCAAGTCATTTTCAATTCAGAGCCCTGCCCTTTGGCCTCACTACAGCCCCCAGAGTGTTTACCAAATGTATGGCAGTGGTTACGGCTCATCTGAGACGTCAAGGATTCCAGGTGTTTCCGTATCTAGATGACTGGCTCCTCTCCGCCACCACTAGGCATCAACTTCTCAAGGCCAGAGACTACACTCTGCAAACCTGCAAACAATTGGGGATTTCAATAAACTTCGAAAAATTTTCTCTGTCGCCTTGCCAGTCTATTACCTTTATAGGCGCAGAATTAGACACTGTCAGTATGTCAGCCAGACTCACAAAACAAAGAATTCTGGACATTCAGAAGTATGTTCGGATCATATTACTCAGCAAGAAGATCAGAGCCAAATTTGTCCTGAAGGTTCTGGGTCTTACGGCTGCGGCCATTGTTCTACTGCCATTAGCCCGCTTCCACATGTGTCTTCTGCAGTGGATGTTGTTCGCTCAATGGTCATTTCAACAGCTCCCCATGAGTCACGAGATTTTTGTCACGCAGTCGTGCAAGAGTCATCTAACCTGGTGGATGTCTTCTCCTCTGCTCCATCAGGGCCGACTGTTTGTTCCCCCAGTTCCGGTTGCCACAGTCACTTCGGATGCCTCTCTGATTGGGTGGGGGGGGGGGGGCATTATCAAGGCAGGATGGTCCATGGGACTTGGCAACCCATAGAATACCATCTGCACATAAATGTCCTAGAGATGAGAGCAGTGCTTTTAACGGTGCAAGCCCTCAGCGACTTTCTTCCCTTAGGGACTATTGCAGTTCAGACGGACAACATGTCTGTAGTCTGGTATATCAACAAGTAGGGCGGGACCAGGTCCTACCCACTGTGTCGAGAAGCTCTCAGACTTTGGCAATGGGCAATCTCCTCTCCTCGGTTTCTGATAGCAATGCATATCCCCGGGAGATCCAACCTCTTAGCGGACAGACTGAGCAGAGCTATTCTCATGCCACACGAGTGGTCTCTCAAGCAATCGGTAGTGGACGAGATTTTTCAGAAGTGGGGCTTCCCTTCCTGCTACCTTTTTGCTACACCCCAAAACAGCAAATGCCTGGACTTCTTCACCCTCTTTCCTCTACCAGGCCATTCCCCGAGAGACTCTCTAACCCAGGATTGGCCCCGGGGACTTCTGTATGCTTTTCCTCCATTTCCACTGATTCCACAAGTTATTCAGAAAGCTACCGTATTGAGAGCCAAGTTGATCCTCATTGCCCCTTACTGGCCTTGACAAATTTGGTTTCCGTCCCTGCATCGTCATCTCCTGGCCCAGCCTTGGCATCTGGACCCAGTTCCAGATCTTCTGACCCACCAGTCGGGTCAACCGCACCGGGCCATTCATTCTCTCAACCTCACTGCTTGGTTGCTCCACTTCCTTCCTTAGCCAGGCTTCCTATGATCTTTAACCCTGTTAGGAACATCATAGTAGCTTCTCTAAAGTCCTCCACTATAAAGATTTATGCTAGTAAGTGGAAACGTTTTTCTTTCTGGGCAAAGTCTAAACACATAGATCCCTTTACTGCTCCAGTGCATTCAGTTTTGGACTTCTTAGCAGAGATTTTTCAATCGGGGTCTTCTTCTACAGTTAAAGTCCAATTGGCAGCAATCTCTAATTTTCATGTTGGTTTAGCGGATCAAAGCATAATGTCCCACAAGCTTTGCAAAGCTTTTCTGAGAGGTATATTTCTCCTGAAGCCTCCAATCAGAGATCCTCCTCCGCAATGGGATTTGAATTTAATGCTGGCATCCTTGATTCTACCCCCCTTTCGAACCGGCTGCTGCATGCTCCTTAAAGTTTCTTTCCTGGAAAACAATTTTCTTGGTTGCTGTTACTTCAGCTAGAAGGGTTTCTGAACTTCAGGCCCTCTGTGTCCGTTCCCCTTACTTGATTTTTCACAAAGATAGGGTATCTTTAAGAACTAATCCATCTTTTTTGCCCAAAGTTGCTTCCCAGACGAATCTTAACCAATCTATTGATTTGCCAGTTTTTTTCCCTAATTATTCAGACAAAGCTGAACAAAAACGTCATTGCTTAGATGTCCATCGTCAGCTCAGATATTATTTGGACAGAACTAAACAATTCAGAAAATCTGATCAACTATTCCTTTCTTATGCAGAGAACAGAATGGGTCTCCCAGTCTCTAAAGTGGCCTTATCCAGATGGCTGTCTTCTATCATTTCTTATGTTTATCATCTTAGAGGCAAGCAACTACCCTCAAAACCAAAAGCACATTCTACCAGGAGTCTGTCCACATCCACAGCCTTTCAGGATAGGCTACCTATTGACACCATTTGTGCAGCAGCCACTTGGGCCACTCCGCACACCTTTGTCTCTCATTACAAATTGGACTTGGCCTCCAGGGATAGGGCTAGGTTTGGTTCCACAGTTCTCAAGAGTCTGTTCCATTGAGCCACCCAGGATAGAGGTGCTAGGGACGCGGTCCAATCCAGCAAGAATGAAGGTGAGTTTGACAACTTAACATTTAGAAGTTATGTACATACCATAACGTTCCATGTTAGTTGTCTTCTCTCGCCTTCTTTCTTGCGTCCCTCCCTCCTTCCCCCTGGCCTGGACTGATCTTGAGGTTGTACCTTCCTTTTGTTGGGGGTGTTGTCACTCTTTCCAAGAGTTACCAGTAGGAAGAGTCATTATTGTTAGTGGCTATTGGCCTAGTTCTCCTACATTTAGTAATCTTCTTCCTGGGGAAGAAGAGTTTTTGGCAGGGTTTTCTTCTAGCTACCAAACGAGATCTGAGGTAGTCACGCCTTGCATCATGGGATATATGGTTGCCTCGAGCTGGTAAAATGAGTTCTCGAGCTTAGGAAGTGCCGAGTCGGAGCAGAGGATCGGCTCCGAACCCATCCAGCAAGAAAGAAGGCGAGAGAAGACAACTAACATGGAACGTTATGGTATGTAAATAACTTCTAATTTTGTGACTTCGAACATAGTGGTTCGAACATTACGTGTTTGAATTTATAAGACTTTGACTATGTGATATAGATCTGGCTCCAATATTGGCTTTATTTAATTGAGTCTTTTTAGCTGTTCTGCTTCTTGCAGCTTGAATTTTCCCCAACCCTCTCACCCTTTTCCTGTTGTGATTTTTAAAAGGCGGTGTCTCTGGCTTCTGCCCCTTATAGTAATATGACGTCCAAAATTTCTACCTCCCTCCCTTTCACTGCTGTTGTCTGTTGTACAAGATATTCAAGTAGTTTTTGCACCCATGGTTTTCCATATAGGCATAATACTGAGTGTCCACCCAGCAAACTAGTATTGCTCCTGAGTAAACCTCCTTTACTACAAACAGTTTCTGCTCATTTTCCCAGAGCTCCCATCTGCTTGTCGCCCTTGTCACACACTGAAATGTTCTTTTATTAATCCTACTTCATCCTTGGCAGAGAAGAGATTTATTATTTTGCACTTCATTTAACTGTTTTATAGTACTACTACTTTTATTTTTGTTTTGTGTCAATTTGCACTTTAAATCATTTTAAAGGTCTCTTATACTTAAAATACCAGAACAAGGCAATTTCAAGTTGTTTTCTGGAAGGATTGCATTCTCAAGCAAACTTTATGCTTTTACCTTGGAGTGTTGGAGTTGGAGATATGCACAAGAAAGATGTAAGTATAGTTTTATTGACCAGAGGACTTGGAAGCCAGTTTTATATTTTAAATGCCTGTATTAATTTGGCACATTTACATACCATTGCCCATAATGCAGTGGTGGTTAGTGTCCTGTATAGTCGCAGACACCTAGAAAACAAATTTTCCCAATAAATCCATCTTTGAAACTGTATTGGTAACTTGGCAAGTGTAGACCAACTACTTTTCAATATTGAATACATAGTTTGCATGTTGAGGTGTATTGCCCCTTGAATTTAGTGTTGTATAACATAGTCTAGTGTTTACTCCTAAGAATACCCTTAATCAGCTGACTATTAACCCCCCGTTCTCCATACCCTTGTAGTTCATCCAGTAAAGGACATAGCATGGATATTCACTTTGCCAGTTTCTGTACAGCCATTTTGGTGGATATGGGTATATTGAGCGTGTAACAATTGTCAAATATTCACTGACGGCCAAGAAACAAATACAGTATGCAAGAGCTGTATATACACATGGTCTCTGGAGGCAAAACTGGCATACAAATACTCATAATTAATATGTTTGTCAGAAACACACACACACCTGCTTATGCTGAGGCACTGAAATGCAACCTTTCCAAACCAGACCATCCTTGGCAAAGTAGTATCGTGTAAAACATATCCTGTCACGCTGACAAATAATATCTTCCTAGAATGGCACCAAGAACAGGATGACTCTCTGGTGTTCCTCTGTGGTCAGATTACCACAGACGAAGCCCCATAACATATCCTAGCAAGCTATATGACTTCCTCTGTTCAATGAAACCCATAACGTATACTTGGACCTATTGGAGAACACGCTGTTCAAACAAATGGTGTATTCTTGGGGATTTTAATCATCCTTCTATAAACTGGAAATCCTGCATGTCCCCAAATTTGCAGGTGCAGAAATTCCTAGACTTTGGTAGACACAAACACCCTGGACCACTTGGTGCATATGCCTCCTAGACAAACATAATGAACTTGGACCTGGTACTTGCATATCTGGTCTTGTGTTCTTTATGGTAAGGTCAGACCACAAAGCAGACTTCTTCATCATATGAATTGGTTCTGTAACCCCAAAAAATCCTTTAACAATTAGACACTACTCCAAGGCAAGCTACAGTTTCATTAAATGATAATCTGTCAAACTTTTACAGAAGCTCTGTTCTTCTATGTGTAGAGACTGCTATGCCTTCCTGAGGTAAGATGAGCCCAAAATGTAAAAAAAAAAAAAAAAAAAAAAAAAAAAGCTACAGTGGAATCCAAAATTTAATCAAGTTGTACAACAAAAGAAAAAGAATCACAGCTAAGTGAGGTGTAACACTGAAAAAGTTAATGCTCTCTCATCAAACTGAATAGACAACTGAGAGAACCAAGTCCAGCAAAGCAAACCTTTGAGGTTAAAATAGCATTCCAGCCCAAGGGCAAACATAAAGCCGCCTGTAGCTATGTCTAAAACCTAGTGAGTTTAGTATTGGGTTATAGTAATTTTTTAATTTTTTGATTGCATATATCTTGGAAGTGTGACTATGTCTTCAAGAAACAACCAATGCACATATATCAACTGTTTAATTGTTTGGAAAGAGCGGGAAATTGTCATTTAATGACTTGATTATGAAGTTAGAATTGCTATATAAAAATGATTGTATTTTTCCACATAAATTGTAACCTGAAGAAGCATACTTGTGTGTATGCGAAAGCGCTTGTTTTTTCTGGAATAAACTGTATGTTTTTTATTATATCGTGGAGGTACTTGTTTGGAGTTCCTGAGTATGTCTAAAACCTCAAAGGCAGCACATAATTGTCCTGAACTGTTAGTAAATGGAGCCACAGTTATGGACCACGGAATGTGGCAAATCTTCTGGCAGACAAATTCAGTTGCAGCTTTAACCCCCCCCCCAACTCCTAGCCACCCCCAGACAAATACCATCTAGCACAACCCTTCCAACTATCAGTAAGGGAGTAGGTCTTAGAAAGCACTAAGTCCAAGAATACAGCTTCTGCAGACCCCAATAATATCCCAAGATGCCTCGTAAATAGCCTGAAAGAATTACAGAAATGAGTAACAATTACCTGGAAATTCTTCACACACTGGACCAAACCCATTTTCATCAGTCAGGTCATGCCTACTGAACCTAGAGGACATTGTTTAGGAGGTCACTGAGGCAATGGATGAGGACAAAAGAGTCAGTACTGCCTACATTGACCTATCTTATTTGGATTATTTACTGCACTTTTTATTGCCTGCCACCTACTTTTATACTGTAGTTATGTACTGTGTAATAAACAACGTTGTTTTGCAATTTTCTGCTTTATTGTGTCTGCTAAATTGAATTTTATTGCTGTTTTCACTGTTTACAAAGCTTTTTTGTTAGTTTCACTGTTTAAGTATGTACTGGTATTTTTACCGTTTTTAAGCCATCTGTTCTGCTTGTTCTGTATGTTCGTGTTTCACTGTTGGAGTCATTACTCTTGGGTTATCTTGCTGGCAGGCTACCTCCAGTCGGCCAGAATCCCAAAGTCTAGGTCCAGCGTTGGTTGCTGTCACCTCTTCCCTGACGTCAGTGCGCCAGGGGTATAAAAGATGCAGCAGACGCCATTTTCTTCAGTCTTTCTAGCCATGCGGTGCTCGAAGCAAAAGCAGTTCGCAAGTGCCGGTCGGCCGACTCCTGAGATTTTCAAATCCGAATTTCGGAACCGACGGCTTCATTAAAGCTAAGTACCCCGTTGGGGAAACTTTTTCTTGCTCCAGACCGATGTCAGAAAAAGTAACAATTGTATTCCTTGTGGGAAGCAAATACCTCATAAGGATTTTCACTCTTACTGTATTCCTTGCCTAGGCCCTGATCACAAAGTTGCTAGCTGTCGGTTTTGTGCTAGATTTAACCAATGCACTGTTAAGCGTCGGTTCGATTTTGCATTTCATTACTTTGGCCAAAGATTTAATTATATAATGCCGTCGGACCAGCCGACAACCGGAGTTTACAAAAAACGCAAGGACAAGGAAAAGGATAGGCATCCGAGGTCCAAAACCGACAAAGCCTCTGCTAGGCCAGTCGCCGGTTCTCAGTGAGGCACTTTCGCAGCCCCTGGCACCCGCTACCTCAGAGCCACAGGCCGCTTCCGACTCCCACGTGGAGCCGACTGGGCCTCTGGAAACTCAAGGTATTTGACACTCAGAAATCATTCCCTCAGATGGGTCCGGAGCCGCTGGGCAGGCATCGGCTTCTGAGGGTGTCTTCAGACCTACACAACTATATATTAAGCCATCTTCAGCTTCAAAGACTAAAGCAGCTCTAAAGACAAAGAAACAAGTACAGCATTCTCCTTGTCATCCTTCGGCCATTTTGAGCATCTGTTTTATAGGCATGGAAGACCTAATTAGTTTGATCAGGGGCTCCCATCCCCCTCCTGATAAGAGGCCTAGGCATGAGACGGAGTATGATTCTTCTGATCAGGTTTCTATTTCCTCTGATTCCTCTTCTGAGCAGGATTACTCCATGCTTCCGTATGAGGATTCTGATGCTGAAGAATCCATTCCTTCAGCCTCTCCTCCTGAGGATTATTCCTTTGGGGAAACCCTGCATACCATGGGGGAGCATTTACACTGGGAGAGCCAAGATTATTTGAATCTAAGAAAAGGTTCAGAGACTTTCTGCTACTTCCCCAGCACAGACCCCTTGCTATTCCACCTGTCCTGGATATTGTAGATTATGTATTTTCAGAGTCTGGCTTGTCCCCTGACTCTTTACCCCCTGCACGGACTAAGCCAGACAGGTACTACAGGGTCCCGGATTCTCATAAATTCCTTTATAAAAACCCTGCTGCTGACCCAGAAACTCTATATCTCAGGGTCCCAAAGGGGTTAAAGCTTCCACTGCAAAAAACCCTGTCCCCTCTGATAGGGATTTTAGGGCTCTAGACCGATGGGGGGGGAAAAGTCTACACTTCTGCTGCCCTGGCTGTAAGGGCTTTAAATTGTCAGTTTCATATGTTTAAATATCAGCAGTATTTAATGTCACTGCTTAAACAGAAATTGTTGACAAATACTGAAGGTTCAGAGAACAAGGAATTGCAGGATTTATTGCATGCAGCTGAACAAGTGGGAAAGCATACTTTGCAATGTGGTTATGATTCACTGGAGGCCTGTTATTAGAAGGCATGCTTGGTTAAAGGAACAGAGTCTGCCTGATCATGTTAAAGCAAAATTATTAGATGCACCATTACAGCATGATACTTTGTTTGGTACTAAAGCAGAAGAGGTGTTGAAAAAAATGGAGGATAAAGCAAAATCCATGCAGACAGTCAAGGATTTCTTACAGGTGCAGCCACCCAGGTTTAGCAGGAACTGGCCGTCTAAAAATTGGTCCTTTCCAGTGTCAGACAGACCACAAAAGGCAGATACAGGCATCCCAGAGGCAGATCTCAGCCCCAAGGCTCATATAAGCCTAAACAATGGGGTGCTCCTACCTCCAAAAGCAGAGAAGACAAATCACAACCTTACAGAAAACAGTCCCAATGACTTCCCTCTACCAGATCCAAGCACTTTTCTTTTGGAAGCCCCCTTAGGGGGAAAACTAGCACTTTTTTCATCAGATTGGTAAATGGTTACCCAAGACAAATGGGTCCTGAACATAGTGTCCCAAGGCTACAGGTTCCATTTTCACACCCTACCAAGGTCAAAAGGTATGCCAGATCTGCCACACAATCAATGGGCAGAGGCACAAAAACAAATTATGGACATGAGGGACATTCAGCAAGTACCACAACAAGAGCAGGGGCAAGGATTTTACTCCAGACTTTTTCTAGTACTCAGAAAGGACAAAACCTGAAGACCAATACTGGACCTGTCAATTTTAAATACGTTTCTGGAAGTTCCAAAATTCAAGATGTTGACTCTACAGCAGCTACTGCCCATGATGGGCAAGAAGGCTTGGCTCGTAACTTTGGACCTAAAAGAGGCATACCTGCGTGTCCCAATCAGACAATCTTGCAGAAGATGCCTCACATTGATAGCTGGCTCAATGCATTACCAATTCTCTGCACTGCCCTTTGGCTTATCTACTGCGCCCAGGGTCTTCACAAAATGCCTGGCACCAGTAATTGTGTTATGCAGACAAAAAGGAATTCAAATATATTCCTACTTGGACGGCTGCCTAATTCAAGCAGAGAACAAAGGCATTCTTCTCAAGCATCTGGCGTTTGTAAAAAGATTACTAATTGGCCTAGGGTACACAGTAAACGAAAAGAAATCAAATCTAGTGCCCCCTCAAGAGTTGATATTCCTGGGTGCAAGCTTAAATACAACTACCCAGATGGCTTATCTCACACCAGACAAACAAAAGCATCTGACTACTTACTTCAAGAAATTGGCAACAAAAACCCACTTATCTGCAAAGAAAATCCTGCAGGCCTTGGGTTTCATGGCATCTTGCATTCTCCTAATTCCATATGCCAGACTGCATATGAGGAAACTACAATGGTACCTAAAAACTGTTTGGACTCAGCATTGCCACAGCCTGGTGACAGTAAGTGCACTCATTCCCTGCCTGCAACAGGAGTTTCGATGGTGGGCCAAAGCCTGTCACCACAAGGGTCTGCCATTCAGTTTACCCACAGCCAGACAGACACTGACAACGAATGCATCAGATTATGCGTGGGCGGCCCATATGGCAGGAAAATGTATTCAGGGCACATGGCCTGCAAACCAGATGCATCTTCACATCAATCAAAAAGAGATGCTAGCTGTTCAAAATGCCCTGACAGCTTTCAAGGACCTGCTTCACCCAGGAGAGTTACTGATAAAGACAGACAACACTACGGTCATGTGGTACATATTCCTACCCCCTCTGCAGACAAGCAATGACCTTATGGGACACAGCATTGGCTTTTCAAGTTCACCTGCAAGCACAATTCCTGCCAGGAAAAACAAATACTGTGGCAGACGAACTAAGCAGAAACCTCATGGCGCCCCACGAATGGAAACTGGATTCACAAGTCTTCAGCATGATAATAAGGAAAAGGGGATGCCCAGACACGGATCTATTTGCCTCCCCTCACAACTGCCAGTTGCAGAGATTTTGCACAAGGATTTATCACAAGCAAGCATGGAAAATGGACGCCCTATCCTTCAGCTGGAAAAATCTATCAGTATATGCTTTTCCCCCACTGCCTCTCCTTCCCAGGGTACTACTAAAGGTCAGACAAGAGAAGCCAAAAATGATACCGATTGCACCAGACTGGCCACGCCAACACTGGTATCCAATCCTAAAGAGCTTGTCTCAAGATCCAGCATGGATATTGCCTCAAACTTCTCACTTGCTGACCCAACAAAACAATCGGATCCTGCACAGCCAACTCAGGACCTTTAATCTGGCAGCATGGCGGATAATGTAGCCGTTCAGAACACTCCTCTTTCAAAAGCTGTTATAGATGTTATCTTGGAGGCCAGGAGGCCCAGCACCAGAAAATCTTATGCAGAAAAATGGAAGAGACTCTGTGCTTGGAACCAGAAACAAGGCATTGACACGTGTGTACCAAATATTCCTCGGATTTTACAATACCTAACTGAGATGCTGAACAAAGGCCTTTCCTTCTCATCAATTAAGATTCATGCCTCTGCCATTTCAGCCCTTTATGGTGGTGCTGCAGTAGCGTTGTCGCCTCACAGTAAGACGCTGTCCAGTTCGATTCTCAGCTAGAGCGTCTTCTGCATGGAGACATGCGTGAATGGGCGTATCTTCGTTGAAGGTTGTGCGTCAGGGCTGGTAACTCGGCATGTAAAAATCAACTACCAATAATTAGCAGACCGGAGTTCCGCTGTGGCGACCCCTAACCGGGAAAAGCCGAAAGACACAACAACAATACGGAACCACCTATCTTCTCTCATCCTTTAATAAGGCAGTACCTCAGAGGGGCCAAAAATATTAGGCCTCCAAATAGAGCACCAATTCCGGCTTGGGACCTCAAATTATGTTTTGGAAAAACTCACACTGCCTCCATTCGAGCCAGCATCAACAGCAGATATAAAATTCTTATCCTGGAAAACAGCTCTGCTCCTAGCAATAACCTCTGCAAGGCAAGTCTCAGAGTTGCAAGCACTCATGGCTGTGGAACCTTTCATCATTTTTCATCCAGACAGGGTTTCTCTGAGGACAAACCCTACATTTATGCCTAAGGTGGTGTCCAGTGTGGCCCTTAACCAAACCATTCAGTTGCCAACCTTTTATCCTAATCCACAGAACAAGGGTGAGAAAATTCTGCAATCTTTGGACATACACAGGCAGTTACGCTTCTACTTGGGCAGAACTAAAGCTTTCAGAAAGACTGAGCAACTTTTAGTGTCATATGCTGCAGCATCTCAAGGAAAGGCCATCTCAAAACAAACTATTTCTAAATGGATAGGCCATTGCATCCGTTTCTGCTATTTTCAATATGGCAAATCAGTGCCTAAGGGCATTAGGCCTCATTCCACCAGAGCAGCAGCCCCTTCAGCAGCCTTCCTCAGAGGAGTACCAACAAAAGATATCTTAGAGGCTGCAACTTTGAGTTCAGTGCACACCTTCACAAAGCACTACCACTTACCTCTTTACTCTAATTCCAGAGCAGGCTTTGCCACTGCAGTTCTGCAGGGCCTCATAGCCTCTCCTAATCTTATTTAGCCCAGCCACCCTTCCTCAGCTTTGGGATTCAACCCAAGAGTAATGACTGCATCAGTGAAACACGATGAACATAGTACAGTTGTGTACCTACCATAAATGTAGATGTTAGAGTGTATTCACTGTTGCAGTCCAGGTTACCCACCCACCATCCCCCTTCTCTTTGCTGGGACTTATCTGCACTTCTCTATCCTATACAACCTATTTGGTGTATTTGCTTGTAGATGAAGGAAATGTTATTTTTGTGCATACATTTTTATTGGCATATTTTCAGCCTACCAATTTGGGGGCACCTGACATCTGGGGCAAGAAAAACTGAAGAAAATTGCGTCAGCTGCATCTTTTATACCCCTGGCGCACTGACGTCGGGGAAGAGGCGACAGCAACCGACGCCGGACCTAGACTTTGGGATTCTGGCTGACTGGGGGTAG
This sequence comes from Protopterus annectens, assembly GCF_019279795.1. Lineage (NCBI taxonomy): Eukaryota > Metazoa > Chordata > Ceratodontiformes > Protopteridae > Protopterus > Protopterus annectens. The sequence goes on along the minus strand of NC_056732.1, from coordinate 1,672,567,098 downwards.
CCTGCCAGCAGGATAACCCAAGAGTAATGACTGCAACAGTGTATACACTCGAACCTCTACATTTATGGTAGGTACACAACTGTACTTTTCCCACCAAACAGTGTTTAACTGATCTGTTAACTGTTTAAAACATTCTTTAGAGCCTTTTCTTGCTGATTTTCTGCTGTTTTAAATGTTTTTGTGTCTCACTGTTATTTTTCTGTTTTAAAAATTCTCTAGTGTTTCCCGCTGAAACTGTGGAAGGTAGTAGTTGTAGCATAGTTCAGCTTCTCTAACTGTTTGTATTGGTTGATATGTTCTGAGCACATTTCCCAGGCCATCTTGTATTGGAAGGGGCCTCTCTGCACTTTTGTGAGAGAATTGTGTTGATTGGGACCTGTCTGGTAAACGGAAGTTGGTGCAGGGCTTGGAATAAACATGCTCATTGGTCCTTCTGAATCTTTAAAAGTATTTATGTATTGTTTTAAGTTTTTAGCTTCTGGTATTTAGGCCCTGCAGCTGAGCAGGTTTTTGCTTGTTTGTGTATTGACACATAGTTATGCGCCAAAACTGGACAGCTAAATTCAACAAAATTTCCCTAAAACCCAAGGAGAAACATCCATCCAGTGAGCTCCTTTGTAATCTATTTTGAATAGCCACCCCCTAGTGACAACAGTCTTCAATGTAGCATTATGGACAGCTGGATTAACTTTTATTTCTCCTGCCAATCTTGTTGACTTGGGTTTGTTAAGGCAGTATAGCAATTGCCTCATGTACACAGGTAACTATCTACTAGTAACACACTCTAGTACAGAGTGAGAAAGATGCAGTTACACCAAAAATCTAAAATCCACGCTCTCTCTCACTTAAAACAGTAACACAGAGAAAGTTGTCAACTCGCCCACCACTGAATGTGCTCATAGTACCACTACTCGTGCACACAGTACTCATCAAACGTGTAAATCCACATATGCGGAGGTTCCCTCAAAAAACTTACCGAAACACCAGAAACGTCCAAAATACAAGAGTGCTACAACTAACAGTCCCCACAGCACCCATGACACACAGCAACACCGGTGTCTCACCCACCAAGCCAGTAAGGCATAACACTCAAAAAAACCAAATTTTCTTGTCTTTGGAGATGCAATAGTGAGACATGTTAGACAAGAAGAAAGTCATGGTCAGCTGCCTGTCCAGTGCCAGGATTCGTCAGATCACGCATGCACTCTGATCTCTTGGCATCAAGTATTGTCATGACTCTTTCATAGTTCATGTTGCAGTGAATGACCCGAGATGCACCTCGCTGGACTATATGAAGAGAGACATGGTTGAGATCCGAGTATGTGTCCCAGGCAGGTATGTCCCTAGCCTTGACAAGCATACTACCCTCACCTAGAATGATGCCAAAGTATAAACAAAAAAATGATTGATTTAAATAATTAGCTCAGTTTTTGGTGCCATTCAAAGGGGATCCAGTTCTTGTCAGCCTGGAAAGCCATGGTCGACAAACTTCAATGCTTTGCCAGATACATTTTGCATCTGGCATGTCCAGGCTTTTGGCAGCTGGTAAAGGCCCTTCCCCTTAGTGCCTTTTTAGTCAAGGTCTCAAACAACATTACTGACGTGAAATTAACCAATTAGAATAAAACAAGGGTCATGCCCTTTTTAGTCAAGGTCTCAAACAACATTACTGACGTGAAATTAACCAATTAGAATAAAACAAGGGTCATGCTGCTAAATGCTGGTAACGTAAACCAAAAACTGCACTTCCCAGATGCATTTCTTTCATTAGAAAATGTAGATGTTCTGTTCAGTCACGGAGAACTGGCTCAAAGCGTTGGACAGTACCCCAGCCTTGCAAGGCTACAATGCTTTCCACACCTATAGACCACAAAATGAATGTGTGAAAACCAAAGGAGGTGTTGTTTCAGCCTGTATTAGAGATGCATTCACCTCCTGTCCATGTAGACTGGACACCTCCATGGAGTTGCTCCAGGTCCAAATTATGGTGGGTAAGACCCCCTATTCACATCCTAGCCAGTTATTGATCCCCTTCCCTGGGTCATGACTCCCACAAAGCCTACTTGACCAACAGGAGACGATCCAAATTTTCCTGAACACACTGGTTATGGGGAATTTCAGTTATCCCACTATCAACTGGGAAACCTACGCTAACCCTAACTCATTAGCGAAGAAGTTCATTGACTTTATTTCAAATGACCTGGAACAAATTGTCCATACCCAGACAAGGAGAACAAGCATTCTGGATCCTGGTCCACATCAGCATATCAAACGGATACACTGCTGCAACTATTGGACCCTCAGCAGTTAAAATGGACCACAAATCCGTCACCTTCAAGCTGGCAATTACACCAGAACTCACAAAGGGTGAAATCAGGTTAAAAACTTTACCAAGGCAAACTGCACCCTCCTAGGTGAAGGTATAAATGCATTTCAAGACCCACCCCCAAGCTGGAAGTGGTGACAGTCTGTTTTATCCTGACCAAATGAGTGACAAACGGTTGTGAGTTTGGTTCAGACAGCTTTATTACATACAGACACATTAGGATTGAGGCTTAGTAACTTCAACTTAAATAAAGGTATAAACAGACTACTGCAGTAATAAACCAGTTTTTAACCAACTTTGTGTTCATTTGGCACTGCTGCCTGCATGTGCCTCCCCTCTTGAAAATGCCTTCTTAAAGTCACAACACACCGATGTACAGTAACTATGCAGTTTACACTACTATATCTCTTGCATTGCAAATGTAGATAAACCTACCCAAATGAAAGAGTCAAAACAAAATCAGGTAAACAAGCTGCTATGGCAGACATCCAGCATCAAATAATAAAAAAAAATGTTGTGCTGTCTAAAAAACAAAGGCAAGGCCCCAACAATGGAAAGGCACTCCCCAGCCTCAACTCAGCCTCACAGGCAAATAAGCTGAAGGAAACAAACAAGCAAAAGAAGAAACAAATTAAGAAAAGAAACCAAGAAGGAAGTAGCAATTTAGAGGAATAAGCGCTTAAAGTCCAGAGCCCCACATAGGTGAAATAGCAAACTTGGATTTATGCTGTATTTGCTTCAGATAAGACAACTTTACTCAAGTATTTTCAATCTTCATTGTTTTGCTCCTTTGTGGACTGTTTATTCATTTAGTTTTGCTTTTGACACTGGTGGAACATATCATTATGGACTCTCATAAATAAAGATATAGGTCCAAACAGCATACCTTGACCTGGCAAAGGCTTTTGACACAGTCCCACAGTCAGCCATTACCAATAAACTTGGCAAACTGAATGTAAACCCCTTCTTTGTAAAAAGGGTTGGCAACTGGCTCACAAATCTGACGTACACTGTCAGAGTGGGTGACTGCACATCAACCAGCAGAGCAGAACTGTTACCAATGGGGTGCTACAGGGATCGGTGCTGGGCCCCCCCTACTGTTTGATATATCATTCTCAGAAATTCAGGTCAAAATTAAAGGAAGGGGTGGCTGACCAAGTTTGCAGACTACTGCAAACTAAGTGCAGTCACTGAATCCCCAAATTATGTCAGTATACGCCATGAGGGTCTCACTCAGACCAGCGATTGGTGTATTAGTCACAGTCTCAAACTGAATGCAAATAAATGAATTATTTCCTTCAGTACAATGTCCCCTCGCACTATCAAATCAACAGCAATACCTAGAGTACCCATGAAGTGTTAAGGGACCTGGGATCACAAGTTGAATGCGACTTTAACTTCGACCGCGATGCATCTACAGTAGTAAGGAAAGCTTTCTATGTAGCACACTTGATTAGTAAAGAGATCACCTCGAGAGTAAAAGAAGTAATAACCCTCTTATACTTGGCACTTATTCGGGCCATAATGGAGTATAACGCCCCATTCAGCATGTACAGTACTAAGCACCTGAAGCAATTAGACAGACCTCAGAGGTTTCTGACTAAGAAGATAAAGGGGCTCCAGCATGTGCCTTACACAGACTGACTAAAGTCCCTGTCACTACACTGCATATCATATAGATTTCTTAGGGGAGACTTATGCCTGGCCTACAGAGCACTCCAAGACCCAAACCTAATTAACTTGCTACATATCTGTAAATCAAACAGGACTAGGGCATCCCATTCTAGGGACCTAAATATAGCCTGTGACATAAATCTGTCTCTCCAGCATGTCCTGTTCATCTCCTAACGACTGCTCCATCTTTGGAAAAAGCTGCCAATTCGTGTGAAACAGAGCACCTCTATGACACTGTTCAAGAGGAATCTGGATGAGTGAAATAGGGCACTGTAAACTCTTACTGGAGATAGAGCCCACAACCCTCCTGGACATTGGCACTCATCACTAAATGCAGTCTTTGGTATTGACTATCATTTCTATGGTACTACATTGGGATGAAACGGCTAGGCGTAAAATGATAGTCTAGTAATCACCTATGGTCCTGTGATCTAAAGCATTTGATACTGTACCCCACTTGGGCATTGTAAAAAAAACTCTCAGAATCATGTAACTTTCTGGATAGCTGGCTGGCTCACAGACAGGACTAAGAAAGTTGGTATTTGAGAGACCACCTCCACAAAGAGGCTGGTCACCAGTGGAATCCTCCAGGGTTCTGTGCTGGGTTCTCTCCTCTTTGGTCTTGACCTCCAAAAAAAAATAGATGCTAATGTCAAGGGTCTGTGGGTTGCCAAGTTTGTTTATGATTATAAGCTAGGAGCAGTAATGGAAGCCCCGCCCCCAAGATACTAACATCTTACTGGAAGGTCTGACACAGACACTGGTGCCTGAGCCACGGCTTAAAATTCAACCTAAAGACATGTATAATAGTACCTTTCGGGAAGTTGGCCACCCAGGGAAACTACCTTATTGATAAAACACCTCTAAAATTAAACACAATCAGGGATTTGGGGACTCGTGTAGATGTATGTTGGTCAAAAGCTAGTTTACTAAGGTATTAAGAAAATCATTCTGTGTCACTCAACTTGTAAGTAAGGACATGGCACCTAGGTCCAAGGAAGTCATCGTGCCACTGTACTCTGCCATTATCAGACCCATCTTTGAGCACAACTCCCCCTTCAGTATGTACTTGACCAGGTACATGCAACAACTGGAATGTCCACAGAGGTTCCTAACAAAAAAAGAAATACAGGACATAAACGCAGTGTCCCACACAGATTGCCTCAAATCCCTGTCTGTCTCTGTTTCTTCAGACTGTTTAGAGGTGATTTATGCGTAACATACAAGGCATCTTTGGCTCCTGCTCTGATGGACCTTTTGCATAGCCACAAAATGAATGGCACCATAACTACTAGATCTAAGGATTTAAGCCTTTCTCGTGACTTTAAATAGGTAATGCTGGAGAGTCAGGTATGCAGCTTGGAGAATCCCCATTCTCTGGAATCGGCTTCCAATCTGAATCTGAGCTTTTCCATAATGCTGTTAATGTACAACCTAGATGGAAAGTTGGAAATTCACCCCAATGTGACACTTGCGTTGCTGGACAAAGGCAGCTGTTAAATCATGCCCTAACTAACATATACCCCTTAAAATAACATGCGAGGCACTAACTTGTTGTATGCTTTTGGGTTGCATGGCTTGGTTTATGAAGGCCTCAATGGCTGTTATCCTAGTATGCACTTATGAACCATCACAGTTTTCTGATGTAGAAATGGTGTTTGTGATCTGTGTAGCATGAGTCTTTCAGTCGACGACTGCTGTCCCAGTAATGCTGCTTAAGGGGAAAGAAAACAAAGGACTTCTCTTGATGACTGCTATGAATGTGCCTTGTCTTTTTATTTTTTTTTCCCTCTAAACATCTTTATTAAATTTTCACACATGACAAAGACGATCTTACATTTATATAAATGAAAAACATACAAAATACCACTTAAGTTGAGAACCGGTTACATCAGACACCACTGAAACAACTGTAGTTGCAAACATTATACATCACTTATAAACCATCCAGTCATTGTCAGTTAAGCATTGTATGGTTCATTCAAATCCTGCCTCTTTAAACCTCATTCTTGCTCTGCATGTATTGTTCCCGCAATTCCCATTTTTCTTATGTAGTATGTTCCTTCCCTTTAGATCCCAATTCCAGTTGTTTTATCTGTTACTATATTCACTACTTCTAGTAAAGTTGGTCTAAACTTTGATTTCCATTTTCTAGTAATTGCTTTTTTGATGGCCACCATAATTAGACTCAGCAAGGCTTTACTATGTCTAGGCAATTCTGAGTCTGTGGCATAACTCAAAAAAATCATCTTCAGTCAGTCCAGTTCACTCACCCAGCATCTCTAACAGAGCGATCTGCAGGCAATCCCGAAAGTCTGCCAGCTCACTACACTCCCAAAAAATATGTTCCCAGCTACCTCTTTCTTGCCCATCACACTTCCAACATTTGCTATCCACCTGAAGAAAATTCGGTACTTGCGTATTATCGCAACCACGCATTTAGGTATTATGGTTGAAGAGATTTTGTTATAACGAGTGCTATGTGGGATTTTGTCTTAAGGAGTATTCCACCATGAGGATAAGATAAATAATGTGCTGCCGGGAATGCATGGTAAGTACCATTAATTTAATTAAATAGTTGGATAAGTAGATATTTACATAAACAGAACATTTTCACCCTACACCGACCATAGTTATGTTTACTGTTGCAAGTATATAAACAGTGAAGATAAACAGCTGACTAGCTAGACAGGCAAAAATATTGTTCCGTTAGTAATGTTTTGTAAGGGGCTGCCGTAATGCCTTCCCTACCACATTTTAAGATACGGGATAGGGAGGTTAATGGGGTGCCATCTCAATTTTCAATCTTCAGAAACTGTTATAAAGTTGCAGCTGTCAAACTTCGTTTCCGACATAATATTCTGACAACTGTACAAACACACTTTTAAAAACAAGGATGGTTCTCCTTTATTGCTGAGAGCTCAGCATCCCAGCATCAACCGCACTTGCACAAAAATGTCCCCCTTCGTAAAAAAAAAATAAATAAAAAAATAATAAAAAAAAGATATAGGACAGAAATCACTGTATGATTTAAATAGTTAACACGGACAGTGCTGGTGAGAATGCGTGGTTGTGATAATACGCAAGTACCGAAAATTCTTTGGAGTCTATTTGGGGTATAAAATACCTATGTAAACACTTCCAGGCAAAGATCCTAAATCTTTTAGACTTTGTTCCATATTAAAGTGTCTTGTCTTTTGATACAGATGTGCATGCTGAAGTATTTCAGACCAGGGTTATACGTTTTTTCTTCCTTTTAGGACTTAAGTAAAGGTGGGAACGTTGTAAGTCTTGTGGCTAGGGGAATGGTATTTTAATGCAAAGAGCATTTTTTTTTCTTCAACTTTATCTTTTATTTCAGTGGTAAGACGTGTACATGTTTCTGACTTGGACTTTCAAACTTTTCTTGAGGGGGTGCACCTCTTATAACTTTGAAGTAAGTACTATTCTATGATTCATCCTTGGTGTTAACTTGCTTCTGTGAATGAACAAGGAAGTTTAACGATCTGTCTGCTACCATTCGAGGTAAACTTATTTCCCCTAAGGCATGGAGCAATTGGATTTGCACATTCCTCTGCCACCTTTGCATTGAGTTAAGGCGGTGATGGGCAAAAATCCCCCACCCCACCCCAGTATGAGCTGAACAGCATGTTTCAGAGCTGTAGTACCTATAGCAAGTTTCTTTGAGGCAGCAGAGCCTTTTGTTCCAGAATACAGCATTCGGAGTTGTATACTCTGGATTGTCGTGTTCTGCCTAGTACTGATATAAGTGGCATTCTTCAATGTTTTGCCTACCTATTTTTTTTCTCTCTCTGCATCCCCCTCCCCATTTATTTCTGTTTTCACAGGGCCAAGACTGAAATTGGTCAAGGGAGTTCAGTGCTGTGGTCTTGTAAACCAAATTCAAATAAATTAAAAGTACATGGGTTCTGTTCAGAATGCTGTACTCCAGAATAGACTGCTAGAGCTTAAAACATAGTTGCAGCAGATGGCCAGAACTGCATCACTACTTTGGTTTATATGTTAGGCCTGTTAATACTGTGTAATGTTTTAATAGAGAGGGGAAAAAATCTCAACTGTGGCAGTTGGATGTTTGATGATTTGCCAGTTTGTGTAGCAATAAGCATGTTTCTTTAAGGCAGTATGTACAGAGCAAAGGTGAAATAGTAATGTTGTTTCAGACTTGCTGGATTTTGAAATGCTAATGGCGACCCATTTGTTACCTTATTTGTGCAATAATTTTAATATAATGGCTGCACATTGTGATGGTCTTTGTGAAAGTGGTTGTAAAGCACATACGTCTGCTCTGCAGTAGTTAAGCAAGTGTGCAGTTTGAAAGTCTCATGCTAAAGTGCGTATGCCTTGTGTGCAAAACTTGTTAGCTGTTGTTGGAAAACCTGCTTGGAGGAAAGAGGCAGCCTTTTCTCTATAGTCACTTTTTTTTTACTTAGTTTGTTGAGTTAGTAACCCTAACCCTACTGGACATAGTCTCTTTTTCACTTTTCAAGAGCAACCCAGGAGCATTGTCTATTTTAAATGAATTGCTCAGTTGTGTAGTTGGCAAATGAAAGTGGAAGGAATCAAACCTTGTACTCTGGGCACAGGCAGCAAGCAGCTCTTAAACAACTCGGAGCTTTAGTCCTCTGCTGCAACTGCTAGAAACAGATGGACATAAGCTTAAGAGCTTCCAGTGTTTTTTAATCCCTTTTTAATTCTCAAGTCATTTTAATAAGCTATTTTGATAACTAAAGTAAACAGAGACAATTTGGCTTGACTGTACCTTGCAGTGTCTTAGCTTGCCTTCCTCTCACCAGTTTTGCAACCATTGAAATTGAGGAAATAAATGCTGAAGCTGTGTTGTAATGTGCAGCTAAGTCTTGAGAATTTCAGATGCTTTACATGAGGTTTGTTGATAAACAACTGCTTCAGGAAACTTGAGCAAAAATTATTTGGCAGAAGTTCAGGGACCATTTTAGAAAACAACGGTTACTAATGTATACTGTGTGTGTGTGTGTGTGTGTGTGTGTGAGATATGGGTCTACTTCCGACACATCGAAGTTGCATTTAACCAAATCTCATTTACCCGATCCCAGTTCTTCGAAACTTCAGTAATCTGAAAGCATGGACTGCCGAAATCCTTTCCCTGTGAAGTGGACCACTTGGCCACCATGGTGAACTTTGCCCTTTCTTCAATGTAGTGCGATCTCTGAGTTGGAATATTTAAGTAGGGGGGTGTGGGGGCAAACCCATTCACTTTGGTGAGTTTAGTTTTGGTCCATGTAGGTTTTTTCTTGTGGTGGCCAAGTTGATCCTTTCACAGGGAAAGGATTCCAGCAGTCCCTGATTTTGGATTATTGAAGTTTCGAAGAAGCGAGATTCTGTTAAATGTAATTTCGATGGATCAAAGTAGTAGATCGATGTATTATTTATTTATATACATATATATATTGTGTGTATATTATCATTAGCCCCCTTTTTCTCATTTTTTTCTACATGGGGTTGGGGTATCGTGTTAACTGTTGCCAACTCTCTCAATTTCAGTGCCATACTCCTGCCTTCTTCAGCACTCATGTTTGACTGTCGCAGATCTTCTTTCACACAGTCCATCCACCTCTTTGCTGGACATCCTTGCTTCCTCTTACCTTCTTCCTGTCTCTCCCAAATCTTCCTCACCAGATTGCCTTCTGCTTTTCTGCACATGTCCAAATCACCGTAATCTGTGTTCCTGTTTAGTTAAGTTTTAACCCACTTTACCACTGTAGAACCCACTCTAGAGCCACCAATGTTCACAGAGCTTTAGTAAAGCCACATCTGCCAGTCCTTTCCAAGTTAATCACTTGATTTTCGCTACCTTGAGGTTGTGCCCAAGGAGACTTCCATACATTGTAAGAGTTTGTTCTGTAGCAGAAGTTGCAAAAGTTTCCTTACAGTTGAGTTCAAACTGACCATTAGTTGGCAATTTCTCTCTTGCTACTACTTTTGTCACATCTGCCCCCTTTTTTTCTCAATTTGCCAGGAATTTTACCCCTTCCTGTGATTCGTTACAGTATAAGTTAATGGTCTTGTCAGTCCTACTGTCATCACTCTGAGAATTTTGTCTTGAATTTCTTTGGGTTACAATGCTTTTTCACCATTAACATTTCAAGTCATTTTGGGACTTTTTCTTGTGTGAAAGGAATATAATCTGCCGCTTTTCTTGAGCATTTTTGCTGACTTTAATGCATTGTGTGTTTATATGAACAAATATTTATTCATGTTACACCCCTTTATTTCAATCAGTTTCTATCACCTGACAATTGTCTAAATATGCCATAACCCATTTTTTTTCTGTCACTTCATATTGCATTTCACGGTTTATACTAACTTCTCTTTAATGTCTCTAAACTGCCTAAAATTTCTCAGAATTATTACATTTTGTTATATAAATTGTATCTGTTAACCATACAGAATTACTCAGTTTTTACCAAGTTTTGAGGTTCAAATGAAGGGGTGCCACGATTCCAGAGTGGTACCCCTTAAGTTCTGATTTCCTTTTTGTTTTTTTAATTTTCATGCTGCTTGAGCTGATATCATCACGTGCACGATGACGTCAGCTCCGTCAGGGCTACCAGCCTGTCGGAATTGAGCTCAAGGAGCTCATGCATTTCTGGGTGGCCTGGCTGCGAGTGGGAAGTTGTAACGGCAACGTAGGAATGGATTATGTCTGGGAAACGTCGAGCGGGAACAGCACCAAGGATTATTTTACAGGAATCAGACCTGCAGAGGGTACAGTCAGAAAGATTGAAGACTCAATACAAGTAAGGAAACTGTCAGAGAAAGGTGTGTGTGTGTGTGTGTGTGTGTGTGTGTGTGTGTGTGTGTGTGTGTGTGTTTTCTGTACTAATTACACACAAACATAATATGCATGCATCACATTGCAGTGTACTGCTAAGTTTCAGTTACTGCATACCCCAGCTGAAGGTTTGAGCTAAGTTAGTGCAAATTGTACTTTCTTGGTCATAACCTGGAGAACCTTACTGTGCTTAAAAAGTTGAATTTTAGTGAAAAGCATTTCATTTTTGCTTGAAAGTTAAGCTGTTGTTTTCAAAATGACTGCAGTAGCAAAGTTCAAAATCATTTGAATGAATCCAAAAATGCATTAGCTGTAAAGAAATCTGTATAACTGGAATATAACTGGAAATATGTCATGACTGGAGCACTGTTTAGTTGATGAGATTATAAGCTGGGCAAATGCCAAATGATTCAGTGCTGTATAAAAATGAAACAAACTTTCTTCGGTTTGGTAGTGCTTGCTACTATTAATTGATTAGCAAGGTAAATTATTTTTTTTAGTTTCTGTAATCACATCTGATGGAAAGTCAGTAAATTTTTTTTTTTTATTTATTTTTTTAATCCCTCTACCAGTAGTGCCTCTCCTGTCATATGGAAGTTTTGACCAAACCCAATGATGTTCTGACTTGTTTTTTCATCATGAAGAAATAGTATTTTCCCTTGTTCCTAAGGGTGTGGCCAAGTATGTTTTATACCATATATGACACAATGCACGTCTTACATAAAACTCTCATGAGTTATTTCCCTTTACAAAACTTGGCAATTAAATCAGGAGAAAATGGCATGTCATTTATATGACAAATATTATTACTATGTAATAATTTATAACTGTACTTTACTGAGAATAACATAACTGTACGTTACTGAGAATAACACTGGTGTGTGTATGTGTCTGTGTGCAAATGCCCCCATTTAATACACTTGGTGGCTAGAGGTACTCAGGCTCAAACCCTGTACCTTGGATATAGGTTATAAAGAGCCTAAAGTCCCTAGCCACCACCACTTGCAAGCTTTGTCCAGGTTTTTTGTGCTAAGAGTTGAGAGCTATGGTGAGAAGTGAGAACTAAATTTGTATTCCCCCGTTATTGGTTTTGTCCAGGTTTTTTTGTGCTAAGAGGTTGAGAGCTATGGTGAGAAGTGAGAACTGAATTCGCTAAATGATAGCCATTAAATTAGTCTTCCTTTTTTTCAGGAAACTGCTGATTTGGCGTAGTGGTGTGTTGCTCTGATTATAGTGCATAGGGTCCTGGGTTCAAGAATTGCCAGTGAAATGCATGGTAGTAACACATTTTATTCTAGTAACTTTCCAAAATTATAGAAGCAGTGTGTAAAATGTGTCCCTGGTTTTTGACTTTTTACCCCCCCCCCCAAAAAAAAAAAAAAAAACTGAAATTGAAAATAAGTGCGAGAAGCTGTGCAAGATGCCTGTGGCTTACACTGCTGTCTTTCTGTTTATAGTGTGGGTGTGGAAGTAGACTTTTTTATGATGGAAATGGTCTGAATTGGGCAGTTTTGTCATTATTGGTTCATGCATTTTGTTTCATTGCCTACAGTACAGCCTACTGGAAAAATGTTCAAAATAAATTTAAACTGTGCTCTGTCTAACAAGTGTGCTGTATTATCCAAGGAATGTAATTTAATAAAGACAGGAAGGTGTATCAAATAGAACACACATGTAGGTTTCTTGTTTTGTGTGCAAGGGGCCAATGATATGAAAATAGCCCAAAGGTAATCTTTATCCACCACTGGCTAGATGCATTTTCTTTGGATGTGGTGTGGGTTTCACTGCTGTTTCAATGAATGTGAGTTTCAAAGGCAGAAAAGTTTTAATGCAGAGTCTGTTTTCATTGTGAGACAGTGTTGCTTTGTTTAGCAGATGTCTATCAGTGTTTGTGCATTGTTGTACTGTAAAATGTAAAAATAAAATCCAAATAATCCATTGTAGAAGTAAAGCAGCAATATGCATGCACACATTAGTGTTTATGGTAAATCGGGTGAAATAGCCAGGTAATGGGACATTGGAATGCCTGCAGGGGGACTCTGGTGCCATATTTTGGTTGTCTGTTCTTCAGTGTGCGTTCGAAAGTTGGTATCCCACAGTTCCATTGGAGTGGGTGGGGTTACATAATTATGTATGCAAATTAGATGTTAATCAGCATACAGATTTGTACCTATTTTTCATGGGCCTTGTCCAGATATTTGATGATTTCAGGTTGAGAGGTATGGTCAGGACTGCTTAAAAATAACCCTCTATGCAGAAGTGAGGGACATCCTCTGCAGTCAGCCCATTGCATGTCCCCTCCCTTATGCTTACCAGGTGCATGCTAAGGAAAGATGAGAAACCCTTGAGCCAACCCTGATGGCTGGCTGAAAGATGGCTCCCCCTCATCAACTCTGACCTTGTTGATGGCGAACAAACAGGCATACTGTCCGTGGTGGTTGATGGGGCAAAACCCCCCCCACACACAAACCATTTTTTTAATCCTATTTTGATTTCCCAATTTAAAGCTTGTTACCCCTTTGTGATTGTTGTTTTTATTGCTCGTTAGCCTGTTTCATTGTTCTCCGGTTCGATCCTCGGCTGGGGTGCCGTCTGTGCGGAGTCTGCATGCCCTCCCTGTGGCCGCATGGGTTTCCTCCAGGTGCTCCGGTTTCCTCTCTCATCCCAAAGACATGCTGTAGGTGGATTGGACACTCTAAATTGGCCCTAGATGTGAGTGTGTGCATGTGTGTGTCTTCTGTGGAAGATTGGGCGCCAGGCTGGCAACTCAACACTGTAAAACTCCACTGTCTATCATGAGCGGACAGGAGATCTGCTGTGGCGACCCCTAACCGGGGAAAAAGACGAAAGAAGAAGTTGTTGTTAGCCTGTTTCATTATTCATTTCAGACAATTTTACTGCGAATGTGCTTGGCAAACAAGCACCTATATACACTTGAATTTGCACATCAACACTCACCGCATGAGCATGAAGTTGATTTAAGTGATATTTTTCTCTAGTGTTTTGTTAATGTGGCAGCAACATTAGGTACAACATCTAAGAATTCATAACTGGAATGCATAACTTACAGGAGGGCACGATAAAACAAAAGGGGGTACAGTCCTCTTACATGCACCACAGCACTTCAATAAATCAAGAAAAATGACACACTGTGGGCCACATCATGGGCAGGAATCAGCAGAATGGAATTCCTTATAAAAAGAACAAGTTAAGAACATGACTGTCGACATCCTCGGAATAGAAGAAACAAAAAGTATTACTTATGAAAGAATATAACGTGCTAGACATAAACTGAACTCCCTAACTGCTGCTATGGTTTTACACTTTACAATAGGACTCTGCTAGTACCAGAGGACAGAGCTGCCTTTCTCACCTGGTGTTCCTAAAATGAAACCGATCTCAGACCAGGAAGTGGCAGCACACCCAGAACAGGCAATTACAAAACAATGCGACTACCCATCACCTTAAATACAGCTTCATTTAACTATGAACCTCAATTTAATCAGTTTAAAAGTTATTCCTAGACAGTGAAAAAAAAGCCTTTGCATGAATACAATCAACTCAAAACAGGTTGTGGAAGAAATCTGTTGCCTGGCAGTTTAGCACAAGAGACACAGGATTAAAAGCTATTAAGCAGATTCATCCTGTAGTCCTGGATTCAGTTTCCTTAGCCTCAATTTGCTTACTGCATGAAGTTGAACAAATTACTTAAATCAAAAAGTGCTCTTAGGTTGTCCCTGAAAAATTCCTTTGTGGGTTTGCCTAGTTAAGAAAATAAAAAGGATATAGCACCCTCTATGGGTAAGGATAGCACCCTCTATGGGTAAGCGTTTTATTGGTGGTGAACTGAAGCCGAAGTAGCGGATTACCTCATCAACCCAGAGCAGCCATGAGCTCATACAGAACTTACAAGTAGATAAGAGCAACCCAGCATAAAAATACAAAAAGTAAAGTAAAATAAAACCAACAGGCGAAAAAGCATAAGATAATTTTAATAAAACAAAAATATACTTTAAATAAAAAGATAAGCGCTTTCGTACTTCCAAGTACTTCATCACATCTAAATAAAACAAGCAATAACGCAGTTCATTTATAGTCTAATGCTTCAGACCACGTGATTTCAACAACTGCTTAATTGGTATAAACTCATTTAACCCTTTGCTTCTTGTTGCTTGCAACATATTCATCCATTTTATCTCTAAACATTCAGTGAGTGTTCTGATATCACCACCTCTTAAACCAGTCCTATATATTTCTAAGACCATAAACTTAAACCAGTGATTACTACCAACTTCACTAACATGTTTAGAGAGGATGTCTTTCTGATCTAACTTATTGATGTTATATACATGTTCTCTAATCCGGTCCCTTAGGCATCAGTTAGTCTTGCCAACATAGGCTCTGCAGACTTCACAGGAGGCAAAATTAATTAAATTGCAAGTAACACAGTTGGCATAAACATTAATATCAAAAACACTCTCAGTATCTGGATGTACAAACTGATCATTGGTTCTAATGTATCAACATATATTGCAGTGGTGGCAGGGGAAAGTACCAATTTTACACGTGGTTAGATTACCTTGTGCTTGTGTTAAATGGCTTGTAACAAAGCATCTTTTTTATGGAAGGACAATTTTCAAAACAAAAGGAGGGTGAGTTATCCAATATTTCCTTGCATTTCATATCTGAGAAACACTTTCCAGTGTTTAACTATATTACAGATAAAACTAGTATCATTTGAATAAGTAAGACACATCCGTGGGGGTTGAAAAGACAAATTATCATTACTACCAGTGTGAGAGGGGGCATTGTTAAAAATTGTCTTAGTACAAGTATCTCTCACAGCAATGGCCTCATTTTGTGCTACAACAATCTCAGTGCCAGTATAGCCTCTTTCCAAAAGATCAACAGTCATATTCTCAAATGATTCATTCATATCACAATCTGTCGTGTGAAGTCGTGCTGACCTAAAAAATTTGTCGTTTTAAAATGTTACACTTGACATGTTTAGGATGCATACTGTTTGCATGTACAACATTATTGCTCTTACAAGGTTTATTATACAGCCTAGTGTCTATACCACCTGCTGTTTTCACTACTGTTACATCTAGAAAACCTGTCTGTTCTGAATATTCAAATGTAAAACAAAAGGAAATCAGTTGTTGTTGTTCTTCTTTCATCTTTTCCCGGTTAGGGGTCACCACAGCGGAACTCCGGTCCACTAATGATTGGCAGTAGATTTTTTTTTTTACGGTGCTGAGGTGCCAGCTCGATGCCCAACCTTCAACGAAGGCACGCCCATTCACGCATGTCTTTTGAACGCCACTCGACTGTGGGGGAGGACATGCAGACTCCACACAGAAGGTGCTCCAGCCGAGTACCATTCAAATATTGCACAAACTCATGTAGTGTTTCTAGTGTATTGTCCCAAACAAAACATACATCATCCACAAAACGGCCATAGTATAAAATAAACCTGGAAAAGATGTCACAGAACACAAACTGGGATTCCCATTCAGCCAAAACAATATTTGCATAGCTGCGTAGCACACAACAGGTGCCCATGGCAACCCCTGTATGTTGTAAGTAGTACTTATCAGTAAACAGGCATTATGCTCTAGAATAATTTCTGAAAGTGCACAAATTAAATAGATCTTATCAGTCATATACTCAGAATGTCCACTCAAAGTCTAACAAAATCAATGTCTACAGTGTTAGGAATACATGTGAATAATGATGCCACGTCCACCGTTACTAATATGGCATCTTCCACATATTGTGTGCTGGATCATTCACACAGTTTACCAAGAAACTGCTTAGGTGTCTCAGTATAGTGTCAACCTTAACTACAGGATGGAGTTGTTCTTCAACAAGCACAAAGCACTGAATAATTTGGCATTTGCCCAGTTTATAATCTCAACAGCTAAACAGTGTTTCAAACAGTCATGACATATTTCCAGTTATACAGATTTCTTTGCAGCTAATGCATTTTTGGATTCATTCAAATGATTTTGAACTTTGCTACTGCGACCATTTTACAAATGGCTTAACTTTCATGGAAAAATGAAATGCTTTTCACTAAAATACAAATTTCTAAGCACAGTAAGGTTCTTCAGGTTATGACCAAGAAAGTACAGTTTGCAATAACTTGGCTCAAACCTTCAGCTGGGGTATGCAGTAACTCTGAAATTTAGCAGTACACTGCAATGTGCTGCATTTTATATTATTATGTTTGTGTATAATTAGTACAGAAAAAAAACATGCGCACACACTCACACTCACACGCACATACACACACATATATATATATATATATATATATATATATATATATATATATATATATATATATATATATATACACACACACATATACATGCATATATATATATATATATATATATATATATATATATATATATATACATATATATATATACACACACACACCTTTCTCTGACAGTTTCCATACTTGTATGGAGTCTTCAATCTTTCTGACCATACCCACTGCAGGTCTGATTCCTGTAAAGTAATCCATAGTGCTGTTCCCGCTTGATGTTTCCCGGACATAATCCATTCCTACGTTGTCGTTCCCAACTTCCTGCTCGCAGCTAGGCCAGCTGGAAATGCGTGAGCTCCTTGAGCTCAATTCCGACAGGCTGGTAGCCCTGACGGAGCTGACGTCATCGCACATGTGATGATGTCAGCTCAAACAGCACAACAATTAAAAAACAAAAGGGAAAAATTGGAAATGAAGGGGTGCCACGATTCCCGAGTGGCACCCCTTCATTTGAACCCCAAACCTCAGTAAAAAACAAGTAATTCGGCATGGTTGGGAGGTATGGTCCTGACCCCTCCCTCAAGGCACAAGCAGCGATCTCTCCCAAATCATCACAAAGGAGTTAACACTGTTGATGTGCTCTTGAGTGCATGCAATCCCTTCCCTCCCCCCTGGGAGGCTAGTGTGCCATACCCCCCCCCACTTAGTTTCTCCAGTGAGGGGGCTATTAACTGCACCTTAGTCATGGCGCCCTGTTAAGTAAGATTAAAAGTTAGCAAGTGTCGATGTATGAAAAAATATCAGGGTGGGGATGAATCTGACTAGGCAGATGCCCTAAGTAAATAAGTTTTGAGGAGTTGTTTAAAGCCCAGTAGTGTAGAGCATTGTGTCTACCACGAAGGGAAGAGGTTCCAGGGGTAGGAGGTGGTGGGACTGATGACTAAAGGCCTGAGTATCAGGTGACTTCACACGTGGCCTGGAAACCGTTAACAGTGTCATGGTAGATCTGAAGTAGGAGATTCATTTGTCTGCAACCTGTGGGTTATGGATCCGATATCGGATCCGAACCGGCTTGGTTTTCCAGCTATGGATCCGAGCTCTCAGCTCCTCCCTTCACCCATAATGCCCTGCTCTCCCTACATGACCTCAGATCTAGTTTGCCGCGCCGGTGACCAGATTGGTTTCTGAGAGCTCTACAGCTAAGTGTTTATTACTGCTAATTTAAGTGTTAAATTTAAGGTTTTTTCAGTCAGTTTGTGTGAAAGTTATAGGTTTCCCTTATTATAGCTTAAAGTTGTTTAGTTTTATTAACTTTTATAACTTTTAGTTTCCCTCCCCTCGCTGGTGCGTAGTGTGTGTTTGGGCCTGTGTTTGTTTGGCTAGTTAGCCTTTACTTTTTTTGACTAAAGTTAAAAAAAAAAAAAAAAAAACTAGTGTCTTTAGGATGTCTGAACCACCTAAGGCTGTTTTTTCGAAGTGCTCCGAGTGTGGCCATAAGCTTTCCCCTGCTGTTGGCCACACATGCCTTGGGGTTGAACACCTCACTTCTGGATGTTCCATTTGTGCAGGGGTCAACCCCAGGGCATTGAAGGAGCGGAGGTCTAAGCTGGTCCTGGCGGGACTTTTGCCCCCGGACTCGGCTCCGGCTTCCGCTCCTTCGGGGGGTACCGTGTCTATGGTTCCCTCCTCTCCGGCTCCCCCTCCTCCACCTGGGACTCAACCTCCCTCTAGTGGTTTGGAGGAGAGGGAAGCAAGAAAGAAGGACCGGAGGGAGAAGCACCATAAGCGGCGGGCCGAGACCTCTGTTTCGGCCCTGCCTGCCAAGCGGGCTTCTCCTCCGGCCTCCTTATCTGCTGGTTCTCCCCCTCCTCGGCTCCGGTCTCCTGTGTGCTTTTCACCGGGACCTGAGGAGGAGGAGACCCCGATCTCCGTCGAGGCTATCGAGGAGGCACTCAAGGCCTACCTCGGTAGCCTCATCGAGATCTACGTACAGTTTATCTGATGCTGATCTGGACCGGATGATGAGAAGGTTCATTCAGGCCCAGATGCAGATGGGAGTTCTCTTGCCTCCCCCCCCCCACTCTGGGGGGGAGCTCGACCCCTTTCTTTAAACCTATAGCTCCTTCTCCAACCTGCTACCCGGGTTCGGAGCAGTTGGAGCCGAGCAGCTTCGGAGCCGGGGGTTGGTCGGCGCCGATAGTACTGGGTACTTCGGATCCGATCCTGCCCTCGAGTGCTTCGGATCCGACCTCTCGGAACCTGGATCCGAGCTTCGGATCTGGGGGGATCAGTGCTCCTTCGGCGCCGTCCGTGTCGGAGAGCACTGTCCCTTCGGATCCGAGTGCTTCGGTACCGGCTCCAATCCACTCTTCGATCCTAGGGGGAGCCGATTATCGGATCCTTTGGTCGAGGTCGGCTCCCCCTCGGCTTTTGATGTAGTGGAGAGGGCCCTGTTGAGGGTTTCCGGACCCCCGGCACTTGCTTCGTCTCCGTCCCGCGCTCCATCTGCACTGGGCCAGGCTTCCACCATCCGGCCACTGGGACAGCCCGCTCCTTTGCCCCAAGTTGTTCCTTTGGAACATGACACTGCTGAGGATCTTCTGACAGCCCCGAGGATGCCCTCGCAGCATACATGCAAAAGGAGGCACATAGACTCCCCCGAGTCTCTCACAGAAGACACGGACTTGGAGGAAGGGGAAGGCTCCCCAAGATCACCCCCCGAGGATGTCTCCTTTGGAGACATCATGGAAATGCTTCACATAAGGGGGGGGGTGATCTGCCCCCAAGTCTTCCTCGGACGAGTCCGTGTTCTTGGATGCATTTGAAGCGGGCCCGTCTACCTCTTGGGTGTCACCTCCTGCCGACCCCCCTGGTGGACCTGATTACCACCAGGGCGTGGAAGGATCCGGACACCGTGGAGCCAATCCCGAAAAGGCCTGACCGTATACTTAGTCCCCCGGCTGACCATGCCCACTGGAGTAAAGGGCCTCCGGTAGATGCCATGTTGACGGTGGCAGCCACCAAGAGGGAACTTGCTCAGGAGAGCCCCTCAGTCCACCCCCCGAGCAAGGAGTCTCGGATGATGGACCGCTTGGGGAAGCGGATGTTTAGTTCAGCGACCTTTTCAGTGAGGGCGCTGAACTACCTGGCACATGTGATTAGGATGCAGCGCGATCTTATCAAGGAATACGCTGCATCCCCCCCAGAGTCCATGTCGGAGGAGGACAAATTGTTGCACTCCACTCGTATGGCCACTCTCAGGTCCGTGACTAATACTTCTATGCGGCTACTGTCCCATGCTACGGAGGGAGCCGCTAGAGCCGCAGGGACAGGCCTAGCTGCGTCATTGCGATTTCACGTAGCCCTTCAAGGCGTCATTTGCGAACGCTCCCTTCGATGGTTCTGCCCTTTTTGGCAAATCTGTTCGCGATACTTTGACCCAGAGCGAAAAGGACGGGAAGATGCTGTCTGCCGTCGGAATCCGCTTCTCTGTGCCCCAGAGGCCCTATTCTAGGAACCAAAAGGGCCAGAAGAAGATGTGGTTCCGGAAGTCGCAGCAGTCCCAACCCGCTCCGGACAACCAGTTCTTCCGTGGCAGAGGAGGACAGGGAGGATGCCGCCCCAGGGGCAGAGGGGCTCCCAGGAACTTCGGGTCCAGAGAACCCTTCTCTGAACAGCCCGAGCAGCAGCCCCGAAGGGTTGCCCGGCTGCTCCACTCTTGAGGCAGTCGGGGGACGTTTTTCGGAGCACCTAGCGGCATGGGAGTCCATAACATCAGACCGCTGGGTCCTCCGCATCATATCCAGAGGATACCGCATCCCATTTCATCACCTTCCAAAATTGAAGTCCCTCCCCGACGTTCCACCCGGTCAGAGGGAGGCCGCTTTAGCAGAAATTGGCCATCTGCTAAAGAAAAGAGCCATCCAGCCCGTCCCCCCAGACCAGATTGGATCAGGGTTCTACTCCAGGTTCTTTTAGTGCCAAAAAGACGGGGATCTAAGACCAATTCTAGACCTTTCACTCTTGAACCTGGCAGTTCCCAAGGAGAAGTTCGAATGGTTACCTTACAGTCTATTCTCCCCCTTCTGGGAGAAAATCACTGGATGTGCTCTATAGACCTCAAGGACGCGTACTACCATATTCTAATGGACAGGCGCTCCAGGAGGTTTCTCCGCTTCGGCTGGGAGCCAGTCACTACCAATTCGGGTCCTTCCCTTTGGTCTCACCACAGCCCCAGGGTGTTCACCAAGGTATTAGCAGTGGTAGCGGCCCACCTGAGGCTTCAGGGGTGCAGGTCTTCCCTACCTGGACGACTGGCTTCTCACTGCTCCAACAAGGCATCTACTGTTATTGGCGAGATTCCTTTCTCCATCTAGCTCCCGTCTGGGCATCACAATAAATACAGAAAAGTCCAACCTAGCCCCTACGCAGTTCATAGATTTTATAGGTGCCAGGTTAGACAAGAGACGGTTAAGAGCCTTCCTCACTGCGGACAGAATTCAGAATCTGCTGCTCCAGGTGCGGGCCATTCTCCACTCCAGCTCAGTTCGAGTTGGTCCTGAGGGCTCTAGGGTCCATGGCAGCAGCGATAGCTCTTCTTCCTCTCGCCAGGTTCAATATGCGGGTCCTTCAATGGACACTCCTAGTTCAGTGGTCTTATCTTGCTCTTCCTATGCATCATCCCATTGCGATCAGCAAGGCTTGCAAGCGGTCCCTCCTGTGGTGGCTTCACTCACCAGATCTCCACGGAGGCCGCCTTTGTGCTTCTCCCCTCTCGCCACGGTGACCACGGGCGCCTCCGGGTTGGGGGCATTTTGCAGGCCGGACGGTCCAAGGCACGTGGAACGATTCCGAGACCTTACTGCATATCAATGTTCTAGAGATGAGAGCAGTGCTATTAGCATTGCAAGCACTACAGGCCTTTCTTCCCTTGGGAACTATTGCAATTCAGTCGGACAACATGTCTGTCATCTGGTATATCAACAAACAGGGGGGAACCAGGTCTTACCCTCTTTGTCGAGAAGCCATGAGAGTGTGGGAATGGGCAATCTCCACCAACCGCTTTCTCATTGCAACGCATATTCCGGGTCGGTCCAACATCCTTGCGGACAAACTCAGTTGCACCATTCTCTCCCCTTACGAGTGGTCTCTCAATGCTCAGGTAGCGAAACGCATCTTCGCACGGTGGGGAACTCCTTGTTGCGATCTTTTTGCATCTCCCTCAAACACCAAGTGCGACAGTTTTTTCGCTCTAATCCCTCCACCCGGAGATACCCCAAGAGACGCTCTGGTGCATGCTTGGCCCCCTGGTCTTCTTTATGCTTACCCCCCTTTGCCTCTGATGCTCCAAGTTCTTCAGAAAACCTCTCGGTTGGCATGCAGAATGATTCTCATTGCCCCATTCTGGCCTCGACAGATCTGGTTCCCCTTCCTAAGGTCTCACTCGGTGAATCCTCCTTGGATTCTAGATCCCATTCCAGATCTGATATCTCACCCGTCCCATCTATCAACCCCGAATCTGGACAACCTGAAGCTGACTGCTTGGCTGCTCCAGTTCCACTCCTGATCAGGACTCCCGGTATTTCGTCTCCAGTTAAGGCCTTCCTGGTAGCGGCTCATAAACCATCTACCAGGAAAGTTTACCGCAGCAAGTGGAAACGGTTCTCCATTTGGGCGGGCGGCAAGGTCTAACCCCTTCACAGTTCCCCTTCCTCTGGTGCTTGACTTCTTAACCACTCTTTTTTAATGATGGTGCCAGCAGTTCCACGGTCAAAGTGCAACTTGCGGCAATTTCTCATTATCATATTGGTCAAGACTCCAGTCCACTGATGTCTGCCAAATTGTGTAAGATTTTCCTAAAAGGTACTTTTCTTCTCAGACCCCCTGTAAAGCAAGTGGTTCCTCCTTGGGACCTTTCATTGGTCCTCCAGGCCTTGACCGCTCCCCCCTTCGAACCTGCGGCGACGGTAGACCTGAAATTTTTATCTTTCAAGACGGCCTTTTTAGTAGCCATTACCTCGGCTAAGAGAGTTTCAGAACTTCAAGCCTTATCAGTCAAGCCTCCTTACTTGGTCTTTCATCCGGACCGTGTATACCTCAGGACCAACCCGTCCTTTCTTCCTAAGGTAGCTTCTGAAGCAAATATTAATCAATCCATTAACCTCCCTGTTTTCTTTCCTAAAATCAAAACAAAGGTGAATACAAGTTACATTCCTTAGATGTTCACAGGCAACTTAGATTTTATCTGAACAGGACAGCTGGTCATAGGCAATCCGACCAGTTGTTTATTTCCTTTGCTAAATTCAATTTGGGCAAGCCAATTTCCAAAGTCTCATTATCACGCTGGATTTCGCAGTGCATCTTATTGGCTTATCAAGCTTCTGGAAGGCGCCACCGGAGCGAGTACATGCCCATTCAACCCGGTCAGTTTCTACTTCAGCGCCTTTAAAGCTAGGATTCCTCTGGATGATATTTGTTCAGCAGCCACTTGGGCTTCATCTCATACCTTTATTTCCCACTACAAGTTGGATGTTACATCTAGAGGTAGAGCATCCTTTGGCTCATGTGCTCCGGAATATCCTTCCATGATGGCCGCCCAAGATTTTGGTAGCTGGGGACTCTGTCCCACAGGTTGCAGACAAATGAATCTCCTACTTCAGATTTAGAAGTTATGTACTCACCATAACGTTCCATCTGAGTAGGTGTATTCATTTGTCTGCAACCATCCCGCCCTCCTATCCCCCTGGCCTTATCAGTTTCCTGCATATTATGTGTTACCCTTTTTAGGGTATTTCTTTTGATGGCAAACTCGATCTGAGGTCATGTAGGGAGAGCAGGGCATTATGGGTGAGGGGAGGAGCTGAGAGCTTGGATCCATAGCTGGAAAACCATGCCGGTTCGGATCCGATATCAGATCCATAACCCACAGGTTGCAGACAAATGAATACACTTACTCAGATGGAACGTTATGGTGAGTACATAACTTCTAATTGAGTGCAAGGGACTGACCTTGGCTGTAGGTAAGCAAAAACTCCTTAGGATATGTGGGGCAAGTCATGAAGAACTATAAATAAATCAGACAGCCATTGCAAACTCTACAGGATATCATCTGTGGTTTTTTTTTTATTATTATTTATTTATATATTTATTTTTTATTTTATTTTGTCTCTCTACCGCTAATAATTTGCTTCCTGTTACTGGTTTCACCAGCCCGCCATATCTCCCATTAGGCTAATGCCAGCCTGATTCAGTAATATTATATTCGTATGTTTTTCATTTATGTAAAAAAATTCTTTACCTGTTACTGCTCAAATGTATAGGTACTTTCTCTTCCTCACAAGACTTTTTATAAAGAATTCTTTGATTCTATCCATCAAAATATTGAATTTATTTTATACTGCATGCTAATTCTTTACTTATGCATTATTTTAACTGTTGTAGTTGGATTTTCTTTAATCCCTGGGCTGAACCTATAAATTGTCCATTGAGATCAGTGAAAATAAAGTGAAATGTTTGGGACCTGTAAAGGTAGAGGAACCTGGGGCAGTAACACAGTGTTACCTGGGTATGCAGCTAAATTCCCTGTCCCTTTGCTGGTGAAAGTTCAGTATGCTGTGGTGGTTTTGAAGACTCCTGAGGAAACTATTCGTAAGTTAGGAATGCTGTAAAACAGTAGTAGATGATGATGAATTGCTAAATAAATGGCACGTCGCTGAGTGGATAACTGTCATGGAATGTATTAGTCAGGCTGGAGGGCAAGGAAGAACAGTGGGCACCAGACAGGAGCAGTTGAGGCTAATAAGATTTGGATGGACTTGGATGGACAGGACTTTAGAAATTATCAAGATGAAAATTCTGAATGGTCAGACTTGATCAGCTCTGAAAATGCAAGGACGCTTGAGGTAATGCGTAATAGTAGTGGTGGTATTGGATAGTTACTTTAAGTAGTACAATGGTACAGGTCATTGCATTTTGGCCTCTATTTAGAACCAGTTTTGAACCATACTTTGCAGGAGATTTGTAGTTTAAAAAAGTGTGAGTTCTTGGCTTCATTTTGAGAAGTTTATGCATTTGAAATTTGTTTAATTCTCCTTAGGAATTTTTGCAGTGTTAGCAGACAGTGGAGGTCTGGCAGTATAGTGTTAAGGCTATGAGCTGCTAATGCACTTCATTTTGTGGCCCAGGGCTTGATTCTTTTGTCTCTATTTATGTGATGTGCCATTCGGAGTAAAGCACTTGACCAGTGCTCTCAGAGATGAAAAGGGTGCGCTTGTCTTGTGAGGTTATTCAGATAATGGATGAAAAAATTAAACCATGACTGACTTTTTGTAGCAGCTGCATTGTAACTGCTATTAGTATAAACTTTTAACCGTTTCCTATCAATGAAACAACTTTTATTAATGTAATGACACAACTAAACAATGTACTGTGTTAGAGTTGGGAGGGTGGCTTAATGGCAAAGTTGTTTGCCTTACAAACCCAAGGTGCAGGGTTTGAGTCTCACAAGGGATAATTGGCTAGGCTTAAAATGGCTCGCAAGGGCAGTTAGCTTCGTAATAAAACTATGAACATGTTCCTTGATGAATTTGGTGAACTGAGAGCTTGGAGGAATTGATTACTGTGTGCAACATTTGTTTGTTTTCCATTTGTGGGGATGTGTTGCATTTGTAACTTTTGTCCTGGCCAGGTACGCATTTTTTTTTTTAATTCTGTTTTAGGCATGGAGGAAGAAATCACTACAGTATTTGGCAGTATGATGATTTTTTCGGGATATGAATGATGAGGGAGAAAAAAAGTATAATGCAGCTTTTATGAATGTTTTGTGATTTATAAGATGTAGATATATTCACACAAAAAATTCAGACTTGTTAAAGAAGAAAAAGTGGAAGTCATGCTGGGCTTGAAGGGAGATATAGGTTTATTTATTGTTTTATACCTGTGACAGTGCACATGACAGGGCAGGTTCAATCAAGAATCTGTCCTAACCCATGCTAGTTATAAGGCAGAGAACTAATTCTGGACACAATAACCAGTCCATTGCCATTTAGAGGCATTGGCAAAGAATGTAAGGGATTCTAATGCAATGGTAATCGAGGAAAGTTAGCTTTATTTACAGAAAGGACCGGTGTTAAGATGTTGGGGGTCCCCAGCAAATGAAGTCCCCAGGGGAGCCCCAACTTGACAACTCCTAAATAACACCTTGTCACAGTCATCTCTTTTAAGCAATCTTATAGTTCACACTGCAGATTGTTTTAGGAGTACTACAGAATGACCTGTAGCTACAATATTCTTATATTATGACAAGCATGTGTACCACACTATTTTGACCAGTCTCAGAAAGGAACATTCACAGTGTATGACATTTAGTTGCAACAAAAATACATTAGAATAACTCTATGTACAAGGTTGGACTTTCATCCTCCCCAACACACACACACACACACACACACACATGCAAGCACAAAATCCTCCAGGGCTCCCTGCATCATGCACGTAAATTTTTTTTTCTTGTTTTTCTCAGATTTTGCCTTAACTCTAGCTTTTTAACTGTGACTTTCTATATGTTCTGATGTAGATTTTAAAGTTTTTTTGTACACAACCTTTTCATCCAATGATGGCTTGAACAGAAATTTTGATTAAGGAAACAAATTCAGTATTGCCATTCAACTTTAGGTTTTGTTAAAGGAAAGTACTTCAAAGACCAATTAGCATAAGGTTCAGTTAGGTTCCTTTATTCTTGCACAAGGAGACAAAAAATGCAGATACAGAGTTTGTCTTACTAAAACCAGGAAGTGTCACAATTAATATACCTTTCTTTCAAGACATTGCCCACTATGGCTGACGTAGCAGATCACCAGTTCATAATGTTGCTTTATTACAGTTGTTTTCTCACATTTTCAGTTGACTCTACAAAGTTTAAAAAAGATTTTTCCGTAAACAGGATGGCCTTGATGACCACCGGTCAGTTATAACTTTCTTTCTATGTTATGTTACAAGTCAAGGTACTATGGCTAATTCAAGCACAATGCAAGTACAAATCTCTGAAACAGTCTATTGTTTTTAGTATCTAACTTTCTTGCAACTGTGCACTTTTTCATCAACACGAACAGAACTTATTGTTCTTGTTGAATGGATCTACAGAAAATAGTATTATTATTTATTTAATTTCCTAACCTAGCAGAAAATCACCTGCTTCTCAGTACATTTCCAAAGGCATAAACATGTATTTTGCTGTGCTAGCAAACTAGGTCAGGGTGCATCTTGCAGTGTCAGAAAGCACAATTTCAGAAAAGCATGTTTGCAGTCTCAAACAACTAATGCTGCATATAGAATAAAAATGTGTTAATCCTTTTCTGCTTATAATAAGCACTACACATATATGTTAATACATATTTTTCTAACATTTCTCTCCTGTTAATACTTTTTATTCTATTTTCAAAAGCATAAACAGTTTGCTTCTTCTCCTAACCTCTTCCTTTGAGGATTTGTAGCTAAGAGAGTCATTCAGTTTAAACTTATGAAAGTGTTTCATTTTATAACTGTCCTTCAATTTCAGTACTTTGATACAAAGTCTCAGAAACTGATATGTCTATAAAATCTTTGATTAATCTTTTCATGCAGGGAATGCCACAGCAAATACATGCTCCTAATAGGAGTAATCCCACACAAATGGCAATCAGTATGTTCATTAGGATGGAACCCCACCCCCTCAAACAATTTCTGGAAAAAGTCCGTCAGTGGGTTTGGGCCTGGCCTGGTCATGTCTGACACTTGCTGAATCACCTCCAAGTGGTCATTAATCTCGTGTTTGTTGTCAGGAATGTAAGAACAGCACTCATCTTTGATTAAAGCGCACGTACCACCTCTCACCGCTAGGGTGAAGTAGAGAGCCATGCGGTTTTGAAGTACCACAGTTCTCATTGCATTCATTTCATCAGTCATTAATTCGAGAGCTGAAAAAGTTGCATTGCTCATGACCTCGAGAAGTTTGGATAGTTTTCTCAATTCCCAAATTGATTTAACTGCGCCATATGCAGGGGCTATGCCAGCCCAAGATATAATGGTGTCACTCAAGTCCATGTGTGTTAGTTTATTCTTGTCTTTCATGGAGTTGTGGTTTCTCCATCCTGCTTCGATCTGTCCCATCTGATTCTCAGGTTTCTTGATTGGATTATTAGGTTTTTTTGCAACATCTCTGACGTTTTGAATTCTCCCATGAGGCAAAACTGCAGTGTGTCGTATGACCTGGACCAGGTAACCCAAAAAACAACTGCTGGACCAATTCTCAGGCAAACATTTGTATGCCTTTTTCCCACACACAAAATAACAGATGTTCTTCATTCCACATTGCTGCAGTCCTAACTATTGGGTAGTCCGCTGTCCAGTCGGCCCGAATACCAAAGTATAAGGCTGACGTCGGTCAGGGCGCATTAGACTGACGTCAGTACGTCAGGGTACTAATGCGCATGACCGACGCCATATCCTCAGTCTTTTTTGCCGCATGGTCCGATGCAGAAGCAGTTTTGCGAGTGCAGGTTGGCGTTCTGAAATTTTCTGAAGTCGGAGTTTCAGACCGAATCAAAGTTGGCTAAGTACCCGTTGGGAACATTTTGGTTTTTCTTGCCTCAGTATTTAACCGGATGTCAGAAAAAGTGAATAACTGTATTTCTTGTGGGAAACAGATACCTCATAGGGATTACCATACCTTGTGTATACCTTGTTTAGGGCCTGAGCACGGCGTTGTTGGATGCGCTCTTGTGCTAGATTTAACAAAGCACTATTAAGAGAAGGTTAGACTGTGCCAGGTTAGTGTTTGGGAAGCGTTGCAATTATAAAATGCCGTGGATGCTCCGGCGCTTCGCCAAAAAGCGCAAGGACAAAACAGCAAAGCCTAGGGTTGATGAACCGGCAGTCCCAGTCGTCGGTTCTTTAGAAGGCTCAGTGGAGCCAGAGGTTTTGCCAGGAGTTTCTTTGGAGTCTCAGGCAGAGACTTTACTGTTACAGGATGTGCCTTCTCAGGAAGTAGGCCAGGCTGAAGGGGCTTCTCAGGTAACTGTTCTTCCCTCTCTTCCCAAGGTAGTTAGAGCCTCTCCTTCTGTTTCCAAAACTTCTTTGAGAGGTAGGCCAAGTTTGGCTTCAGTGGGGGCTTCTCCTAGCACTTCAGGTTCTGTGCCTAAGAAACATATGCTTAAAATGGCAGAAGATTTGATTACTATGATTAGAGGTTCTATGCCCCCTCCTGATAAGAGGCCTAGGGTGGAACCTGAGTTTGAGAGTTTTGAACAGTGTTCAGAGGCTTCTGAGTCTTCTGCGGAAGATTTGCAAGAGTATCCTCCTTATTCTGATTCTGATGTGGATGATTCTACTCCTACAGCTTCTCCTCCTGAGGATTTCTCATTTTCAGAGACTCTGCATTCCATGAGGGAACACTTTAAATGGGAAGGCCAGGATTACTCTGATTCAGGAAAAGGCTTAGGGAATTCTTGTTTTGCCCCAGCATAGGCCCTTAGCTATACCTCCTGTGTTGAATGTGGTGGAAAATGTTTTGCAGAGGCTTCCCTGAATCCTGATTCTTTGCCTCCTGCTCCTGTTAAACCTGATAGGTACTATAGGGTGCCTGAAGCTCATAAGTATCTTTTAAGAGTCCTAGGGCAGACCCGAAACTGTTTCTCAGGGACCTAAAGGTGTTAAGGCCTCTGTTGTTAAAACCCTGTTCCCACTGATAAAGAGGCAAGGGCTTTGGATAGATGGGGAAAGATAGTGTATACTTCTTCCACTTTTGCCATGAGGGCGTTGAATTGTCAGTTTCACATGCTAAAGTATCAAAATTATCTCCTTTCACAATTGAAATCTAAGGTGGATGCTTTGGCGGAAGGTATTGAGTGTAAGAGTTGCTGGATTTAGTTCATGTGTCTGAACAAGTGGGTAAGCATTCTTTGCAATGTGGTTTTGATGCTGTACAGGCCTCCTCGAGGGTGGCTGCCACTAGTTCTGTTCTTCGCAGGCATGCCTGGTTGAGGGATCAGAATTTAGCTGAGCATGTTAAGACAAGGATTTTGGATGCTCCTTTACAGTCTGATGTGTTGTTTGGTTCACCTGTGGAAGCAGTTTTAAAGAAAATGGAGGACAAAGCTAAGTCTATGCAAACTGTTAAAGATGTTTTGCAGGTGCAGCCACCGAAGTTTAGTAGAAATTGGCCTACTAAGGGATGGACATATCCTGCTTATGATTCCCAGTCTAGGGTAGGTCTAGGCGTGGTAGGGGCAGAGCTCAAGGTTCTTTTAGGCCTAGAACAGGGAGTTCACCTGCTCAGACTTCTGGTGAGGGCAGGGGTCAGTCCTTTCGTAAACAGACCCAATGACCTGCTTTTCAGCTGCCAGTAGATTCTCGTGTGGCAGCTCCTTTGGGAGGAAGACTGTCTCTTTTCAAAGAAAATTGGGATTTAATTACTCAAGACAGATGGGTGTTGGATATCATTCACCACGGTTACAGGTTTTATTTCCATACATTGCCCCTTTCAAAGGCATGCCAGGCGTTCCTCCTCCACAAAGGACAGAGGCTCACAAGCAAATTTCTCTGTTACTCCAAATAGGGCCATTCAGCCAGTCCCTGTATCAGAAAGGGGCCTAGGATTTTATTCTCGCCTGTTCCTAGTACCAAAGAAGGGGAACACGTGGAGACCAATTTTGGATTTATCTATCCTCAACACTTATCTGGACATTCCAAAGTTCAAGATGTTGACGTTACAACAGCTTTTACCTCTGTTGGGCAAAGATCACTGGATGGTAACTTTAGATCTCAAGGAAGCTTACCTTCATGTGCCTATAAGACTAAGTTGCAGGAAGTATCTGCGTTTTCGAGCTGGAAATTCACATTATCAGTTCTCTGCGTTGCCCTTTGGCTTATCTACTGCTCAGAGTATTCACAAAGGTTCTGGCTCCAGTGATAGCTTACTTCAGGCTACAAGGAATTCAAATCTATCCTTACTTGGGCGATTGCCTGATTCTGGCTCAAGACAAGGAAGACCTTCTACAGCATCTGGAATATGTTATAGCAGTGCTAAGATGCCTAGGGTATTCTGTGAACGAAATAAAGTCCAGTCTAGTACCCTCTCAAGACATGTGCTTTCTGGGTGTGAGACTGAATACAGCAGCCCAGATGGCCTTTTAACCCCGGACAAACAAAAGAGTCTATCCTTTTACTTCCATCAACTATCTCATCAGTCCGTGCTGACTGCAAGGACAGTCCTTCAAGCATTAGGGTTCATGGCATCTTGTATTCTGGTGCTTCCCAATGCCAAACTGCATATGAGGAAGCTGCAATGGTATCTCAAAATGTATGGACACAGCACTGCCAGGATTTGGACACTGTCATTCAAATAATACCTTGCCTTCAAAACGAATTTCTGTGGTGGGCTCAGGAATGTCACCTAAACAAGGGACTCTCTGTGACCCGGCCAGAGGCGAGTCAGATTTTAACGACAGATGCCTCGGACATTGCTTGGGAGCTCATCTAAATGGAAAGTGGATACAAGACAAGTGGCCTGCCAGACTACAGCATCTACATATCAACTTGAAGGAGATGTTAGCAGTCCAGTTTGCATTAATGGCTTTCAAGGAGTTACTTCTTCCAGGGCAGGTGTTGATTCTAACAGACAACACAACTGTCATGTGGTACATCAACAAACAAGGGGAACACATTCTTATCCTCTATGCAGGCAAGCAATGATTTTATGGGAGACTGCGCTCAGCTTGCAACTAACTCTTCAGGCAAGGTTTCTGCCGGGAGCACAGAACTCCTTAGCAGATGTGTTAAGCAGACAAATCATGGATCCCCACGAGTGGAAACTGGATCTTCATGTATTTCAGACATTGACAGTGTCCTGGGGAACTCCAGACATAGATCTGTTAAACTTCTCCACTAAACCACCAGCTGCCACAGTTTTGCACAAAGGGTTTCATCACACAGCTTGGAAAGTGGATGCTCTGTCTTTCAGTTGGAAAAATCTTCATGTGTATGCCTTTCCACCTCTACCTCTTCTTCCAAAGGTGCTCTTAAAGGTCAGACAAGACAAGCCAAGGATGATTTTAATAGCTCCAGATTGGCCTCGGCAGCACTGGTACCCATTACTGAGGAGTCTGGTAAGGAAGCCTCCATGGCCTTTACCCTTGATTCCACACCTATTGTCTCAGAGGGACGGTCATCTGCTCAATGTCAAGCTTCAATCTCTTCATCTAACAGCCTGGCATATTCTGTTTTGAAAGACAGCAGGTCTCAACTTCCTCAACAAGTTTTAAATGTGATTATGGAAGCTAGAAGACCAAGTGCGAGGAAAGTGTACGCAGAAAAATGGAAGAGATTTTTATTTTGGAGTACAGCAAAGAATTTGGAGATTTCTGAGCCTAATTTGAGTGTGGCTCTTCAATATCTTACTGAGTTATTGGACAAAGGTTTGTCCTTCTCTTCCATTAAGATTCATGCTGCAGCAATTTCAGCTCACTATGATTGTGACCCACCATTGTTTTCGCATCCTTTGTTCAAGCAGTTTCTCAGAGGGGCAAAGAATATAAGACCCCCGTAGAGCTCCTACTCCTGCTTGGGATCTCAATTTTGTGTTGGAAAAACTTACTCTACAACCTTTTGAGCCTGCAGCTACTGCTGAATTGAAATACTTGTCATGGAAGACTGCTTTTCTGTTGGCTATTACTTCTGCAAGAAGGGTGTCTGAGTTGCAGGCCCTTATGGCAGTAGAGCCGTTTTTGATTTTCCATAAGGATAGGGTATCATTACGTACTAATCCTTCTTTTATGCCTAAGGTGGTTTCTAGTGTGGCTTTAAACCAAACTATTCATTTGCCTACTTTTATGCAGACCCCCAAAATAAAGGGGAAAAGATTTTGCACACTTTAGATGTGCACAGGCAATTGCGTTATTATTTGAGCAGGACTAAGGATTTTAGGCAGTCTCAGCACTTGTTTGTTTCTTTTGCTTTGAGTTCGCAGGGCAAGCCTGTGTCAAAACAAACTATTTCTAGGTGGATTGGGTTTTGCATTGCATTTTGTTATTCCCATCATGGCAAGGAGATTCCAGCTGGAATTAGGCCTCATTCCACTAGGGCTACTGCCACTTCAACAGCATTTCTAAGGGGTGTGGCAACTAAGGACATTTTGGAGGCAGCTACTTGGAGTTCAGTGCATACTTTCTCTAAGCATTATCACCTTCCTCTCTACTCTAAGTCTAGGGCTGGTTTTGCCACAGCTATTTTGCAAGGCATGTTGTCAGCTCCTGCTTCTTTATGATTTGCCAGCCCCCCCTTACCTCTGCTTTGGGATTCTACCCAATAGTTAGGACTGCAGCAATGTGGAACGAAGAACATAGTACAGTTTTGTACCTACCATAAATGTAGATGTTCGAGGATCCACATTGCTGCAGTCCAATTTACTCCCTCCTTCCCTCTGTGTTTAGGGGTGGTTGTGTAGGTGAGGTTATATGCTGATGTTTCTGTATATATTGTACATATTTTTTGGTGCAGGTATATTGGGCCTTGTCTTTTTAGGGTCTTCTGACATCTGGGGCAAGAAAAGACTGAGGATATGGCGTCGGTCATGCGCATTAGTACCCTGACGTACTGACGTCAGTCTAATGCGCCCTGACCGACGTCAGCCTTATACTTTGGTATTCGGGCCGACTGGACAGCAGACTACCCAATAGTTAGGACTGCAGCAATGTGGATCCTCGAACATCTACATTTATGGTAGGTACAAAACTGTACTTTTTCTACTTTAGTATTGATATACACTTTCCCTGCATTAAACATTTTCTTATCTATAACAGACAGTTGCTTTAAAAGAACAGGATTATGTTGTACTTCATTAACAGTTTTATGCAAGGACTCAAAGTATGAGTCATAATCTGCATCAGAAATTGTTTCTGCATTATTGGTTTTAATATAACATTTGTAAGAAACGGTCACATTGCATTTGCTCCAACCCACCTGAATGGTATCGTTTTTATAGAAACGCACA
Organism: Protopterus annectens; assembly: GCF_019279795.1. NCBI lineage: Eukaryota > Metazoa > Chordata > Ceratodontiformes > Protopteridae > Protopterus > Protopterus annectens. The sequence continues at coordinate 1,672,532,963 of NC_056732.1, read as the reverse complement.
ATTCCTTTTTGTGTAACAGGTAAGAACAATGCAATTTTGTCTTTTGATTTAACATTTGTAGTCTCAAAAATCAAGTTTTCCCAGGTCTCATTGATCCCTAGGGGGACAGCAGCCATTAATAATCCCCCGTATACTGTTGGTATAGCTGTGCAAATCCAACAATTCGAAATATTAAAAGTCTCCGCATACACATGTTTGATTTCTTGGTAAGTGTTAACGTTCGGATGCCAGTCTATGAGTGTTGAATCACGTTTGTTCAGTCTAGCTGGTGTGGCTGAAGAAAAGAAAGGCCACAGCAAAAAGAACATCATCACTAATACAGTTATCAAAATGATTATGCAACACTGCTGTAGTCGCTCAGCATTTCTATTTGCTCTGGGTCTTGTCATTCTACTGCTGCTGTGTGTTAGCAAGATTTTTATCACGTTCAAAGATTTTAACTAATTTACAGTGTGTCAAATGAATCCAAGATGAACGTTTCGCAATCTTGACTGCTGTGGGCGTGCTCAGCAGTACTTGATACGGACCTTCCCACTTTGGTGTTGTCCAATTCTTTTCTTTGATCATCTTCACCCAGACCCACGTGCCTCGGGCTACTGCCACTTCGGATGGTTTGGTTTGGTCTTTATCTGAAACAGAATTAAACTGTAAAAGATGTTTGTTATTTAGCATACTCCTCATGTACTCTGCAAGTGTCCAATCTGCTTCCTGGTCTGCAGGCATGAGAGGTTTCCACTGAGGTATATAATAAGCTCTCCCAAAAATCTTTTCAAAAGGTGTCAATCCTTTTGCATTTGGAACAGTTCTCATGCTCAACAGTGCCAGGGGCAGCCAGTACACCCAGTTTTTTTGCGCATCAATCATAAGTTTCTTAAGCTTATTTTTTAAAACTCCATTGTGCCTCTCTACTAACCCTGCAGATTGAGGGTGATACGCACAGTGATGTTTTAAAGAAATCCCAAAATACCGACTCAATTGTTGTATAGTTTGGTTTATGAAATGTGTACCATTGTCACTGTAGATCCTTTCCTGTATGCCAAATCTAGGAATGATTTCTTTAACTAGGGTCTTTGCAACAGTGGCTGCATCCGGTTTACTGGTCGGAAAGGCCTCCACCCATTTGGAGAGCATATCCACAATGACAAGGCAGTACTTTTTATTTTCACATTTGCTCAATTCTATGAAATCCATACAGATAGTATGAAATGGATACAGTGGTGTAGGGAAACTCCCTTGCTTGGGCTTTAACGCCCCTTGTGCATGATGTTTATTACAAGTGTGGCATGACAGGCAAAATTTTTTAGTGTAGTTTGTAAATCCATACGTAGTGAATACCCGATTTACTAACTGTACCATCCCCCCTGTTGAGACATGGCACTGCCCATGGCTCAACAAAGCTGCATATCTAAATAAATTAGATGGTAATACCGGTTTTCCCTCTTTGGAGATGTACAGCCCTTTCCCGAGAATTGCTCCTCGTCTTTCCCACTTTAGTTTCTCAGCTCGTGTAGTAAGTGTCTGCATTGTTTTCAACATTTTTAAGTCTAAAATCTCAGAAGGTTGTAATTCCTTGTTCAAAAGTAATGCTTCTGAGGCTGCTTGCCTCGCATTGCCTTTTGAAATCCTATCTTGTTGTTTAGTGTGAGCTATGCATTTACAAATAGCTACTTTCTGAGGTAACTGAATAGATTCTAACTAATCTAAAATAAACTGTGCATGATTAATCGGTTTGCCAGTAGATGTCACCATTCCTCGATTTTTCCACTGCTGTGCAAAAACATGTACAGTAGAAAAAGCATACTGGCTGTCTGTAAAAATGTTTACTCTTTTACCCTTTGCTAAGGTGCATGCCCGTGTCAAGGCAATCAACTCTGCTGCTTGTATAAGGGTTTTGCTTTTACAATCTCAGTATCAGAAACTACTGCATAACCTGTTAGGTTCTGTCCTGTAGGACTCTTCCTGCATGAGCCGTCCATGTAATATGTCACCTCGGCATCATCCAAGGGAACATCCGAGAGGTCTTTTCTAGGCATTGTCTTTTGCTCAATTACCTGCAGGCAGCTGTGAGGTGTGCCATCCGCAGGAGTTGGGAGCAAGGTAGACGGATTCAAAGCTGTACATCGTTTAATTCTCATGTGAGGTTGGCTCAGAAATATAGTCATACAAGAAAGATGCCTACCAGGGGAAAGATATGCTACTTTTTTTGCAGTAAAATAATTGCGACTGCATGAGGCACTCTCAATGTGAGAGGGTGGAATAACACTACTGAGGCTGAAGCCTGCACTGCCATTGCAGCTGCAACTACTGCTTGTACACAGTGGGGTAGAGACCGTGCCACTGGGTCCAGTTGTGATGAAAAATAAGCAATGGGGCGTTGCTTGTCCCCATGCTGTTGAGTCAACACTGATGTCGTATAACTTTGCTTGCAATCTACAGTTTGGAAAAAACGTTTATGATAGTTCAGTAATTTTAAAACTAATGATGATGCTATTGTTTCAGTTTACAGACAGCTAATTTTGCTTCTGGTGTCCATTGTATTAAATCTTGTGCTGCCATAGGCTTTTTAAAAATCAAGTTGGTTAATGGTGCATATTCCAAAGCATAGTTTGGGATCCAGCTCCGACAAAAATTAGATGTATCCAGGAAGGACATAATTTCCTTCTTGGTTGTAGGTTTTGGTGCTTGTAAGATCGCTATTTTTCTGTCCTCGACTAATGTTTTGCCATCTTTGGATATTACATATCCAAGGTATTTAACTTGTTTTCTCCAAAGCTGCAATTTATTTTTGCTTACTTTGTGTCCTTTAGTGGCTAAAAATTTTAATAATGCTACAGTATCTTCCTTACAATCTTGCTGGGTAGGGGCGGCCAGCAGATATCATCAACATAAAGTAAAACTTGACTACCTTTCGGTTGGATAAATCCCGCTAAATTACTTGCCATCTCTTGTGAGAATATTGTTGGGCTTTTACAATATCCCTGTGGTAATCGTGTATATGTATACCGCTTCCCCTGAAATGTAAATGCAAACCAATACTGGCTGTCAGGGTGTATACCACAGAAAAATACTTCTGTTGAGGTTTTAAATCATTCAACAAGGTGTGTGGATCTGGCACCGTAGGTGCTCTTGATATTACTGCGTCATTTACAGCTTGTAAATCTTGGCCCATACGCCATTCTCCGTTTGCTTTTTTAACTGGGAATAAGGGTGTGTTACATGGTGAATCAGGAGATTCCACCAGTATTCCCTCCTTAAGTAAAGCTGCTATAATAGGTTTAATACCTGCCTCTGCATCTTTTCTTAAGGGGTACTGTCTTTTTTATGGTCTAAATGCTGACTTTGGCGTGATAGTACGAAAAACACCATACCCCTCACGTAGAGCTTGCACAGCCAACCAACCATGAAAGAATACCAACGGCCAGCAAGGTAGTTCCAAGGCTTTATTCAATCACAAAGTGGACATAAAAATGTCCTAAACAGTACTTAAACGATTTCAAACCGGTTTCGGCATCAAGCCTTCCTCAGTGAAGCTGAATAACTGAAACATCAATGCATACAGCGCTTCTTATATCCACCTACATAATAAATCCACCAATCATATTAATTGTTGTGGTGCTGATGAAGCAAAAATTATGTATCTCTCTCTCACTCTATCTTTAGGCTTAGGTCCTCGTTTTATACATCAAAAACAGTGAAAAAACACGAAATAAGCTGAAAATCATAGAAATATTATAGTATATAAACAAAGATACATAAGGCAGCAGGAATGGTGGTTAATATACTATTCCTATACTGGTATGACTTCCTCATGCAATCAATAAAATAAATCATATAGTATAAGACTATACTATATCAAAATAGGGTAGATACCAATTAATACCTAGTGACTATAGTGTGTATCAATATATTCTATAAGAAAAAATATATATAAAAAATATATATTCTATGAGAAAAAAATATATATTACAGTAACCCCAATAATGGTTGTATTATGTAAATATAACAATACATCTGTGGGCCATAAGTGTTGTGTACCAATAGGACAACAACCCATAAGTGAATTATAATTCATAAATGGTCATTAAGACCTGGAAAGAATAAGGCCCCCAGATGGATTATCCAATATTTTTCTTTAAAGGTCAATGTATTTTCCCAACCTTGTTGATGGCTTCTATCCCCCACTATACGATCAATGATAGTAAACATAAAGTTGGCAGAAGGGTGTTTAAGTGTGTGTTGATACAAGGCATTAGTAGTTTTTTTGTTTCTGATATTGCTCCTGTGTTCACAGATCCTAATCCTTAGTGACCGTGAAGTTTTGCCAACATAAAAAGATGAACAATGACATGTGGCCAGATAAATTACCCAGCTACTAGAACAATTCCCAAAAATTCTTAAATCATAACCTATCATATCATAAAATCTAACCATTTGTTAGAGATCCTGTCGAGACTAGGTCTCGAACACATAATTTGAGAGAGGATATTGAATTATATCAAATAAATGGCAATTCACGGGCTATGAGTGAAGAAGAGATATGTCCACTCATAGATGCACCAAATCCTCAGGCAAGACAAGAAGGGCAGGACCCAACTCTCCTTGTATACAGACCGTGGACACCGGAAGATATCCGGAAAGCCAGAGAGGGAATTCCCCTTCCAAAAGTTAATTTTAGAAAATTCTTAGAAGACTTACAAGGCATGAGATTAAGTTATTACTTAAACGGAGAGAAAGTAGAAAAAGTAGTCAAAAAAATAGTTGGTCCAGATTGGCACATGATCAGTGGCAACTGGAATCCCCGTGACGCTGCACTTAAGCCCCTCCCACATAGCAGCGCAGAACTAGACAGAGTGAAAGGTCTAACAGACCGAATCTCTGAAAAATGGAAGCCTAGGGCAGACTGGACTTGCATTAATCAATGCATCCAACAAGAAGGTGAAACAGTTGATAGATATTATGCTAGATTGTTAGAATGTTTTAATAACCATTGTGGAATGCAGGTTCCTGAAGACCAGACACAAGATTCCCCATATGAGCAGCACCCATAAGCAGTTTTATTACAAAACATATGGTAGACCATCGTACAAGCAGACTACAATCACTGCTAGACATGCCGAAAGGCATTTTAATAACAAAAAGAAAAAGAAAGCCCAAGTATTTGCTGTAGAGGACGGAGAAGTTAATTTTAGTACAGTCCGTAAAAAAGGGCAAAAAGAATGCCCAGGGGAAACAATCTGATCAGCGATCAGAGGACTTTGAAGGGAGAAAGAAGAGAGGTGAGTGCTTCAAATGCGGTAAAAAGGGACACCTGGCAAAGGATTGCAAGAAAAATAAGAAGGCAGCAATGGAGGATAAAAACGATGAGGGTGAGGGCTGATTATATGAAAGTCAGGAATCACTAGATAGGAATAATAGAAAAGGGACAAATGAGAATGTGATAGAAGGAGCAGAGAATGTGATAGAAGAAATAGAGGAAGTACAGGAAGCTACCGATAGTAAAGAAAATGAAATATTAGACCTAGCCTTATTGAGCTTAGAGCTCTATTTGGCTGACACAAAACCAGAAGTTACATTCCTGGTAGAGGGGAGGGAAGTCAAATTTTTGTGCGATTCAGGGGCATCACGAACCCTGGTACACCCCTCCAAACTACCAGAAAATTCGGAATCACATGATTTTATACTCGTGAAAGCAGCTAATGGACAGCTGTATCGGGAGCCTCTCTCCCATAACATTACAATAACAGATCCTGTTTCAGGATTGACCCAGAAAAGCAAAATTGTTGTTTCTGCAAAGTGCCCAGTGAACCTTTTGGGCAGAGATCTTATGCAACTATTTGGCATAGCAGTAGTTCCAACCATGCAGGGTATGGAAGCACAGCGACAAAGTAATACTTCTGCAATGCAAACGGTAGGTGAAACATTTTATTGGTACAGCCAGGACTTGGTTACAATTGGCCCTGGAGCAATTACTGAAGAGTTAATGAATGTAGCTATCAGTAAGTTCCCCTCCCTTTGCATTGATATACAACACCTGTTGCACTGTACTCTGTATTATTGTAATACACCAGGACCTGACAAAGAATATGAACAAGAATTATTTAAAAATCGTGCAAACAGATTGGCACTGTGTAATCTGTACTGGGATATGAAAGGGAACAGTGTAGTTAGCTGTTCATTACCCCAGGAGTTCTTTGCATTTTATAAATCGAATCATTTACCACATGTTAGTTTAACTAAAGAGAAAGATTTGAAATGGGTAAACCTACGAGAAAAAGTTACAAAATGGGAAAAGCAGACAGAATCAGAACTATCAGAACAGGGAGTACAAAGACAAAAATTGAACTGGATAACACAAACACATCCAGCTGTACACTTGCAGTCCAGCGAGGACAGCTGAGAAACCCTCTTATTAGAAGAGGAAAAAAAAGCTTTATTAGACATACCAGAAACCCTCTGGTCAACAGGGAAATCAGACGTAGGACTTATTCGCACAGCAGGACCAGTTACTATCACGCCAAAGAGAACACCAACGGCCAGCAAGGTAGTTCCAAGGTTTCAAGAGTCCATAACTACCAGGGCACCCCCCTTGTCAGCAGGTCTGACAAGGGAGGGATCACTCCTCAGTTGTTGTAGGGCTCTCCTCTGTGCATATCAAAGTGATTGACTTTTATACCTAGTTGTGACAGTAAATATGTTGATACCCTAGTACAGTTTAAGTTATTTATTAGGAATCTGTGCCTTAGATTGGAGTTGAAGGATACAATACAGGTGTTAGATGGGAAATAGTTTATGAAGCCTAGTGTGTACATGCCACTGGTACCACCGCTAGTAGCTGCCTTCAGTAAACTAGTTGAGAATGATCTGTATGACATGGAAAAGAGAGTGGGTAAGTCTAGTAAATGAAAGGGCAATTTAACTTATGCACAGAGGAGAGCCCTACAACAACTGAGGAGTGATCCCTCTCTTGTCATTAGACCTGCTGACAAGGGGGGTGCCCTGGTAGTTATGGATTCTGAATTCTATGATGAGGCAATGAGGTCTATGTTATCAGACCAAAGGTTTTACAATTTGGTGGAACGTAAGATGGTGGATATACATGTCCATAGAATAAAGATGGTTTTGGATGATTTGATTAAGACCAATGTTATTACGAATGAGTTTTATGAATGTTTGTTTGTTAGTGATCCCCTCCTGCCAGTGATACAGGGTCTTTCTAAGATCCATAAGGACAGTGTGTGTCCACCCATGAGGCCCATTGTTGCGGGCAGGGGGTGGATCACGGAACCATTTTCGTTGTATGTGGAGAGGTTCCTGCGCCCAGTGGTTGACACAAATGTTTATATTTTAAGGGACACGAAACAGTTCCTGTTGGATTTGTATGAGTCTGTGAGATCTGTCCCTGTTGATCTCCCATATTACTTAGTCACGATGGATGTTCCGTCCCTATTCATTGCGATACCAAACAGAGATGGGGTGCAGTTGGTGTCTGATTACTTTAAGGACAAATCTGGATTGGGTAGTGATGCAGTGGATCTGTTAGCTTTGTTTTTGGAAATTGTGTTAGAGAAAACATTTTTTGTTTTGGCTCAGTGCTATTTGCAGATGGATGGCGTGGCTATGGGCACTTATTGTGCCAATAGCTACGCCAACCTCTTTATGGCTGCATGGGAGACCAAGTTCTTGTTTGGTATAGGTGATTTTTCAAGAAACGTGATGTTCTATAGGCGTTTTGTAGAGGTGCTTTTCATTTGGAAGGGTACGAAAGATGAGTTATCTCTCTTCTTGGAGAGAGTTAATGGTCTAATGCAGTATCTGAAATTTACCCATGAGGTTTCTGAGAATTGGATTTCCTTTTTGGATGTCTATGTTCAGGGATTGGAAAGTGGCCTATTGAACACAGGAGTGTATATAAAGGAGTGTCAACGCAATTCCTATCTCCATAGACGCAGTATGCATCCAGGTTACATCTTTGGTAATATTGTGAGGGGTCAGGTATATAGGACGTCACGGTATAATCCCAGTTAGGATGGTTTTGAGGCAGATGTTGGGGATTTATGTGAGAGGTTTAAGAGCAGGGAATATCAGACATCTGATATGGAGAGAGGATTGGCAGACCTCATTAATTTGAGGGAACAAGCTGCTGCACCCTTTTTCTCTGAGACTGTAGTGGACCATGATGGTCCCTCCCAGGGTGTTCTGGCAGGGAGTAGAAACCATGGTTTCAGAGTGCCCTTGTATTATACTAAGGATCTAGGTAGGTTGAAGGATGTAATTAGATCACACTGGGGTGTATTATCACTGGACCCAAATGTGAGGGGAAATTGTGGGTGCTGCCCCAGGTTTTGTCTATAAGAATAGATCGAATCTAAAGAAATTGCTGTGTTATCCTGTTGTGGATGGTGGAGATGATAGGGTTGCTGGTACTGTACCCTGTGGTAGTTGCAACTATTGTTGTTCCATAGAAACTGATGTCCATTTCTATCACCCTGTCTATGGCACTAACCATGAAGTTAGAGTTCATGCAAACTGTGAATCTACACATGTTGTTTGTTTGGCCTCCTGTGGAGCCTGTGCTGCGTTTTATGTAGGCAAGACGGACAGGAGGCTGAGGGACAGAATAAGGGAACATCTCTACCAGATCAGGATTCATTCCACTGTTAATGCTCTGTCCAAACATGTCTTGTCTAATGATTCCGCACATCTTTTTCGTTTTAAAGTGCTAGATCTTACACACACTAGTTTTGGGGGGACGGGGTGAGGGGTAGAACTGACAGTATTGAATCTAAATGAATTGTTAGACTTAGAGCAGATGTTTTTCCTGGACTGAATGAGAAAGTACCATTGAGACCTTTCCTGAAGTTCAGGAGATTGAAGTGATATGTGTGACTGTGCTTTTTACATATATTATGAGAACATTTGTATGAGAGGATTTATTGTTAGTGTTGTGTAATTAGTATGAATTTATGCAGTTTTTTATTTTTATACATCTCTTTTCATGTTTTATGAGTGGTATAGGTGTTTTTATTTTACGATAGTTAATGTATTTTAGAGTAAGCACTTCATTTATGTTGTATACCATGATAGTTGTACTGTGCCTTTAACGGTTTATCTGTTTTTGGCGCCTTTTTTGCCATATAATGGTGTACGGGGGGTGGGGGTTCTTTTGGTCTGATGAAGCCTATCCAGGTGAAAGCGCTTACCACGTCTCCTGTTTGTATCACAATAAATCCAAATTTTAAAGTTCATGAAGCAGCGTTTTTTTCAGCTTTGTTTCCTGCATTTTGGTTAGTGCTGTGTTTACTGCCTGCATCTCTACTGTGCCTTTTATGTTAGTTTATATACAATTACTTTATTTTTCTGGTTAGCAGTAAAAATACAGTTATGCATGTGTCCTGGCATTATTGGAAGTGTGCACAGATAAGTGGTAATATTTTTTTCCCACAAAAACGAGCATACATCACAGCAGTACTAGTTTTACACTGATCTCAGCAAATAGCAATACATTGTGCCAAACTGGTACTGCCACACCAGATCAATGACTGTTGTTTAGCAGTCATCACACAGCAGCAGGGAAAGTCATTTTTATTTACCTCAGTGAGGAATAAATATGCATACCTGATGTCACAGATCGTCCTGATTTTTCTTCATAATTTTGCTCCGTCTCATAAAAAGTTTGATTTGCTGGAAAATCGTTTAGGATTACGGACAGTCATTATATCCACAGGTCAGCGTTTAATACTACCAACTGGTCAAAAATGCATATTGATGCAAAATGTTATTCTGTTAACTTTTTAAGTAGATTAGAGTAATATTTAAAATGTGTTCCTGAATTTGAGACTTTATTCTGCTTGTATTTTTGGCTTTGCCTAGAAGTCTTGAGCAAAGAAGTGAGAGTTATAGTATCAGGTGCTTTGTCAGTATTTATAAAAAAAAAAATTCTCTGAAAGAGAAAACCATTCATGAAGATTGGAAGCATCAGCACTTCCTAAAATCCAAAATTTGCACTGAGATTGGTCACTCTGGGCTGCTGATCTCTCTAGGGCTTACCTTGTTCATGTTCATTATCAGCTTTATCCTAACAGGATCATATCGCAGCCCTGTTCAGTTAAAGAATGTAATCAGAAAATTGATACATTTTTCTTCTAATTTTCCCCAACCAGCAGCAGCTTTTGTGGGCCCCCCACACAGTCAAGGATGATGAAGGGACCCCCTTCTGCAGCCACAGGTATTGCAGATATCTAAAGCTGCCTGCATTAGTTTTAGTAGAAAGAATGTCCAACAGTAAGATTTAACTAAGCCAGGGGCACTATGTCAGTGGTAAAATATTTAATGGAATTGTGAAGCATGTTAATTGACAAAACACTTACTATAACCAGAGATATCTTTCAGAGCTGTTATTACCCAGCTGTGAAGTACACAGGATTGTTGTACTAGCTTTTGTTGGTTTGATAGACATGTTACAAAATATCATAAGTTAACTTGCTGTGGTTGGGGGCCCCCAAGGACCAGGGGACCCCCTGCAACTGCAGGTTTCGCCGGTGCCTAAAGCCGGCTATGTTTACAGATATTTTGTACTTCAAAGTCCAGAAACGGACACACATGTTCATCATTCTCATTTCTGCTGTTGCGTATGGATTGCATCCTGCCAAGAATACAGCACCTGGACAGCTTCCCAAAGCTCTTACCCCTTCCCTCACAGTCACTGTGGCAGTCTGTAGGCTAATCCCTTTTGGAGAAAACTATAAAAGCAGCCAGTGTGACTAAAAATCTTCAGTACTTCCTTGCCATTTGTGCAGGTGCATCTAAGACTTCTTTGGAGTAGCAGCTGTCCAAGGCCTCTTGTCATAGATGAGTCCCCTTTTGAAGGAAACCTCCTCATACATTTAAATGATTATTTTATAATAAAAGTGTTTGGACAGATTTGTGTTGCCTCTTTAAGAATACTGTTTATTTTAAGCACATCAGTAGATGTTCCCTGATTTGCTGTTATTGTCTCTAAGAATTGCTTTCCAGGGTAGATTGTCGATTTGTGTCCTGTGACTTATTCTTTATTACTGTTTAAGTTAGTATTTTTGGAAAGTTGAAAATTTGTCTAAGGGGGAAATCCAGTCTTTGCGAATGCTTGTGTTAAGTTAGTGAATTTATATTTTACCTGATTTTTATTGGGTGTCTAATTTCTTTAAACTGTTTGACAGGGGATTTTTCTGTCTTGTTTGGTGTAACACTGTTTTGGGGAATTTAATATTTTTTTTATAAGGAAGTGGCAACTTACCTTCTGACCGACCATATTTTTTTCAGAAATGGCTTACCAGCAATCAGGCTTATTTCCTGGCTTACATGAATGCTTTCCTGGTCCTTTTCCAGATGTACCTTAAAACAAAATGTTAAGGCAGGAGTCCTTGCAGTCCTTGCCTTCTGTCTGGGCTGGTTCAGTGCCTCAGCTGATGGTATGACTCTACGATGACCACTACCAGTTCTTCAGACCAGTCTCCTATTTCCTTGAATCCTTATGGTGTAACCTTGCCAGCCACCATGGACCAGAGGTCACAGTCCTCTACATCTTTTAGTGTCCACTTTTGGCATGGAAGAACCATCAAGCTGGTACAGAAGATACTTTGAGAGGGCCTCCCAGGGTGCCACTGGATCTTCTCTGGATGCCAGGGAAAGAAAACTCTTGTTTGGGATGATCTGCTGTCCCTTAGCCTTACACTACTTAGAGAAGTTCCTAGGAAAAAAGAAATAAAAAGGTAATTGCATAGAAAACAGGATGATGGTTTCTGTGGCTAAAAATGGCCGTTTACCTTAGCCTGGAGTTTATTGCAGTCAGTATGCCACCCTCTTCCTTAGAGTACACATTTTATAAAGTTTTTTTTCAGATGATTCAGATGTGGACTGACAGGGCTGTATCTCACCTGAGGGTTCTATAGCACAAGACTCTAATTTTGGGGATAGTGAGGTTGAAATTGTACAGATGGAGTTTCTCTCTTGCTGAGACCATTTCTAGGCTAAAGATGCATTTTTGTGGGAACAGATGGATGTTTCCCCTGAGTTGGGTAGATGATATGACTTTTAACAAGAAGCCCCCATTACTGTACCCATCCCTCCCATTCTGATAGCACTGGAGGATGCCTTTAAAGCTGCCTGTAATGCTTCTGATTCTCTCTCTCTCATTTGCTAAGAAAGTGGATAAACCATATAGTTTCTCAAGCTAACAAATCTCTTTGTCATTGCAGAGCAGATCCTGCTGCAACTGCAATTATGGCTTCTGCAGCAAGACCACTCCTTTCTCCCTCCAATACATTTCCTGAGGATAAGGGGGATAAGCAGTTGGACAGACAGGTAAGAGACGAATTCTACTCTTGCCTTTAGAATCCTTAATTACCAGGGCTATATACGGAAGCTGTTGTGCCAGTAGCTTATGAGAGTTTTCTGACACCTGAAGGTAGATCTAACGTGAATTAGATAACTTTAGGCAAGTTGGACATAAGTATCCATACATGCATTAAGAAGTTTGTATGCTTGTGCTCATATGGTTTCTAGTGCTTTGGTCTCCTCAAGAGGTTTGCCTGGGTATGTAACTAAGACAATTTCAGATAAGTTGGTCAGATGTTTGAGTTCCTGTCTAGATACAGAGATTTTAGTGGGACTGTTGCTACACAGGCCCTCAGACAATGGGATGACATGAGTAAATTTAATGCTGGAACTATCCAGGATTTTTTAGGTTTCTGGATTCTTCCCTTTAAACCATCCTACCCAGTGCCAAGAGCACAGTGTAATATTACACAGGCTCCAAAAATGGCAGGATCAAACAACTCCTCAACCCAAGCTTTACCAAAAAAAAAGGGTCCAGCACCAACTTCTGAATGACTATGGCAGAGACCTTGTCACCTTCCCTCATTTTTTTCTTCCACTTTCAGAGAATCTAACCATCGGTGCCCCAGCTTGTTGTCAGATAATTTTAGACCAGCGTATTTTAAAGGTTGTCCAGGAGGGTTGCATCTGGCAATGGAAGTAAACCCCCTCTCCTTTTCAGAGCAGTCCCTCCTCTTCCTCCCAGTCAAACAGAATTGTTTCCACAGGTGCTCCAGCATATGTTAATCAAATTGTCGAACAAGTTCCTGCAGAAATCCCAGGAAAGGACTTTTATTCCAGAATGTTTTTGGTCACAAAGAAGGAACCCTCCTGAAGATCAATTTTGTATCTCTCCTTTCTCAGTCTGTTTGTAAAAGTTCTAAAATTCAAGATTTTAACCCTTCAACCTGTTCAGACCTCAAAGATGCATGGCATCACATTCCTATTGTACACAATTGCAAGAGATTTTGTGTATCTAGATCTCATTATCAGTTCTCTGCATTACCCTCTGGGCGGTCTGCAGCACCAAAAGTGGCCCAATTATGGCCTGTTACAGACTGCATGGTATCAGTATTTTACCCTGTTTGGACAGGGTCCCAAAATGGCAGAAGGGAACCTCTCCCAAACCCAAGCTTTTCCCAAAAAAGGTGCCAGCACTAACTTCTGAATGATTCCTTATCCGGGATTCCAGGTAAACTTTGCAAAAATCCTCCCAGACTCTGTCACACAGGATTGTATTTCTAGTGTGCCTTTTATACTCACACGCAAAAAGACTTCACTCCAAACAAGGTGGGTTCATATCGAGAAATATTCCTAAACATTTGTCTTCTGTCCCAAGCTCCAGCCAGAGAGTAACTCTGGATTCTAAGCCGTATGACATATGTGATCACCATGATACCACTTGACAGTCTACACATGGGAGAGGTTTAGTGGTATCTCAAAAACATGGGGACCCTGCATATTCACCCTCTGGAGTTTAAAATTCCAGTGCTGTGTTTTGTAAAACTAGAACTACAGTGGTGGCGGTATCGGATGGCTGTCAATCCAGGCTTCCTTTTTTTCTACCAACCCCAACACAGTCTGTCCTGATGGTCTCAGATTTCACTTTGGGAGCAGTTTCTATGGCAGTGAAAATGCAAGGTCTGTGGGACAGTTTTGAAAAATAAAAGCGTATGCATGTCAAAGAAATGCCTGCTATTGTTCATGCCATAAATGTTCCACATCTTTGGGAACCAGGCCATCTTGATACCACAGTGATATGGTACATAAACACAGGGGTACCAGATCATGCCCCCTGTCCTGGCTGGAAGTAATAACTTGGGAGTTGGCTCTTCAGCACTTCCCAACTCAAGGTTTCTTAAATTCTGTCCGACAAAAACATTGTGCAGGCACTGTAGATCCTGGACAAGATTCTCTTGAGTGAAAACTCAGTCCAGAGGTATTCCAGGAAATGATCCAGCTGTGGGGATCACCTCAAGTAGATCTGCTTACCTCCTTTTCAAAACAGACAGCTCAACAAATTCTGATGTCCTTCTAGTCACTTGCTGCAGTATTCTTAACCTGAGGGATCTCACACCTGAAGCCAACCTGATGTCAGCCAGTATACAGAAGTCTTATACTGCTGTAGGGTACGTGGGACATCACACACAGGCTGCTGTTGGACATGGGCTATAAAAGTGACGTATGCACGTACCATGCTCAGAAATTTTCTGCTGCCAGTCTGAATGCTTTCCTGACCATCGGTCTGATCATTTTCAGTGTTTGTGACTTCAGCCTTTTGCCAGATAAGTGCTATGTTGGAGAATATTTTCTGTTACTGCTGTTTTGGTTATGTCATCCAAGAAGTGCAAGTGGCAGTGTGGAAGGCAAATTCCACATAAGGACAGCCATTCACAGTGTTTCTTTTGTTTAGGCCACAACCACAAGCCTTGTAGTATTTGCCAGTCCTTCATTCTTAAGACCCTTGGAGGCAGGCTTTCCTCTTTGCTATTTATTTAGAGAACCAATGGCTTAAGTTGTTAGCTAAGCATATGGGAGGGTACCTCTGGGTCTGATGCTGAGCCAGTGAAGCAGAAGGCCAAGAAATCTCAGCCTGTGGCTTCTGCTGCACCTCCACCATCAGACTTTTCTCCCAAGGTGCTTGTCAACCCAGAGGCTCATCCGACTTTAGGCATGGATTCACAAACTGAGCCCATTTCTGAGGCCACCTTGACTTCGGCTGGAAGCATGTCTGTGGAGGTTGAACAACTGTCCGATCAGGATGTCGTGGTGGAACCTAGGCTCAAAAGTGTGGAGGGTCCTAGGGGGTACCTCGCACTCGAGCAAGAGTAGAGATTAGACACTTTTGAATGTAGGCTTTCATCCAGTCCTCTGAAGTTGCATAGGATCATTTCTCCTCCAAAGAAAAAACAAAAAAACTAAGCATTTATCCCCCTACCAAAGAGGCCCCTACAGATTTGGCAGGCCTTTTCTCAAAGCTTGTTTCAGGCCTTCATGGCACTCAAGCCACCTTCCTCTCAGCCCGCTCCTACAACTGCTCCCCCACCTTTTCAAAAAAGGATTAGGGTCAGTGACTCCTGAACCGATGAGGAATCTTTGGATCCCTTCTCCCCAGGAACATGTTTCCCCTGAATAGAGGAATCAGTCTGTGCTGACTCCCCTGTGGAAGAGAGAGCTTTTGGTGAAACGTTCCTGAAAATGGGAGAATACTTTGTGGGATACTTCCCAAATTTCTGATGTCCAGAAAAGATACTGTCATCTTCTACAAGTTTATGTCCCTGTCCTCTCTGCAGTTCCACCTGTGCATCCTGCATTTCTGGATGCCTATCACAGTGCTTCACAAACTCCAGACTCCAAGGCATTGGCCCCCAAGAAGCCAGATCACTTCTACAAGGTCCCTGAGGACTATAAACTCCTCTGCAGGTGTCCTGCTGTAAACCCAGCAATCATTCCCATGGCTACAGATGAACCATCTAGGATACTTCCCTCTACTACCTTTCTTCCATCAGGCAGAGAGTAGAACTCTTGAGAGGCTGGGGAAAAAGGCCTATACTTCAGCCACCTTGGCTTTCAGGGCCATCAATTATTAGACACACGTGACCAAGTACTCCTTAGACCTTTTATCTCAGGCATCTTGTGCCATTGCAGATCTTAAAGCCAAGGCTTTTCCTGCTGAATCTTTATCTATCCTGGAGCTTCCTCCCAAGTGGCAAAACATTCTATTAAATGCAGCTATGATGTTGCAGAGACTTGTGCCAGGGCAGCTCCTACTGGTACAATTCTTAGATTTTCCTGGCTCAGGTTGCAGCCCCTCCAGGATGACTTCAAATATTAATTAATGGATGTACCATTAGACAATTCAGCCTTATTTTGTAAGGAATCAGCCTAAGTCCATACAGGAAAAAAAACAAGGAACTTCAGGAGTTGAAACGCATCCTGGTTTCTCCTGTGCCCGGGTTCTATAGGAATTTACAATCTAAGCCTGTTTTTACCCATAGCCAAACTCAACACCCCTCCAGTAAGTCTTCGAGAGGAGGCAAGAGACAACAGAAACCTGCGGGTTCTCAGCCATCTTCACAACAAAGGCTTTTCTAACAAAGCAGGGAATCTGTGACTACGCTACAGTTGTCTCCCTTTCCTCTTCAAATACTCATGGGGTCTGGAAAGCATCACCCAACACACCTGGGTTCTTTCTATAGTCAAGAAGGAATAATTCATGGTTTGGCACTCCACTCCCACCTTCATGGGCATCCCTGAACCCAACTCCCCCCCCCCCCCGAGAGCAGTTGCTCCACTTCCCAAAGTTATTTTGGGAGCTTTGGCAGCAGTGTTCCACTAAAAAGGTTTCTCAAACCTCAAGAGGGAAAGATTTCTATTCAAGAATGTTCTTGGTACCCAGAAAGGATGGCCCCTGGAGACCAGTCCTGGATTTATCCCATCTCAACACCTTAAAGGTTCCTACCTTCAGAATGTTGACACTCCAAACTCTGTTTCCTCTTATCCTTCCACAAGGATACATGGCATCTTTAGATATAAAAGATGCTTACCTTCGCATCCCCATTCACCACATGTTCAGGAAATTCTTATGTTTTTCTGTGGGTTTCTGGCATTTTCAATTCTCTGCCTTGCCCTATAGTCTTTCTACAGTGCCAAGGATATTCACAAAATGCCTGGCTCCAGTGATTGCACACTGCAGACTTTTGGGCATCCAGATTTTTCCATACTTGGACAACCTGCTCTTACAGGCCCCAACTTCCCACACTGTACTCCAAACTTGGAAACTCCCAGTTTTCTGAGGAGGGAAATGGTGTTCACTATCAACTTCAGGAAGTCAGTCCTCACCCCTTCACAGGACCACATTTTACTGGGTTATCGAATCCAGACATTGAGTGTGTCACTTTCTCCTCAGAAGGTGCAGGACATTCAGTCCTTCTTCTTTCACTCCTTTCTCCCCTTGAGTAACATCATGGCCAGGGAGTTCCTCAGGGTGCAGGGATTCATGGCTTCAACCATTCCCATGGTCCTGATGGCAAAACTCCACATGAGGAAATTCCAGTGGTTCCCTTAGATTGGTGTGGACACAGCATTCTCACCCACCAGAATACAAAGACCCCCTCATTCCTTGCTTAAAGAAGGGAACTGCTCTGGTGGATCCAACAGATAGCCCTAGATCCCGGTCTACTCCTACATTCTCTCACCCCAATCCTAGGACTCTACACAGATGCATCAGACATGGACTAGGAAGCAGCCTTGGGCAAATTCACAGTTCAGGGAATTTGGTCTCCCTCCCAAAAAAACAGAAAACATCAACATCAGGGAAATGCGAGGACTGCTACTAGCTCTACAAGCATTTTAACCTTTCCTTTGCCCAGGCCGTCTACAACTGTTCACAGACATGACAGTCCTCCTGGTATGTGAACAGGCAGGAGGGGACCAAATCCTATCTCAATTGTAGATTGGCTCTTCTGGTATGGGAATCTCCTGCCCAGTACCACATAACTATTCAAGCAGTGTACATTCCCTCCAACCAGAATCTCATGGCAGACTCCCTAAGCAGGTCCCTGACTCAGTCCCACAAATGGTTGCTTCACAGTGACATGTTCCTGGACATAGTCCACCAGTGGAGTGTTCCTCAGACTTATTTGCCTCAATCCCTGAACAGACAACGTCCATAATTTTGTGCCAGAGTCTCAAATCCTCTGGTTTGGAAGGTAGATGCCCTCTCCTTCTCTTGGAAGGGATGTTTCTGTATGCATTCCCTCCCCTTTCTCTAATACCAAAGGTCCTGTTCAAGATTCAACAGGACCAACTTAAAATATTGCTGGTGACTCCCTAACCTACTCGCACAGAACAAAGGATCCCTAATACACCCATACCTGTCAACACTAGAGCTTACACTGTGGAATTCCCTTCAGACACCTGTTCTCAGAGGACATGCTCAGGGTTTTGCAGGAGGCCAGAAAACCCAGTACCAGAAAATCGTACATTTCCAAGTGGAAGCTATTTTCACTCTAGTGTTTATCTAAAAACCAAGACCCACTGATGATGGGAATCCCAGTGGTTCTTTCTGTCTTGTGTGAATTGCTCTCTGCTGGTTTGGCTTACTCTTCTGTCAAAGAACACGTCTGCTATTTCTGCTTGTCTGCCTCTTTCTCTCTCTTGTGTCCAGATTTGAGGTGAAACAATTCCTTAAGGGTGTCCTTCATATTAGGCCTTTGAGGAAACCTATTCCTCCTCCTTGGGACCTTTAATGTTGTTAAAGAAAAGCTGACCCTGGCCCCTTTTTGCCTGCATCTTTGGCCTCCCTCAAACATTGTTCTTGGAAAACTGTTTCACTAGTGGTCTTGACCTCAGCCAGAAGTGTGTCTGAGCTTCAAACCCTTATGGTGGTGTCCTTTCTTGGTATTTCATAAGGATAGGGTATCCTTGAGAACAAATACTTCCTTTATGCCAAAAGTGGTTAATGAGTTATCCCTTAACTAGCCTATTCATTTACCTACCTTCTCCCCTTCTCCACAAAACCACATTGAGAAGGTACTACACTTCTTAGATTTAGCCTTGTCCAGGTAATTCCCAAGTTGTCTGTGTACATCTATCAGGAAATCTGAACAGCTATTTGTAAGCTTTCATCCCAAGGCTCTGCTTTACCCATTTCCAAGCAGACTTTTTTTCTTGGATTTCAAAGACTGTTTTGCCTTTGTTACACCCTCCATTGAAACGGCCTCTCTTCACCCATGAAGGCCCCACTCTACCAGGACCTTGGCTTCCTTTAAGGCATTCTTCAAAGGGTTGGATAACAGCACCATCCTTGAAGCAGCTATCTGGCCTTCCTGTCCATACCTTTACCAAACACTACAAACTGGATGGCATTTTCAGATCCAGAGCCAGATTTGCTTAAGCCATTTTATATGGCTTCATTGAGAGCTCCTCTGCTGCTCCCCTCCTCCCTTCCTTCTTGAGCTTTGTCACTCTCCCTCAGGTTAAGAATACTGCAGCAAGTGTAAAGAAAGATGCAGTGTAAAATCTTAACATAACATTAGATGTCCTTTTCTTCACTGCTGCAGAATTCTATCCCTCCCTCCTTCCCCCCAGTCTATTGTTTTGCTTGGATGTACTGACCTTTTATGTCCTTGGTCTGGCATTCCTCCTGAGGCATTTAGTTCTGAGGATGGTGTGTGCATATGTCAATTTTATGGCCTGTGACAGTCTGTGTGTGACATCCCATGTACCCTAAAGTAGTATAAGACTTTTGTGTACTGGCCAACATCGGGTCGCCTTCAGGTGGGGGATCCCTCAGGTTAAGGATACTGCAGCAGTGAAGGGAAGAACATCTATGGTTATGATTATTGTAAGGTGTTACACAACTATTCTTTCCAGAATTCCCTGCAAGCAAGCCTGGAGAAGAGATTCTCTTTAATTACCCTGGTCAGGGATGCTCCTGTATGCTTTTCTATCCTTTCCAATGATTTCCAAGGAACTTCTGAAGTTTTGAAAAGGTTTTGCAAGCATTATTCTGTTGTCTCTCTCTTGGCACAGGCAGAATTTATTCTCTCTTCTTATGGAATTGTCCAAGGGCGATTTTGTAACACGCTTCATCCCAGACTGGATCTAGTCACACAGGACAAGGGGATTTGATGCACCTCAGCATAGAAATACTTAAACTGACTGCCTCGATAATTCAGTTTTGATATCTTTTAGGCACCTTTTTCATGAGGTTGGGCCGCAAGATACTAAAGGAGGCAAGAAAGC
>NC_056732.1:1672302863-1672505363 GCF_019279795.1 Protopterus annectens | reverse complement strand
ATAGAGGACAAAGGTGCAGCCATTGCCACCTCTCTCATCCGTTTGTGTAATTCCTCTTCAAGAAAAATCTGTAATTATCTAAAACTGTGTTCATGAAATCCATTATTAATGTAATGTCAGTGTTGGTAAGGAAATTGTATGTTAAAATGTCATATTGAAACAGTTCAGTCTTGTCTGTGTATGATGCAGATAAAAAGGTCCACAACATTTGTTAGTAGAAAGGCTATGTTTTACTCCAATTCTCATATTTCAGTCTGCCGAGAAAATCCCAGGAGTCCTTAAGCATATGTGTTTTCTCAGAAAACGCTGATTTGTCAATAAAGACTGCTAAAGGATACGTTTTGGAGCCATGGGCCACTTCAGTGGGCCTAAAAGGGGATTTTTGCATATTCAGCAGTCCAAAAATGGATAGGATTAATAGAATTGGCAACATATAAAAGCTGATGTGTATCTGGGGAAATCACACCTTGTATGAGACAGTCATCCAGGAATATATCTGTAAATCTGTAAGGTACATTGTCTTGTTCCTGGAAACCTGTAGCTATGTCTAAATCCAGCAACATACCAAGCATAATGCTCAAATAATCATTGGCTCCCTAAATAACTGTAGCACCCCATTTATTGGGTTTCCTTATTCAGACAGAGTTGTATGTCATTAAACCCTTAATGTCTTTCCAAATGTTTGGATTGAATGATGCATGATTGAATTAAATGTACTTCTTTCTTGAATTTATAGTTAGTATCTATACCTCCATTGTTGTGTTGTGCAAAATGTATCACCAAATTTAGCTTCCTGTTGAGTAGATGAAGCTCAGTGAGAGGTAAGATAATCAGCCAAATTAAAATGTTTAAAGGGTATGAAGGTAAAACCATTTTCAAGTAATAAAAAAATGTTCCGAATAAATAACTGTATGGCTGTAAATAAAGATATTATATTCCTTATAAGTTAACAAAGTACCATAATGTGTTGAAGTCCAAGGAATAGAAAAATGAGTGGGGCTGATAGCTAATGATTTCTCCTGACCCCTAACCTTGCATAATTCTTCTCCCAGTAAAATCCTTTTGGGTTCTCTATTATAATCATTGTGGAATTTCTGTGAAGAATCCACTGTTTTCTCTCAGCTCTCCATAACGTTGGGAACTCACTCAGAGGATTTACTTGGGTAGATCGAAATGTCATAACACCATAACAAAGATGAGACAGAAACATTGCAAATTCACATCTACAAATGTTAAAGCTGAAAGTTCGAAACAATAAATTAAATAATACGTGCATGTCCAGAAGTTACAGGAGGATTTGAATGTATGACATGCAAAGCAAAGCTATATATTAATGCACATAACGTAAAAAGAATACAACTTTTCCAACGTTTTTGTAGGGGGGGGCTTTGTCCCCCACACCCCCCCTGCAAGTTATATATACCAACTCTTTGAGATCACATTACAGTGGGGAAAAGTGTTAATTTCCCAATCCTTACTATACTGCTATCTGTATTCACAATCAGTCAACATGAAAAAATTTTCTCTTACATATTCTGTTACACTACAGATGTCTTTGAGTTTAGAGCAATGTCCATTCACTTTCTCTGTTTAGTTCCGGACATATGCATTACTTGACTCGTTGTTTCATACTTTCGGCTTTGTTAAAATTCGTAGATGTATATTTGCGATGTTTTCATTTTGTCTTTGAGTTTCGGTGATGTTCTTCGTCTCACATTGCTGCAGTCATAACCTGTGGGTAGTCCGCTGTCCTCGGTAATACCAAACAGTTAGGCTGGCGTGGAGCTGACGCCAGTAGTACTTAAGCGCATGACCGACGCCATATCCTCAGTCTTTCTTGCGCAGAAGCAGCGTTTGCAAGTGCCGTTTCGCGTCTGTAATTTTCAGTTTTCGAGTTTCAGACCGAAGACCAGTTAAATTTTGTCTTTTCTTGCCTCAGTTAGTCCGGATGTCAGAAAAAGTTAATAATTGTATTTCTTGTGGGAAACAGATACCTCATAGGGACTATCATTCTCTCTGTATTCCTTGCTTAGGGCCTGAACATTAGACTGTGCTAGGCTTGTTTTCGTAAGCTGTGCAAACATGCCGCCGGATCCTCCGGCGCCCTTACATAAAAAAAAAAGAAAAAAAAATCCTTAAGGTCTACCGGAGTCAGGAGTCTGTGATGCCGGTTCTATGGAATCTACGGTTGAATCTGTGGATCCAGTCTCGGCTGAATCTCAGGGGAACCTTTACTTTTGCAGGAGTTGGCCTCTCCTTACTCTGGTTCCTTCCAAAGGTTATTAGGCCTTCTACTTCAGTCTCTAAAGGCCCTGCTAAGGCTAGACCTGGTATTTCTGGTAATGGCCACAGCCCTGGTTCTTCGGCTCTGTTCCCAAAAAGCATATGTTGAAAATGGCAGAGGATTTGATTACCTTGATCAGGGGTTCTATGCCCCCTCCAGAGAAGAGGCCTAGGGTGGAGACAGATTTAGAGGGAATGGAGCATTCCTCTGATTACTCTGAGTCCTCAGCTGAGGATATTCAGGATTTTCCTCCCTATTCTGATTCGGATGCAGAGGATTCCTGTCCTTCACCTCCAGAAGATTTTTTCTTTTCTGAAACCTTGCATTCCATGAGGGAGCGTTTCAAATGGGAAGGTCAGGATTTTTCAGATTCTCGTAAGAGGCTTAGGGAATTTTTGTTTTTGCCGCAACATAGACCTTTGGCTATTCCCCCTGTTTTAGATGTTGTTCAGGATGTTTTTTCTGAAGCTTCCCTTAATCCTGATTCTTTACCCCCTGCCCCTGTCAAGCCAGACAGGTATTACAGAGTTCCAGAGGCACATAAATATTTGTATAAGAGCCCTAGAGCTGACCTAGAAACTATTATTCAAGGGCCTAAGGGTGTCAGGGCTTCTGTGGTTAAGAATCCAGTTCCTTTGGATAAAGATTCTAGAGCGTTGGATAGGTGGGGTAAAAAAGTGTACACCTCTTCTACATTAGCTATGAGGGCTTTAAATTGCAAATTCCACATGCTGAAGTATCAGAACTTTCTGTTAGGTCAATTAAAATCTAAAGTAGATGCTTTATCTGAGGGTATAGAGTGTAAGGAATTGCAGGACTTGGTTCATGCTTCAGATCAAGTTGGGAAACATGCCTTGCAGTGTGGCTTCGATGCCCTTCAGGCTTCTTCCAGGGTAGCTGCTACTGGTTCAGTTATTCGTAGACATGCCTGGCTTAAGGATCAAAATTTGTCAGAGCATGTTAAGGCTCGGATTTTGGATGCTCCCCTTCAATCTGAAGTTCTTTTGGTTCCCCTGTGGAGTCAGTTTTGAAAAAGATGGAAGACAAAGCTAAGTCTATGCAGACAGTTAAGGAATTTTGCAAGTGCAGCCCCCTAAGTTTAGCAGGAATTGGCCTGCAAGAGGATGGTCTTACCCTTCTTCAGATTTTCAGTCTAAGGGCAGGTCTAGGGGCAGGGCTCACGCTCAGGGTTCTTTCAGACCTAGGACTTGGAGTTCTCCTGCACAATCTTCTGGTGAGGGCAGGGGTCAGCCTTTTCGTAAACAGACCCAATGACCTGTATCTCCAGCTGCCGGATCCTTCCTTTCTGGCAGCTCCTCTAGGAGGAAAGTTGGCACTTTTCAAACAAAATTGGCATTTGGTCACCCGGGACAAATGGGTGTTGGACATAATAAATCAAGGCTACAAGTTTTATTTTCACACTTTTCCCCCTTTCAAAGGCATGCCAGATGTACCTCCTCAGCAAAGGCTGGAAGCTCAAGAACAAATTTCTTTGCTTGTACAGATGGGAGCTATCCAGGTGGTACCTCCATCAGAAGAAGGCCTAGGGTTTTATTCTCGTCTCTTCCTAGTGCCAAAGAAAGGAAACACTTGGAGGCCAATTCTGGATTTGTCCATTCTCTAGACATTCCAAAGTTCAAGATGTTAACATTACAGCAACTTCTGCCTCTGCTAGGCAAAGATCACTGGATGGTAACTCTGGATCTCAAAGAGGCCTATCTTCACATTCCTATCAGGCCCAGCTGCAGGAGATTCCGCACTTCTCATTATCAGTTCTCTGCATTGCCCTTTGGTTTATCTACTAGGGTGTTCACAAAGGTTCTGGCTCCTGTGATAGCTTTCTTAAGACTGAGGGGAATACAAATTTATCCTTATCTGGACGATTGCCTGATTCTTGCTCAGGACAAAGGCAAGTTACTTCAACAGCTACCATATGTAATGGCAGTTTTAAGGTGCCTAGGGTATTCTGTGAACGAAACAAAGTCCAGTCTAGTACCCTCTCAGGACATGTGCTTTCTGGGTGTGAGACTGAATACAGCCTCTCAGATGGCTTTTCTGACCCCGGACAAACAAAGAACTCTTCATCTATACTTCCAGAAATTATCAGTACTGTCCAGGCTGACTGCAAGGACAGTCCTTCAAGCCTTGGGGTTCATGGCATCTTGCATTCTGGTACTTCCCAATGCCAAACTGCATATGAAGCTACAATGGTATCTCAAAAGTGTATGGACTCAACACTGCCACGATTTGGACACTGTCATTCTGATAATACCTTGCATCCAGAAGGAATTCTTGTGGTGGGCACAGGAATGTCACCTAAACAAGGGACTCTCTGTGACCCGACCTGAGGCGAGTCAGATCTTAACGACGGATGCCTCAGACCTGGCTTGGGGAGCACACTTCACTGGGAAATGGATTCAAGACACGTGGCCTCCCAAACCACAGCATTTGCATGTCAACATGAAGGAGATGTTAGCAGTCCAGTTTGCCCTGATGGCTTTCAAAGGCCTACTTCAACCAGGACAGGTGTTGATACAAACAGACAACACTACAGTCATGTGGTACATCAACAAGCAGGGGGGGACCCATTCTTACCCTCTTTGCAGACAAGCTATGATATTGTGGGAGACTGCTCTGGGTTTGCACATCACTCTTCAAGCACGGTTTCTGTCAGTAGTAAAGAACTCCCTAGCAGATGTATTGAGCAGACAAATTGTGGATCCCCACGAGTGGAAATTGGATCCTCAGGTATTTCATCAGTTGACAGTGGCTTGGGGAACTCCAGACATAGATCTGTTCGCTTCTCCTCTAAATTTCCAACTACCAAAATTTTGCACAAAAATGTTTCACCCAAAAGCTTGGAAAGTGGATGCTCTATCTTTCAGTTGGAACAACCTTCACGTCTATGCTTTTCCTCCTCTACCTCTCATTACCAAGGTTCTCTTGAAGGTCAGGAGGGACAGGCCTTGCATGATTTTAATAGCACCAGATTGGCCACGACAGCACTGGTATCCTCTGCTGAGGAGTTTAATTCAGGAGCCTCCTTGGCCTTTGCCACAGCTTCCTCACTTGTTGTCCCAGTCAAGCAGTCATTTGCTCAATGTCAGGGTGCAGTCCCTGCATCTAACATTCTGTTTTAGAGCCTGTGGGTTCTCAGCTTCCTCAGCAGGTTTTAGATGTCATCTTGGAAGCAAGGCGGCCAAGCACTAGAAAAGTTTATGCTGATAAATGGAAGAGATTTTTTCTTTGGAGCACAACAAAGGGCTTTGATGTCTCGGTGCCTAATTTGAGTTTTACACTACAGTACCTTTCTGAGTTTCTAGGCAAGGGTTTGTCATTTTCTTCTGTGAAAGTTCATGCTGCAGCCATTTCTGCTCACTATGATTGTGACCCTCCTTTATTTTCTCACCCTTTGTTTAAGCAATTTCTTAGAGGGGCAAAAATATAAGACCCCCGGGCTCCTACTCCTTCCTGGGATCTCAATTTTGTGTTGGAGAAGCTTACTTTGCCTCCTTTTGAACCTGCAGTACGTCTGACTTAAAGTTTTTATCCTGGAAGACTGCTTTTTTGTTGGCCATTACTTCTGCTAGAAGGGTATCTGAATTGCAGGCTCTCATGGCAGTTGAACCTTTTCTAATATTCCATAAGGATAGAGTTTCTTTGCGTACTAACCCTACTTTCATACCAAAAGTGATTTCTAATGTGGCCTTGAACCAGTCTATCCATTTGCCTACCTTTTATGCTGATCCCCAAAATAAAGGGGAAAAATCTTGCATTCTTTGGATATACACAGGCAGTTACGTTATTATTTGAGCAGAACTAAGGAGTTCAGACAGACTCAACAGTTATTTGTTTCTTTTGCTTTGGGTACACAAGGGAAAGCTGTTTCTAAGCAGACTATTTCAAAGTGGATTGGTAATTGTATTGGTTTTTGTTATTCTCATCATGGGAAGGATGTTCCTGCTGGGATTAGACCTCATTCCACTAGGGCTACTGCCACTTCTACTGCTTTTTGAGGGTGTAGCTACTAAGGATATTTTGGAAGCAGCTACTTGGAGTTCAGTTCATACTTTTACTAAACATTACCATCTCCCTCTTTTCTCCAAGTCCAGGGCTGGGTTTGCCACTGCAGTCTTACAGGGCATGTTAGCAGGCCCTAATGCTTTTTAGTTTGCCAGCCTCCCTTTTCCTTTGCTTTGGGATTCTACCCACAGGTTATGACTGCAGCAATGCGAGACGAAGAACATAGTACAGTTTTGTACCTACCATAAATGTAGATGTTCGAGAATCCACATTGCTGCAGTCCTCCCTCCTTCCCCTCTTGGGTTGGGGGTGTGGTTATTGTTTGTTGTTATTGTTATTCGGGGATAATTATTATTTTCTCCCTTTGTGGCTCTGGCCTTTTCCTTTTAAGGCCTTCTGACATCTGGGGCAAGAAAGACTGAGGATATGGTACTACGCCAGCCTAACTCTTTGGTATTCGAGGACAGCGGACTACCCACAGGTTATGACTGCAGCAATGTGGATCCTCGAACATCTACATTTATGGTAGGTACAAAACTGTACTTTGTGGTATTTCAATCTACTGAAGTAGATCCCACTGGGGTTAATTAATTTAGCACTTGGTTCACTATTACTGTCAGTGTCCTAGTGACACCCTGCAACTAGTTAAGCAACCCATCACCAATGTGTGAATGGTTTGGTTCTACCAGTTGATGAACATTGCGGAATCCCTCCCCCCTGCCCCCCTATACAGTGGGTCTCTTATCTTGTTTAAGATCCCTGGTACTCTGTTTTCTCTGTCTACCTTCAGAAAAACATTTTTAGAATCCCTCTGGTACATTGTGAACAGCAAATAATTCCTAATTTTACAATAAATATTGTTCACCTCAACAAAAGTTGCTTAATTAAATCCTCATTCCTTTTAATTAACTGCACAATTTCAAATCCATGTCTGTCATTGTTAGGGGTAGAGATTGAGCCCAATACCTCCTGTGTGGAAAACACTCCTTTATTTAATAATAGTGATTGGATCTTTTGAGAGTTGTTTTTTTTTTTTTTTTTTTATTACAATGCTATTCCGGATTTAAAGTGATTAAATCTATTTTGAGTAACAGCTGGAGTATGTTCAAAACTAATGACATTTTGGAAAGTAAAATGGCTACTAATGTAAAACAGTTGTTCGAGATTCCTAAATTTACTAACAATTTTTCATTGGCTTCCGGTAAAAATACCAAGAAATTTGGATGTTGCAAATGGTGTGCTTTCGTAATGGAGGTACTACTGTAAAATTTAGAAAATGGTGGGGGTAACGATGTTTTATTACTAAACTGACATTCTGAGACCTCCGGTACTGTTCATCCTGCAAAATATTCAATTTGTCCAGTTTTCTGTCGTAGAAAACATAGAGGACACATGGACCTAAAATAATGTATGTATGTTCGTCACTTCTAACACTAAATGCTTAGTCATTTTGTATTATGCCCTGGCTTTAAACAATTCATATTTGGGATACTGGATAAAATTCTCCAAAACCCAGGGGGGTGGGGCATGGGAAACAGTAGTACAAGGAGCTCTTATGGCAATTTAGATTGCATGTCACTATTAAACCAGGACCAAGTGATTTATGTCTGCATTGCTTCTGTACTTGAACTTAGAGCAGCAAAGTTATGACATATTACGTTGATGCAATTCTGTTCATTTTAACAATTAAATATTATTTAATTGTAATAGTTTCCATAGTTACATTTTTTTTCATGGCTAATGTAGCTTTCCTGACTTACCATGAAAGATAATTCTGATTATATACATTATTTATATTGTATTTACATTAGTCTGTTTGTATACCTTTAAAAAATTTTGAGTAAAGTTATTTAGTGTTTGTGTATTTAATTTGTGCTGCAGATTCCTGTTCATTCTGATCAAGTCCTAGTGATAATTTTGTTGGACTAAAACACTTAATGAAGACGTGTCATGTGTGTGAAAAAAAAAAAAAAGCCCCTTCAAAGTCGTAGAGATTTTGTTGGTGGTTCATTATACCTACTCTTTGCACTTTTCATTTCTGAACTTTTAAAACTGCACATGCACAATTTCTGTGATAATACTGTTTTCTGTGACTGGTTTTAGCAAGGAATTTGTACTGGGATAGATGGGAGTTTAGGGTTAAATTTGAGCAGGCAAGAAATTACCACAGTTTTTATATCTTAATACCCATAAAGTGCTGTGGTTGAAGTAATGGTCTATTTAGAGAGACTGCCATTTATAGTATTTTTGAGCCTCATATGCAAGTAACACGACTGTTTTAGGCATTAAGGTTTGGGTATGATAGCTGTGTTCAAAACTGTGCAGATAGTTATGTCATTAGTTTGCAGGCACAACCCACAGTCTGAGTCTGATTGCAAACGTTTAAATGCAACTATGGATGGATGGCTATAGTTTAAGCGTTTATTATAGCAGTTACGACTCTCCAGTTTTGTAAGGTAGTAAACATGACCCGGCGTACAAGTCTATACCAGGTTGTTGGTTTGATAATTTTTTGAGAGACTATATTAAAAAAAAAATGTGAAGATGCAAGCTTGAAGCCTCGGACCTTCCCTGCTTTCAGTGATAAGTACATTTAGCTATTCTCAAGGTAGAGCAAATTTGATGCATTTAGAAATTAGATAAGCCATTCTTGCTAACTGTGTAGGTTACATATTCTGTGAACTTAAAGTATTGTATGACCTATGCACAGTTTTAAGCTTAATTCCAAATTAGTTGTTTTAGTATCTTGGCTAAAAGACTGGAAATATGGGAGAATATGAAGACGTGTCATTTGTAGGATTTGTGTGGAATAATTCCTTGGAATCCTCCTCTGTCTGCACATTGCGTTTCTTTTAAGTGCTTGTTTTATTGCTGCTCATTTGTAGCTTATGCATGTAGCATGGGTTAGGTTTCTGGGCTCAAACTTTATCATAAAGTTCATTCTTGCATGCAGCACTAGGACTGAATTTTTGTTTCAGTAGGTTACAAACTTTGAACTAATGTTTCTTGACTTTATTTCCTCAGCTTATGAAACCTATAATTAAACACAGCCTTCTGTCCAACAATCCACATGGTTTCAGGTCTAACCACACTACTACTACTACTGCCATCCTCCACTTCACCAACATAGAAAATCAATACCGAAATGAGGACAATCTTGTTTCTTCACTTTTCCTTAATCTTTTCAAAGCATTTGACATAGTGTCCCTCCAAAAGCTCATCTCTAAACTTGCAATTCTAGATCTCAGTTATCCCTCCTGCAGTAGTCGGCAGGCAACTAAATGGCAACAAAACCTTTTAGTTTTTTCAACCAATTTCTATTGGTGTTCCCCAAGGGTCAATATTTAGCCCCCTTCTATTTAATATTTTCATAAATAAATTTTCACACTGCTACAGCACTTGCCACTCTCGTACAATATGCCAACGATTCAACCCTCATCTCCTCTGCCCCATCAATAACAACATTACAGGAAATCACTCAGAAATCATTCACTGACATTGAAATATGGAAAAAAATCCTAACTTGTTGGTTAATGCTAAAAAAAAAAAAAAAAAGAAACTTATGCTATTTATGTCAAAACAACACACTTTTCATATCACCTAAAGTAATAATACGAAAATAGAAACCATAAGCCAAGCTGAATTACTCAGTCATAATGGATGACGACCTTAAATTTGATTACCACATACTTCATTCCATCAAGAAAACTCGTCAATAACTCTCCTCCCTCTGTAGGGCCAAATACTACCTCACAGATCAAGCAAGGATTACCGTAGTAGCAACATACCTCTTTCCTTCTGTGTTATATGCTTCCCCTGTTACAAATATCAGCACTACGTTAAAACTAAGCTATTCTCCTGCTACTACCAAATAGCTAAATTTGCAACTGGACTACCCTTGTAAAACACACCACTGCCTTGCATTAAAACAATTAAATGGACTTGAACTCCCAAACCAGTTGATAGACTCACAACTAGTCATTGCCCACAACCTATTGTACTGTGCAGACAAATGCCCAGCATTAAAAAATACTCTGCTGTACTATTCGCTCACTAGAGACCTTCTCTGTCACAAACTTTTACTATGTATCAGTAAGACATTCAACACTGCTGGGAAACTCTCTCTACTCTCATTATGTTTCAAAACCCTGGAATGAAATCATTGCACAGTTAAACAGGAAACTTAAATAGTTACAAAACTTTGTTTAAACAGCACCTGTAGCAACGATGGCTCTGTTATTCCAGCTCACCTGGCTAGTTTTACTCCGATTACTTTTCTCCAACTTACATCCACTTTTCCTTCCAAATCCTTTTGTATCTTATCGCATTAGCTCTCAACTGTCCAGATTTTTGACTCCTATTTTTGGTCCGATTCTCATAAAATTGTAGTTTTCTGGTAAATAACTTGCAAATCATGGAGGACCGAAGCCAGAAAATAATAGTAGATGTTTGATTTTCAGACTTCATATCCTTCAGAAAAATTATGTTAATGCAAAACCTGATATATCCACTTTCTAAGTCTGAAGAGCAAATAAAGTATCCTTTTTTGGGCTGTTGTCCCCCCATTAGTTGTGGCTTTGTCCAGATTTTTTGCTCTAAAAGGATGAGAGGTGTGCTTTATCACTTCTTCTCATACTGCATTTATTTCCTAAACTCTTATTTTTTCCTCTTCCTCTCACACCCCCGCTACTAATTACAGTTCCTCCTCTGTCCATTTATCTTGCTGCTCATTTCTATAACTTCTCCTTTCATCTCTGTTGTCATTTTAAGTTATATTCTAATTGTGTCTGTAAATTACTAGACTCAAAAAGAGAAATCTTTGGTATCCATAGGAGTCTCAGAAAAACCCAGTTTGCAGCCTATACTGATCCAAAACAAACCAAGAAGAAACTTCGCAGTGTGGAGGGTGTGATGTTCACTTCTTGAATTATTTTATGAATTTAATTCATGTAATAAAAATCGAACTGTAAAACACGTGCTACAATATACTCAAATAGAAAATAGTAGGTAGCCCACAGCTGAGTTAAAACAGCAAAGTATATTCCATTTTTATGCTGGAGGAGCTTGTGAGAGGATTGGATTGAGTGACCTATGTTCTTTTGCCTATCCTTGAGAGGAAGGAGGTTCAGCCCCCCAATCTCCAGTAGTGTCAGCAGTAAATGGACAGAGAGAGAGAGGTGTGGCCTGCAGGACCTTCTCCAGGGATCTGTGTGTGGCTTTGCTAAGCTTTGTTTATGTAGTAGCTTTCATTATGTATGCTCTGGTGTGGGAGTGCATAGGGGAGGGAATAGTAGGGCGCTGCTACATTTGAGTGCAGACGTAAGACATCATGAGGGGTGAAGCCGTAATGGAAAAATCCCTGCTGTCTACCTACATGACAGTCTCCCCGCATGAGTAGGTATGACCCTAACTGGAGGGCTTGATTTTCAACGGACTCCTGAGGAGTTTAATAATTGGCAGTGACTGGACTTCTGGAAAGTACTTCTTTGGATACAGATAAAGTCATCTTACTGTGAATATGCAGGGGCTTGTTGCAGTTTTCTTTCCTTTGTATAGTGTGGCATAAATGCTGAATGAAGCAGAGTAGGGGGAAAAAAAAACAGAATGGCTGACTGAGAAAAAATCTAACTGAGGCTAGTAGATTCACTTAAGGTGTTTTCCCTGAAGAGTAACAATGTATTTGGTGTGTAAAACAAGTCATTTTTTGGGTTTGTGGTATTTGTAGAAAATTAAGCTACTGTTCTCTGTCCTTTTTGTATTAATGGGTTGTGGTCAAAGCTCGAATTTTGTGTAGTTGGGGAATCTGTAGGGCAATTTATTAGGCTTTTGGAAAAAGTAAGCAGCTTCTTTTTGTGAATTGGTGTTCTAGACAGCTGAAACTGACGCCACGGTTTTGAAATCATGGAAATGTCATGTCATGTTAAATTTGTACACAATGAGTCTATTGACTGATGCAGAAATATCAGTATGGTAATACAGTGCAATTTTCTTCCTCCCTATCTGCCCTACAGATCCACACACCTCACAGAACATGTATGATGTATACACAGATAACATGCAAATTACCCAACAGATCACACAGTGCAGTATTCATTTTAGGAGCAATGCATCTCTTGCTGTTCTGAGCCAAATGGAGGTGTAGCTGTAAATTTGATGTTATACACTGAGAAAGGCTTGAACTTTTGAATGTCTCACCTACTAGCATCCTTGGGCAACGCCTGCATGTAACTTTAAGTACACTAGTGGTCTGGTATTGCTAAATCTTAAACAAAAGTGATGTATCAAATGGCTTTCAAAATCTCTTTCAGCTGCAGGTGCAGTCATTTTATTACTTTTGTAGGTTTTTGCAAAACTTTATAAAAAAAATCTTTAGAACCCTTAGTGAAAAAAGGTTTGAGTAGTACTATCATCATTTAGTCTTACATCCATGTTTTTTGCAGTCCACGTGTGCTTGTTTAGAATTGCTTAGTTGCTCTTTAAGAATCACTTGCATGGTGCTTCAGTGTGCTTATGCGAATAACCATACATGATGGTGAAGCTTGTTTCATAGAAATTGGACAAATGCTGTGTTGGCAGTAATGCACTGAAACACACCTGTTTTGATGAAATGCATGTTTGCTACTGGCATTCACTGGCTTTGGTGACAGAGCATTATGCACAAACTGAAGTGTTGATACAGATGCAGACCCTCCGGTCAGGTACTTTAACTGTGTGTTTTTTTTTTTTTTTTTTTTTTTTTTGTGCTGTAAATGGACTGCTTTATTTGTCTGCTACAAAACCGGTCCTATTTTTCCAAATAATGTCTGAAAGGGTGCATCAGTTCTACTGTTCCTTGTCTAGTAAGTGTTTTTAGTGTAGTCTTTTTAAAAATTTGCGAGGAAGAACTTGTGTTACAATGTAGGTATGACTGTAGCTAATAGAACAGTGCTGTGTTCTGTTCAGAAAATGCACTACCCCGTCATTGCCTTGTGAAATGTACACCTTTGTTCATAAAGTACACAGTTTTAATGCTGTAAATCAATTAATACAGGTTTACTTCACATTTACTGAAAATGGTTACCAAATTTAAGAGCAATGCTGCCCCAAAAATATGAAGATTTTTTTCCATTTTTGGCTACTCATGTTTAAAAAACTCTGAACCAGCATTTTCTATTTCTCTTGAATGAGAACCAGAACTTTGGTTTTCACTGAAACTACAGAAACCTTGGTTTGAGAAGTGGTGATCTAAAAACTACTTGGGCTTAGATTTTAGGATTTTTCCTTGAAGGCTACATTGCCTTTCTTTTACTTTCTAAAACTAATGTCTTTTGGCTTTTCCCAGTTAGGGGTCGCCACAGCAGAACTCCGGTCCACTAATGATTGGCAGTGGATTTTTATGGTGCCAAGGTGCCAGCCTGATGCCAAACCTTCAAAGAAGGCATACCCATTCGTGCACCTACCTGCATGTCTTTTAAACGTCACTCGACAGCAGGGAGGACTTGCAGACTCCACACAGAAGGCGCTCCAGCAGAGAATTAAACCGGAGAACCTCTTTCTGTGAGGCAACAACACTAACCACTGCGGCCTCTCAGTAAATTATTTGAAATTAAGATGAGTGTCTGTGATGTGAGTACTTTGCTAGAATCTCCTTGTGTTCTGACGGAGTGTGCTTCTCAGCTGATAAGTATATTTTTTGGCACTTTTAACTGTTCAGAGTTGAATAAAACAATAACTGAATTCAGTTCAGAATTCAATTTGAATAAATTGCATTTATTTAAACTGTATTTGCTTTAATATTGCTACACACTCAAGTGTGCTAAAAACAAATAAAAATTCTAAGCTTGTTTCCTGCCATTCCTGTAACTAGTCTAGTCCAGATACAGATTTGTTGTATCCAGGACTGTTTATAAGCTTCTGAAGCCCCCAAAGCCTATCTACCACAAGTGGAGTGGTTTCTGGCACAGAAATTGTAGTTTATTGGCCATTTGGGCAGTTTTTCCATCTCTTTCAACTTTCTGGTTTAAAAGCCAGTGTTTACACTTTTTTCCCGCCTTTCCGGTAACTAGTCTAGTCCAGATACAGATTTGCTGTGTCCAGGACTGTTTGTAAGCTTCTGAGCGGTGCCAAAGTCTACTCTTCAATTTTTTCTCCTTAGATCTGCTAGTTCTTTCCTCTCCTGCACTTTTACTAGCTTATTAGTCTAGCACTTTACCAGACTTCTTGTAGCAATTATTGTAGCATACAAAAGTGCTACTTGCACTAAATGTTCTACAAGGAAACAGCTCTAGTACTTATTATTAATGGCAACCCCTCCAGGCATGTCTAAAGGTCACTTCCCTGTGCTTTCTCCTATTAACCTGGTGAACTTGGGTATCCTGAGGCAATGTAGCAACTGCCTCATGTACACTGACAACCCTCTGCTCTTGCCTCCCAACACTCAGACTTGCAAGCGATGCACTTACATATCCAAATTGGAAGCCACACACTCTCCAGCCAAGACCAGAATAGCTAGTCAAGAGGAGAAGGTCAGCACTTGCACCACACCACATGGAACACACAGCCCTCCAGAACACACACCAGCACTGCCTTCACATAAAAACACAAACCAAACGCCCACCTTCTCGGAGGCTCTCAATAAAATTCTGCCCAAACAGCAGAGACTTCCAAGGCAGAAATGCACTTGACCACCACACCACAACACAACACTAATCACGAGACACACAACTCTCCTAAACAGTGTGCCACTCAACCAAAGCCCCTAAGGCAAAACAACATGCCCAACACACTAGTCATAGGTGACTCAATAGTGAGGCACACTGATGTCCCACTTATTAGGCTGAATAAGGAGAAAGTAGCAGTCAGCTGCCAGGATCCGCCACATAACGCAAGTGCTCCGGTCCCTTAACAGGTACAAATATGACTCTGTCATTGTACATGTAGGTGTGAATGACCTGAGACATACCTCCCTGGACTATATGAAAAGAGATATGGAGGAGCTCTCAGATTATGTAACCCAGGCGGGTATGTCCCTAGCCCTGAGCAGCATCCTGCCATCACCCAGAATGATGCCACAGTACAAGCAGAAAGTGTGATTTCAACAATTGGCTAAGTTTCTGGTGTCATTCTAAGGGGAAACCACCATCTGTATGCCTGAGATGACATGATTGACAGACCTTGATGCTTTGCCAGAGATGGCCTGCATCTGTCACCCCTGGGCTTCTGGTTACTGGCCAAGGCTTTTGCCACCCCTATAGTGCTTTTTTAGGTGGTGTTCCAAAGTTCAAATTACCACCGTAACAGCTACAAACAAATGCAATCTGAGGGTCATGCTGCTCAACGCTAAAAGTCTAAATCTCAAAATGCACTTGCTCGAAGCACTCTCAAAATGGAGAACATTGATATTTGTGCTGTAACAGAGACCTTGTTTAAAGCAGCAGAAAGCACCCCCGTACTATGAAGCTGTAACTCATTCCACACCTTTCGGCCCCAGAACTTGGACCGAAGCTCCAAAGGTGGTGATGTTTCCATATTCATAAAGGATGCTCACACCTCCAGACTGGTAGCCTAACATAACGTACCAGAGATACTTCAGGTGCAGCTAACAATTCGGTAAGACAACGATTCAGGTCGTAGCCTGCTATAGTTCCCCAAACATGTCCAAAGACTCACGCTCCATATTCATAAACACCCTGGAGAATATTAGGGTCCAATCTAACACACTCATACTGGGTGACTTCAACTACTCCTCCATTAACTAGGAAAACTACTGATGTACCAGTACACTTGCACAACATTTACTGGAATTCATTAATTCCAATGCCCATGACCAGCTCGTTCTTACTCACAATAGAGGTAGCAACATCCTTGATCTGGTCATTGCTAACATGGGAAACCATTGCTCTACACCAGTAGTCAACTCCTCCCAGGTTAGTAATCACCTTGGAAATGCACATCCCTCCCACCCCCTGCAAAGGTAACCACCATGCAGAACTTCTCCATAGCTGACTTTGGGCTCCTAAAAACAGAGGTGGTTAACTTCACGGCACCCATGCAAATGGAGAGTAGTCGCATGACTGCTGAATCACACACCAATGCACTGTACGAACATGTACACAAATGCATGGATCTCGCCATACCCAATAGAACCAAGACGCTCTCCTCCAAAAAAAGGAAGCCAGTCTGGTTGTCCCCTGCCTTAAACAAACTCTAAAACAGGAGGAGGAAACTGATGCGGATTAAGGTGAAGTCCCAAGACTGGAAGAACTCCCTTATCAGTCTCAACAAAAAGTTGAGATCCCTAAACAAATCTTCTAAAGCTAGCTATGAAAACAGGATTGCAGCAGATAGTAAAGACAACCACAAGGCCTTCTATAGTTATTTAAAGAATCTCCACGGCAATACCCAGATTTGCTCTGAGCTACTGTAGAATGGTACCTCCTATACCAAGCCAACAGATATTGCTAGTATACTGGCAGACAGATTCACTGACCACTTTACCCCCCACCCAAAGGACCAATAACAATACTAGTAAATTGCCAGGCATCCAGTATTACTTCTACACAGGTTAAAACAGCTCTGTCCAAGGCCAACAATACAGCTTCTATGGGACTAGACAATATCTCTGGCTGTGTCCACATGAACTACAGAGTGAACTGGCACCTCACCTGTGTGCCCTGTTCAATCGCAGCCTCACCTCAGGCTTTGTCCCTACCAAATGGCGCAGTGCTACGGTCATCCCTCCATAAAGGAGGAGTGATTGCAGACCATGGGAACTGTCACTCCATTAGCCTGACTAGTCTGATATGGAAAGCAATGGAACGCATCATCATGGACTTAATAAACAAGGATATAGGAAATCTCCAAACTCTGGATCCCAGACAATTTGGCTTTGTGAAGGGGTAGATCATGCCTGCTCAACCTGGTAGACTTCTTTGAGTCAGTCACCAGAGCTGTGGATGAAGGCAAGGTGGTTCATATAGACTACCTTGATCTGGCCAAGGCCTTTGATACCATTCCCCACTTAGGAATCATAGAAAAACTCACTAAGCTAGGCATCAACCCATATATCACTAGATGGGTTGCAAACTGGCTCACAGAACCCACAGTGTGAAAGTAGCCGACTCCAGGTCAGACTGCAGACCAGTCACGAGTGGAGTCCCACAGGGTTCAGTCCTGGTCCTCTCTCCTGTTTGGTATCTACTTTTCTGAAGTCCAGGCCAACACGAAGGGACTCTGGCTGATAAAGTTCACAAATGGTTGCAAGTTTGGAGCTATTATTAACTCCCCAAGTGATGTTGACATCCTACAGAAAGGCTTCACTGAGACCAGTGACTGGTGTCAGAACCATGGCCTTAAGCTCAGTGCCAAAAAATGTGTTGTCATCCCCTTTGGGAAAAACCCGGTTACCATGAATTACACATCGATGGTAGTCCACTGAACACAGAAGGCATTATAAGAGTTCTGGGAACTTGGGTTGACAGCAACCTCGCTTTTGACCACTGTGGTCAGAAAGTCCTTCTAAGTGGCACATTTCATTTACTAAGGGTTTTGCATCCAGGAAGAAAGAGGTCATCGTCTCCCTCAGCTATTCCCTGCAATCATTGAGTACAGTGGCTCATTTGGCATGTACCTCACTAGACACCTGCAGCAAGTGGAGAGGTAGCAAAAGGACCTCACAGAGAGGATCCTAGGCCTTAAATACTTGTCCTATATGGACAGACTCAAAATAACTCCAACTATTCTCTGTCTCATATCACCTACTTAAAGGCGATCTCTGCTTGAATTACAAAGCCATGTCTGACCCAGCTCTAGGAGAAATGCTACATCTGAAGAAATCCCAATCCCTCCACACCGCACACTCTCCTGAGACCTCTATCTCATTACCACAATCAACAGAACCTGCCAGAGGGACAGGTTCATAACGCAGAGACTGCCCATGCTATGAAATAGACTTCCCATACATGTCAAACAGAGCACCTCACTGGCTCTTTTCAAGAGAAATCTTGATGAGTGGATGGGAAATAGAAAATTCACCCCGGGGATCACTCCAGTGGCTCTACTTGACAGAAGCACTGGGAACTAAAGTCAGGTGGCACGATGCCAGGGTATTCCTATGGGCTAGGCTTGTAAAGACTCCAGGGCCATTAGCCTAGTACTACACACCTATGAACGATCTAGTCACATTATACTGGTATTTACATGCTGTGCTCAGCGACAAACACCTGAGAAAACTACATGATCTTAGAGTTGTGCTTTAATTTAGGTCATTTCCTGAACTTTGGATTCTGGTTTATATGCCAGTCGAAGTCTTATCAGCACCTTCAGTACATGGCACACTTTGCTTACGCCATCCCAGAGTGTACGTTGTGGTGAGACTTGTAGGTAAGAACAGTAGTACAGTAAACTTGTAGTAAGGTTCTTACACATAGATTTTGCTGTTCTACAAAAGTATTTTGTGGCAAACCAACTGACAAGTTTAAAAGTTATGTTCCACGGCCTGTCATACAAACAATTGCCAGAAGTGAAATGCACCCCAGTTAGCCAGGAGCTTAAAGATCTGTGAAAACACTTCATGCACTAGGACATTGAGGCATCTAAAAATCCATATGCATTTCAAGCTGTTATCATTTGGTCTATTTGTTCTTCCGTGGAAGGTTGGGCGCCGGGCTGGCAACTCGACACCGTAAAACTCTCCTGCCAATCATGAGCGGACAGGTGATCCGCTGTGATGACCCCTAACTGGGAAAAGCTGAAAGAAGAAGAAGATCGTTGGTTCTGTTTGTTGTGCTTTGTTTTCTTGAAATTGATTCAAGAAGAAATTACCACAGATTGGCCATAATTTTCAGTACACTCATTGTGAGGCATATGAGCTGTTTTTTCACAACCCTACTCATAACTGCACTGCATAATTGACTTTACATGGTTATCATGTTAATATCAAAGAATATAACAATTCTTTAAAATTTAGATATGGCATTGTGTTGCATGCAGGTTTTTTTTTTTTTAATACTTTAGTTTTGTGAGATTTTTCACTATCATTGCAGCATTTTATCTTGCCAGTAGAAAGTGAATTTGTTTGGAAAACTACAGTTAATTCATTCGGGGAAAATGTACACACTGCTTCTTTGGAACATATAGCTTCTGTTTGTTGAATATGTACACAAGGACAATGCATACTTATGCTGCAAGGAGGTAGGTTCTTCACTACTTCCCTGATTATGATTGCTGTGGAGAATGGCCAGTACGGAGACCGTCAGAAGGTCCCTCTCTTGATCCCAGGTCAATGCAGAATAGATTAAAGCTTTTTTGTTTTCCTCCACTGGCCATCCACCTCCCCACACCCTCCCAGGTGATCCATTCATCCCTCCACTGGCCATCCACCTTCGCTCTCCACACCCTCCCAGTTGATCCATTCAGCCCCCCCTTTGGGGGGGGATTAGGAGTGGGTGAATCAGGAATATATTGCAATCCTTGTGAAGGAATGGGTTTTTCTGTTTGGGTCTTGCATCTCACACTGCATGCTCATCGGCATCCAATGGTTTGGCATGCAGTGAACTTTTGTGATGCATGTTTGACTCTTTGTGTGATGTGAAGTGACCAGATGTTTCTCTGCCCTTGTAGGAAAGCATGCTCATGTTTCCTCGGATGACCGTGTGGATACTACTGTAGAGTGTGTGACCCCAAGCGCACACATCTTCTCCTTCCCCAAATGGGAGGCAAGCAGACTTAGCTTCTAAATTCCTGTCCTTCACAGCGGTTCCAGATGATGTCTTAGCCACTAGTCACATTACCTGTGTTCTAGTCTGGCTATAGACAAAAAATATAAGGTATCTCTGGAGGTTGGATACTGATGACAAGCTTGCTAAGAAGTGTCCCCAAAAATCTCTCAAGCAAGGAGTTGAGACAGATCATGAAGGGATTGGCCTCCGTTGCTGAGGGGGACAACTCATCAGAAAATGAAAACACTGTCATCTGTGTTAGCATGTCTGGCAGGAGATTTGTGTATATTCTCAGATTAACTTGTATTGTATGCCAGCATGTCTAATTGTGAAATGTAAATTTTTTTAAATGTTGAATATCTCCCTGCTTATACAAAATGTTTAAAGAATCTGTCAGTGTTTTAATACATTTCTAATTGCACGTTTGTGAGGAAGATTCTAAAGTACAAACTGTTTGTGGAGAATCAGCTAAATAGTGGGTGATGTCATGAGCATGTTCCTGGTTACTAGGTTTTATTTGAATAGCTGATTGACAGGAAAAAAACTCTCTCAAACAGCTGACTATTATTTTTTAAAATAAGACAGTTGAAACTGTTAAGCTGGGCAGTTTAATAGCAGCAGCTGGTGAAGAGTTGCATTCAGAAGATAACCGGAAAAAGGACTCGCCAGAACTGTAAGCCTGCCTTTGCCTTGCTGTTATGTTTTAGATTAGATCAGGGACAGTATTCTCTAGATTAGGTAAGTTTAGTTATTCGATCGAGTTTGTCTAAGATGATGGACTTCTGTTTTGCAGTGTAATTTTATATTTCTGGTGACTGAATTCTGGTGTTTATTGAAAGTTATTGATTTACATTCTTGTAATCATTTTACTTATTAAATATTTCTCATTACTTTACATTGTGGCTGGATAGTCAGTGTGTTCTCTAGAGATTAGAAAGTGCTTATACCTGTTTGATACTCCCCAGGTCACTTTGAATGCCTGTATGCGTCTGGTCATGGCTATAAATTTAAATTTTTAATAATTGATCACCCTTTGAAGTGCATGTAGACCAGTCTGACTCTGGTGGCAGTGTTATAATTTGTATTGGGGGGGGGGGGCACAGCTGGAAATCTTTCAGGCTTCCCATAAGGATTTGAGTGTGTGAGATTTAAATTTAGTTTGAGTGCGAGTGAGGCAGAGGTCTTGGAGCATGTTGCTCTGAAGTGTTTGATAAAGGATTACATTTATGGTGGACAGATGTATATAGTCCAGTCCCAGGAAAATTAGTGTGTGTTTCTGTTGTGCTCTTAAGGGAAATTGTGGAAATTTACTCCTGTGTTCCTGTGCTCTGGTGTTTTCCATGACGCTTCCACACTAGAGTCAGTGGTGATGATTGAGGCTCCTTTAATTTCTGACCTGGGTTTTAAGTGGGGATGTCACATTTATTGGTGGCAGTCTGGTGGGATATTGGCCAGACGTCACACTGATGACAAGCTTGCTAAGAAGTGTGCCAAAAAAATCTCTCAAGCAAGGAGTTGACAAGAATCATGAAGGAATTGTTGCTAATGGGTGGGGGGACCACAAGAGGTACAGTTCTGGAAACGCTCTGGGAGTGCACAAATTCAAACTCTTAGAGTGCGTTTGCTGCTTACCATCTCACTTAAAGTGGTGCCTTTTTGTGAATGCTTGGTGGTCAGTGTGGATCAGAGAATCTACTCTTTTAGCCTCACTCTTTGTCAAATTATCTTTTCTTTTGCCTTCATTTGACTCCCCTTCTTTGGAAAACTGTAGGTTCATGAAGTCCACCTTGGATTGTCTTGGCTTGGCTTTTTGCTGCTCTGCCTTTTCCTCAGAAACTGTTTTCTTTGAAAGAAAGATGCCGTTCCTTGCTCACCCAAACCTTACTAGCCCCTTCCTTAAGGGTACTAGTTTTGCAGATTGGAAGCTTCCAGATTCAGTTGTTCATGTGCCTGAAAAAGTAGTTGTGTTCTAAACCCTAGATAGAGTAGAGTGGCATTATAATAAAGGCTTCCAGTACTCCATTCCTTTGTCATCTCTAGAATCTCGGCTGAACTAAAACCAAAGCACCTTACCATCTTATAAGGAACCTTGAAAGTTTGGATGTGGTTGGTTACAAGGTGGTACCTTTTGTCACTTTGGAATCTGTTGCCTTTCAGGCTTCTGTTGTGGACCAGGTACTGGATATACTAGCAAACGTTACTGAATCTGGAATTGTGGAGTTTATGGAATAGACTTTTTTTGTATGACCATTTCTACTCTGGGTGCCTGTACATTTGGCACTTCTGACTTTGCTAATGCTGTGGCTAGGATGACTGGCCTGCACCTGCTGACACGACTGTCATGTTCTAAAGATGAGATTCAGCAGGTCATTCCAGATTCTGCCTTCTAGTGGGTGGTTCTCTCTTGTCAGGATTCCTGAAACCTATTAAACCTGTTTCCTCTTTTGCATGTCTTCAAGCTTGCACACAGCACCTAAAATACCTCCCAGGCTTTTTCTTTGGTTTGATCTTTTTATTCCCTGCTGCTTAATAGTCCATTAGCTCCTGCAATAGGTCAACCCATTTATTCCTCTTAAAGGTGAAGCTTGATTGCAGGAGGCCATCATTGAGGCAGCACTGATGTGTGTCTTATTTTAACCATAAACCTTCCCCAGTGGCTGCTGTGCCCACTTACAGATGTGAGGACCTATAGTGACCTCTGTGGGTATTCCACTTGGACATCTCATGAGAGCTGCCACTCTGATGTAGCTTGTCCTAGCTGGGTGCACATCTTGGCCTTCTACTGCATGCCATATAGCTTTCTCTCCAGTATGTGAGCTAGATGACCTCTATACTCTCAAGATGGACAAACTGTCATTAGCCACTCTTTTGCACCCTCCCATGTCTGACTTATCCATTGCTGAGCTTCTGATTGATCTGAAACCATCTGGGTCATGGTTACAGCTCCATTCCTCTGTCACAGAACCAGGTTTCAGACAT
Source organism: Protopterus annectens (assembly GCF_019279795.1). Lineage (NCBI taxonomy): Eukaryota > Metazoa > Chordata > Ceratodontiformes > Protopteridae > Protopterus > Protopterus annectens. The sequence continues at coordinate 1,672,482,380 of NC_056732.1, read as the reverse complement.
TCTCCTTTTCATCTAGACTTACTTAATTCCCCAGGAAGAAGAGTACCCCCTTGTAAAATGAAGAGCTCCTCCGTGTCAGACAGTTGTACATTCCCCTAACTCTACTAGCCAAGTGTGTTAGTATAACTCTGTGGATGTATCAGTGGAAGTTCTGGCTGCTCTGTAGAGCTGTTCATGGAACACTGTTTCCTGGAGTATCTTCTTTTTAGAGACCTGACCATGCATTGGTACATATTAGATGTGTTTACAAATGGCTGTATTTTAAATCTAGTGGATTCTCTACTCAAAGTGCCATCTGGGCACCAGTTGGTCACTACAGAGCTCTTAGAGCATGTCCAGTTCGTACTTCATAAAAGACTTTTGAAGCCACTCCTATCTTTTCCATGCCACAAAGAGGATGGGTTACCTTTGCCCCATCCTTGACCTCCGTGACTACACTTAAAGCATTTTGTACACCAAATGTCACATTGAGTCTCAAGTGGACCATACTTCTAAAGCAGGTGGTATTTGCCATTATTGATACATTTTGGGACATCATTGCATACAGCCTTCATTTCATTATTCTTTCCTTGAATGAGCTTTCTTCGCTTACATGATGAAGCTTCTGTCCTCCTGTCACATTAAAATAAGTATCAGGTTATACATTGTTGCCCAGCAGCCTTGCAGGAGAACTCTGCAGGAGAACTTCTGTTGTGTTGTTGATTGAGCCCTCATCAAGAGACATGACAGGTTGCCCTTTCTTGCCCCTCTTATGGTTGGAAGATATGGGGTCTCCATAAAATGAGAGAAGTCCTTTCTGATGTCATTGTAGAGAATTACCTTTGAACAGAGTTGCAGAATTTATTGTTTCTCATGCCAGTTGTGAGTTTCTCATGCCAGTTGCTTGTTGCAGTAGCAAAGTTGGCATTGGGATGCTAGGATTACACTCAGCTTGTTATACACTCCTTTGTGTGATGCTGTTGCAGTGGATAATGAGATGTTTTTTTTTTTTTTTTTGTTTTTTTTTTTTTTGCTGCAGAGTCATTACACCCTCTCTGACCTTTTTTTTTTTTCTGTGACACAATTGGATGATTCCTATCATCAGTATATTGGGCTTTAACAAGGGATGTTTTACTAATGGTCTGAGTTCACTTAATTTTTTTCCTTTGATCATGGAAGCTGAATCCCCATTAAAGAAGGCTGTACATAAATTGGAGCTAAAAGTAATATTCTTTCCTTTGTACTTAGGAGTTGGGGCACACCTTTACAGTCCCAGGCAGGCTTTTGGCTATAGGTAAGTAGGTGTGGCTGTTATAGTGAGGCAGGTTTGGTAATAGTCTGTAGACCAGGGTTTCATTCTGATAGCCTTTCATATCCTTGGAGAGGTGAGTAGACTGGCAGAGGTCGAGAGACTGAGAGCCTTCCTCAGGCTCAGCTTCCCCAGGGAATCTGAGCTGAGGATAAGGGAAGAGTGGATGTCAGGAGTGAAGTATTGTATGAAAGTTTTGAATGATGCACTTTATTTTTTTTTTTTACATTTATTTGATTATTATTATTTAGAGTATGAGAAGCCTTCCATAATATGCTTATTATTTATACCCATTTTCCTTATATATTGTTTATTTGTTTGCTATCTATGGGGATACTTTTGTTTTTTCTTGAAAGTTGTATAAACTGTGAAAGAAAAAGTGATTTTTGTTTTTCTTTTTTTTTTTTTTTTTGGTTTCTTTTTTTTCTAACTTTTTTTCTTTTTCCCTGAAATTTTTTTTACAGAGTTAGAATGCACAGCAGTGCCCTGAAGAAATTTCTTTTTAATTCTAATCTTTGGGCCTGTAAGTCCTCTACAGCCAATGAGTATTTTTAGTAATAGTACTGTGATTTAATGTATGAGTTGACTCACTGGAAGCATGCTCCATAACTGAGACATTGATACTGTCTATTCATTCATGCCCTTGGGTGGGGGTAACATACTGTAGTGTGTGTTTGGTGTAGTGCTGGCCAAGTGCTTCCTTTCCCTGGTGAAATGTTTTTGATATGAATATTTGCAGAACTGAACGTTTGGTTTCGGGTCAGTGAAGAAAGGTTCGCAGACGTGAACCTTCAGCAAATTGATGTAGACCCCACCATCCATCCATCTACAACCCCCACCCCTCCACCCTTTTTGAACATGGAGTCAAGGTGTCACTGCCAGGTGGATGGCCCTGCTGCTTGTTTTCATACCATACAGATACAGGCACACATACCCTTATGGCACTCTGAAGTGCCCAACCCAACTACTACATTTCTTTGGCATGTGGGAGGAAACCTTAACACCTGGAGAAAACCCATATGAACAGAGAGGACATGCAGACTCCGCTGAGAATCTAACAAGGGAACCTCTTACTATGAAGTGACACCACTACCCACAGTGCCACTAGACATATATATGTCTGTGTGGATTTATGTATGTGGATGTGTGTGTATATGTATATAATGTATATATATATATATAGACACACATACATAATAGAACAGTGGTGGTGCTGCGGTAGCGTTGTCGCCTCCCAGTAAGACGTTGTCCGGTTTGATTCTCAGCTAGAGCTTCTTCTGTGTGGAGACCTGCGTGAATGGGCGTACCTTCGTTGAAGGTTGTGCATCAGGGCCAGCAACTCGGCATGTAAAAATCTACTGCCAATCATTAGAGGACCGGAGTTCCACTGTGGCAACCTCTAACCGGGAAAGGCCGAAAGACACAACGACAGACACACATACATACATACGTGTGTGTGTATACATGTATACATATATACAGACACACACACACACACACACACACACACACACACACTTGTATATTCTGTATATCTTCATTAAATTTTGAAATACTTTTTGTCCTAATATATTAATCTAATATGCAACTGTTTTGAAATTATGCATTTAAAAGGTAAGTGCACATAAGCAGGTGCAAAACAAGTTCCCACTACCATTCCTTCTAATAAGTTTTATTTACAGGCACATCTAAAATTGTTGTGTTAAGGAATATTGTTTGAACTAAAATAAAATGGAGCCGAAAAGAGATGCCTCAAAGCAACAAAAACAATTAAAGCTACAGAAAGAAAGAAAAAGGTAATGTGAAAAGCGAGCTCATTATTCTCTGCCAATGGTACATAAGTAGTGGGAGTGAAAAATCAGCCGCTGGTGCCAAGGTCAGTCCTAAACTGTTTCCTCTGTCTTTAATTTCTCCAAGTCGTTTGAACTTCTAATATTGTGACAGGATGGACCCTGTTCCCAAGTCAAAGCATGATAGAAGTTTGTGAAATTAGTACTGTTTCAGTCTTTGTTAGCCAAAGTGATCTTTGCAGCACCCACAATGTGCCCAGAAATGACTCCTCCTGCAATTCATACAGAGTTACAAGTATCAGCAGCATATATAAAGAAGACCGTAAATTTGTTTTTATGAGACCTGTTGAATTGGGGAGTCCACCTCTACAAAGAGGCCACTCACAAGTGGAGTCCCTGAGGGATCAGTCCTTGCACTGCTCCTTTTTGGCAGTTACTTCTAAGACGTCAAGGCCAATGTCAGTGGTCTCTGGCTGACTAAATTTGCAGATGATTGCAAATTAGGAGCTGTCACTGAATCTCACACTGACACAAATGTTCTCCAGGATGGGCTGACACAGACAAACAACTGGTGTCGGAGCCATGGACTTAAATTAAATGCCAAGAAATTCATAATAGTATCCTTTGGGAAGTCATCCATCACTGGTAACTATATCATATTGACAACATACCCTTAGAGTTGACCCAGTAGTCAGGGACTTGGGGACACACACAGATAGTAATCTAGCCTTTGACCATCACGTGTTTACAGTGGTGAGGAAATCGTTCTATATTGCGCAACTTATAAACAAAGGTATGGCATCTGAGTCCTAGGAAGGCATTGTTTCACTGTATTCGGCATTCATCAGCCCTATCATTAAGTACAATGGCTCCTTTTATATGTACCTAACCAGGCATATCAACAATTGGAATGTCCACAGAGGTTCCTCACTAAAAGAATACAGGGAGTAAGTAAAATATCTTATGCAGACTACCTGAAGGCCGTATCCCTGTATTCTGTCTCCTACAGGCTTTTGAGGGGAGATCTATGCCTGGCATACAGGGCATTGTCAGACCCCACTCTGATGGACCTCCTACATATCCACAAAACAAACTGCACCAGAATTACCTGTTCTAAAGATTTTAAAACCTTGCCTGTGATATAAATAGGACCTGCTTGGGGATGTGTATCCCAGAGACAACTGTGTCTATGGAACAGGCTCCCCATCTATATGAAGTAGAGTTTGTCCCTAACCCAATTCAAGAGCACCTTGGACATTTGGATGGGAAACCGGAAATCCATCCCTGGTTAAGCACCTATGCCTCTAATGGACACAGGTAACATGGAAATGGTTCAAGAGCTAGCAGAAAACAAAAGCCACCTTATGGAAGTATTGAGGGAACTAATGACAGCAGAAAACAAAAGCCACCTTAGGGAAGTATTGAGGGAACTAATGACAACAGCACTAATGCAGTGATGGGTCGTCTTGAAACTGAACCAATCCCAGATTGGCTTTCACCTTGTCCTGTTAGAACAAAGAATCATTGTTATGAGAGTTACAGCATCAGCAATAATTGTTCTTGGGTATGCAGCTGTTAGAAGTTGGTACATGCCCAAGCAATCCATGCCTGCTACTGGCACTGGAGGGGTACATTTTCAGCTACCTGTGGCTAAGAGTGACTATAAAGTACAGTAGCACAAATCCTACTTAACAGTAACCGCGGATGTTCATTCAGTATGTAGTGTCTGGCTACCCCCCTCTGGCAGTCTACCAAAACTCAGAGTCCCCACTGTTGTCAGTCTGTGGATGTGATGGACTTGATCTTGCAGTGCAAGGACTGCCTTACACACCTGCATACAGGATCCTTTCAGTTTTCCTGGGTCCAGCAGGAAAAGACTGAAATGGAAGCTTTGTGAACACCTACTATTCCAAATCAAAACCACCTACAGCAGTAAAGGTCACAGAGCATCGATCAACAGCACCCCCAACATCAAACTATGTGCATCGAAACCAGTGGTAGTCAGTACTGCCAGGAAGGCAATGTGTTCTATTAATATCTACTGTTACAGATCAGCAAAACTTAAGCAAACTGTACTATGTTAAACAAACACTGCCATACTAGCATTTGGGTAGATTCCCAAAGGTTACCCAACCTGAGAGGAGGAAGTGTCCAGAAGCCCCTAGAGAATGGTCCTAGGGAATCCTGCTGTAGATGTGGTAAAGGTATGGACAGATGACCAAAATGATGCCTCTAGAATACTTTGAGATGGCTTCTCTCCAGTATGCCACTGAAGAAAAGTCCATGGTGGAATGTGCCTTTACTTTGCCATGGTGGGTGCAAAAGGACAAGCAATGTGCAGTGGTTTATTTAGAGATAGACTGACCCTCTTTTTGCTCCATGTGTAGGAAATAAGTCTTGCAGCCTTCTTGAAGGATCTCATTCTGTCAAGGTAGTACCTGAGCTGCTGGTACACATCCGAAGTACAAAGGAGCCTCTCCCTTATTCTTAGGTGTTGGGAAGAGCACAGAGAGGTTGTGAATTCTGAGACATCTTTTGGTATGAAAGAGGTGTTAGTGCATAACACAACCCTTTCCCTGTGGAAAGCAAGGTAAGGTTGGACCTTCATGAGAGCCTGCACTTCAGAGACTCGCACTGCAGATGTCAGAACAATAAGCAAAGCAGTTTTCCCGTGTTAAGAGCTTGAGATCAGTTTGATCAGTAGGTCCAAAAGATGGTAAGGCCAATTCTTCCAGGACATGGTCAAGATCCCACAAAGGAGGAATTTGCTTGTGAGGGGGTTTCGTATGTAATACTTTCATGAACTGTTTTGCTAAAAGAGATGCAGAACGGGAAGGAGATCCACTGCAGACAAGCCGAGATGGCTGCTAAATGCATCTTAATGGTTGCATGTGATAAGCCGTCCTGAGGTACTCTCAAATATTTTAAGACCAGGGGGATGTCAACCTCAAGGGACCCTCCATTCCCATTTTGGCACCACTAAGAAAACCTCATTCATTTGTTTTCTAGAAGCAGGTTTTCCGGCCTTCTTTAACACCTGCTGCACATTGTCATGAAACAAGTACCTAAACTGAATAAAATTTGATTAATCCAGGCTGTCAGCTGAAGTTGCTCCAAGTCTGCGTGCACCAGTCACCCCTGAGACTGTTTGAGAAACCCAGTGTGTGAGGAAATTGTGGTAGTTGGGCCTTGGACAGTACCATTAAAAAGGATGACTAAGATTGCCTGGGCCAACAGGTGATCACCACAGTGATTTTTTAGCATTTCTTTCTGAATCTTCAGAAGTATCTTGTGAAGCAGTTGGAAGGGTAGAAATGCATAAAAGAACACTTCCCTCCAAGGGAATGAGAATGCATGTGTCCTCCAAGCATGACTGCAAGGAACCAACTTGACGTGGTACTACCTTGTTTGTTCCCTCATGTGGCCTTTGCTGTCCATTCTCTATTGTATGCTCATTTAAATTCTACATGTATCCAACTTGATTAGACTGGAAACATCTACATGCATTAAAACCAGAGATTTCTCCTCTACCTGCAGAACTTGTGATGGTTCAGGCTGTCCTCTATGGGTCCCCTTGCACACATGTACATTGCTAGGTAAATCCCTCTTGTCAGTTACTAAAAAGAGGTCACCCTCTTTATTCACCTCTTCAGCTGAGGTACACTGCTGGTCTGTCTGATTAGTTTTGTATCTTCAAGCAAAGTACTGTGCTTATATCATATATCATAAGGTCTCCCAGACTTTTAAAATAAGTAAACTGACATCTGCTCAGTTAGCTATAAAAGCAAGTACTTAATGTTGTGAAAAATAAAATCACTCGTACTACATTCCGATTTTCTTTTACATTTTGTAATGTTTTCCTGTGAGTTCAGGTGGGATCTTAAAATGCTCAAACATAACATGTTTAATTTACTGTAGGGATAGATTTAGATGTCTTAAAACCGTGTGCAGCTTTACCCATAAGCAGAGGAGTGAAAACCTCACCCACTGCATTGATCTAGAGTACACATCTACATTCAAGATATCTAAATGCAGCTGTTGAAAGTTATCCTCCTATTGCTACTCTCAAAACTGTGACTCAAAGTGAATTTGAGGGATGACACGCCATCTATTGCTTGTTGCCTCTTTCTCATGCCATGGCTAGTTCATGCTGTTGCTTCCCATTCTGCTCTGTGAACTCATGAACATGTTCTGATGCAGCTTTAAACCATTTCATTCTCTTAGCTGCCCTGAGACAACTCGTTTCCAGCTCCAATGCTAGTCTTTAATTTAATCTGCATTTTAAGATTATCCAGGGACCCATTGAATGACCTTTCACACCTACAAAGTTATCTCCAGATCCAGTGGACTGCACTTTGACTGCCATTGATATTAAAATGATGTCCCATATCTGCTCGAGTTGGTGGTAGCTCAGATGGATATTTTATTTATTTAATATTTGTTAACTGGGAAAGTCCAACTTGGTACGAAGCCAATTTTCAGCAGAGGCCTGGAGAGTAACGCTTCAGATGCATGTCTTTCTAGCATGGGAGGAAGCCGGAGCACCCGGAGGAAACACACATGAATGCAGGGAGGGTATTCAGACTCCATACAGAAGGCACCCCAGCTGAGAATTGAACCAGAGAACCTCCTGCTGTGAGGTGACACAGCTACTGCTGCACCACTGTGCTTCCTTGCTTTCTAAGTAACACCTGTGCAAGGTAAACTTTTGTATATTTATCATGTGGCCGTAAGGGTACAGCGTCATGATCTGGAAGTAATATGAAAGAGGTGATAGGCCGTGAGTGTATTGTTAACGTGCCAGTGTGCCCTGTTTCCCCAAGTAATAGTCAACATCTGCCATGTTACCAGAACTTTTGTGTAAGTTTTCACCAATCTTGGTTAGCCTAGTGCCTTACAGTGCTGTCTTCCCAGTGGTATACAGAAACTTGTTCAAAACATTTTTGCATACACACATATACACATGGATCTACTTCTAAATTTCGAAGTTTCAAAACTTCGAATTTCTTAAGGTTGAGACCATAACAGCAAAGTTTTGTAACTTCGAACCATTTAAATGGAGATCACCGTACAGTGCAAAACAGTATATTTACCATTTTCCACACTGTAGTGCGATCTCGGAGTTGGTATATTTAATTAGTAGGGGGTGTGGGGCAAGCCCCCCTGCAAAAGCATAAAAAAATATTTTTGTTATTGACATTTTGATATTTCAAACTACAAATTTCTTATAGGTTCATAGTTGGGTGCTAGGCTATTGGCCCCGGTAAAAGGTATCCTGGCTTTCACCACCCAAGAAAATTATTTTCCTGTGCCCCTGTTGAGCAGAGTGACAGATGTGATCCCGGGGTGAATTTCCTGTTTTCCATCCATTCATCAAGATTTTTCTTGAAGAGTGCTAATGAGGAGCTTTGTTTGATATAGATAGGTAGTGTGTTCCAGAGTATGGGAAGTCTCTGAGACAGGAATCTATCCCTCCAGCATGTTCTGTTTATTGTGGTGACAAGGTTTAGGTCGAGATCATAAGACTGAAATTTTGAAACTTCAGAATTAAGAAGTAGATATACATGCACACAGGGTTTTTGAATGAGGAATTAATATTTTTCTGTTACTAACCATTCTTTCCCTGCTTTTACAATAATTCTGCCGCCATCTCTACCACTTTGACACACTAAAAATAGTAACATGGTTATCATTTACCCTTAAAGTGGACAGGTAAATATTACCATGTAGCACCAATTCATTGCAGACACTGTTAAAACTAACAAGTAAACCACTAGCTGCAAGCATTTAAAAGGAATAAAACTCTTCAAGTAAATACAATTAAGCACTACACTTTGGTAAGTAAGATTAACAAGCAGCTATAAACTTGCACAAAGAAAATGCAAAATAAATCACATTAGGCAGACAGGTGCCATTTATAAAGAACTTTGGTTGCTTATGAGGTTGTGTCACTACCAGTAGCTAAAATGATGCTTCGCTTTGTCTGCTTCTGAGTTGTAAATTCAAACAGCAGTTGCACGGTTTCACAGGGCATGGACTGTGAACACTGAGCTGCATCTAGGAATGCAGTCCACCGTGTATCCTTCAGAAGCAAGGCAGAATACTTAATTGATAAATTCATAATCCCAGGAATGCAGTCCACCCATGTATACTTCAGAAGCAAGGCAGAATACTTAATTGATAAATTGATAATCCCAGGAATGCAGTCCACCTGTGTATACTTCAGAAGCAAGGCAGAATACTTAACTGATAAATACATAATCCCAGGAATGCAGTCCACACGTGTATACTTCAGAAGCAAGGAAGAATACTTCACAGATAAATTCATAACCCCAGGAATGCAGTCCACCCTTGTATACTTCAGACGCAAGGCAGAATACTTCACAGATAAATTCATAATCTCTCTTCCTTTCTACTTGTGTCTCTGGCAGTATTTCCAAGTTTGAAACTAAGATTTCCTGTGTTTGCAGTTGCATACTTACAGTAGCTGTGTGGATAAGGCAATGCATTCTTTTGACTTGAAGTACCATTTCAAGTAAGCCTTGAATACTGTAAGTTTAAGCATGTTTGTTTTACTCTTAACAGATCTGTTGCAATTTCACTGAAATCAAATACATATGTTTTAAAGAGTTCACATTTCAAATGCTGCAAGAGTTACTGGACGTTTTTTATACAGTCTTGTATGGAGAAAAGTAAACCTATGTAACTTAGCTTATAGTTGTCTGTGAAGCTTGCACATCTTTCAATAAAACGTAACTCAGTCTGTCAGATTTCTTCTATGAAATTTCATTTGCTTTAGTTTAATACTTTCTGTATGGCAGCTACCTTAATTGACTTGTTTGTGGAAGTCCTTTGCATGACATATGAGTTGTATTTGTCTGCAAACAGACCAGTGACCCTAAAAGAATTCTGTAGAAAATTGAGGGTGAAAAGGTGAACCTTTGAATCCTCATTTTGTCAGCTCCACTCCTTGAAGTAAAATAAAAATCTCATAAATGAAAAAGGAGAAAGTGGAAAAAGTGACACAAGGACTTCTGCCTTTCCAAATAACACTTCTGAAAACTGCAAAGATAAATGGGGAAATTGGCTTCATCAGATTCTTATGCTTGATTGTGTTGAGACCCCAGAAAAGACCCATGGAGAATCTTCTGAGTAGATGTTGTTTTTCCCTCTCTTGTCTCCTTTTTTCCCCGCATCATTCTATGGATTTCTACTCCTATGCCTCTCATCGATTGCCGGGTCTGCCAAGTACTACTCGACTCCCCTGGCCTACCCAGTTGAAGATGGGGCTAGTCATGGAGCCTAGTGGTGTCTGGGAAGGTGGTCTTGCTATTGCCTTCCACCAGGGGGTGGGGTGGGGGCAATTTTTTTTTTTTTTACCTACCTGTTTTCCCTTTGGCAGGTTTGCAGTGTAGATGTGCAGTATTTTGCCCCACCCTCTGCAGCAGCTCAGCCATGTTCCCTCCATGTTACCCTCTTTGGGGATCACTGACAGGAATTCACAAGTAATCATACTCCCCCTTGGATATGTAGGCCTGTTCTTCCCTCCTTGATGCTTCCGTCAGATGCTTGAGCCACTAGTTGAACTCTGTTCACCTGGGCTGTATACCTCTATGCCACTGGAGCAGCACCTCTTGTTTTGCCAGTTTTCATTCCATAGGCCAGGAGCACACTGACCATCTCAACACAGTCCTCTCTAGGTCTGCCCTGTCTTTCCATGAATGGCAAAGTTCCTTTGCAAAGAAACGTAATCCTGACTACCTTTTATTGGCCAAGGCACATATTTTTTTTTTGTATCACATGGTTCATATTTGACTCTGATTACAGAGATTTTTTTTTTAATTTGTCCTGCCAGAAAGGCGTACCTGGGCGTTCATTTCCTCAGATTGACAACTAGTACCGCTAATTCTGTTAGGTGGTCGATCTTTCTGACAGAGTAGTCTGCAGAAAATCTTTAAAGCCTGACAACTCCTTATGCTCCCAGAAAATATGTTCCCAGTTACCCTTTATTTTCCTTCACACTTCCAACATTTGCTGTCTACCTGAGGAAAAATTCTTTGGAGTTTACATGGGGTATAAAATACCCATGTAAACACTTCCAAGTAGAGATCCTAAAATTTCTAGACTTTGTTGCATATTTGGGAGATATTCATAAATCCCCCCATTACTTTGTGATCCAGTCTCTTCACAATCTTTTCTAACCTCCTCTGGCTGACTCTTATAATTATCATGCGGTATTTTGTATGCGGTGCTAAATTTTCCTTTTTTAACAGCAGCTTCTGTTCAAGATTCTAAAAACTCTTAACAGTGCTGGTGTTTCACTTAGGATCCACCTATTTCTTTCTCTTTGTCTATACTCTGATATCAGTCTTTGATAAAGGAGGGCAATCTGTAGTCTGCAGTCCAAATAAGTTCTTGGCCTCTTCCCATTTTATTGAAGTATTTGCTCCCAATACCTTGATTATTTTGCCAGTTTCCTCAAATAAATTCCAGCTCCCTCTTGCCCATTGTTTATATCCCTAATTGCTGTCATGCCGATCAGCAGAATCTCATTTCTCCATTCCCATGTTGTCTTAGTTCTTGGAATACTTTCTGCTAATTAAATATAATATTCTGTATGGTTATTATTCTTAAAGATCTGCATCCAAAATCCCAGTCTGTCCTTGTTTGTTGAGCTTCCCCATTTCATCATCCCTTCCCCTTTGAATTGTAGGTTTGTGCTTGTACTATGTATAGGAGCCTTGACTGTGTAGCTCTGAAATACCCCTTCAAATTGCGTAATCCCAAATTGCCTTGTTCATTTGGAAGAATCAGTTTATCCCATTAGACTCATGCAGTCTTCCCTTCCCAGATAGTCCTTCAACTGTTTAATTGCTATCCACAACTTCTCCTCTGGCTGATAAAAATATGCCTGACCTGTGTTCTAAAACCTAAAGGGACTAAAACATTTTAACTGCTTGTATCTTTCAATCCATATCCGTACAACAGAGCTTCAAATTTCTCAGTTTTAGTTTTATTTTGCTTAGTGTCTTCTCTCCTATCCTTTGATGCCACACCAGAATCATTTTTAATGCTTATTCCTAATTACTTCATTTTATCATGTTCCCATAAATATGGATACTGCTGAACCAATTCGTGTGTGGGTACATAATTTACTGCTGTTGCCTTAGTTTTAGCTTCATTAATTTTGTATCCAAAAAAGATCTGAAACTGGAGTTATAAAAAACAAACAGGTGCTTAACAGCATTCTCCCTAAACTCATGCATAGGATCAAGGTAATCCCTTATTTTCTGTTTAGCAATTGCTTCTCTTCTGTGAGATTCCCCTATTCAACAATATGTTGACGTTTGTCAGTCCCTCTAAATAATTACTTCTTAACCATATCTCTGTCTTTTATTTTCATCCTATTTTTAAACTCCACTTTAATTTTATCCCACTCTCTCTCTGCCTGTATTTACAAAAGGAATTTCGATCTTCTTTAATAGCTCCTAAATAATTTACACCACCTATTCCTTAAATTCCTTTCTTTTCAGCAGATGGGTGGGAAAGTGCCAGTGTCTCATTTTATTTCCATTATCCTGCATTTTATTTTGGTTATTACTGGTGCGTGATTTGAAGTAGTTATTGGAGGCATATCAAAACTTTGTTAAACGCACATTCCTTCTGTCTAGCCTAGCCCAGTTTTTGTATCTTGGGAAATAATATATAAATTCACTCTTAATTCCTGCTACTGAATTCATATTTTTCATGCCAAATATTTTAAGCTCCATTATAGCAGTTTTAGGTGGAAGATAAATACATGCCAGTGTAATCCTCCTCCCTTGCCAGTAGCCCCTTAAATGTGCCATTATTATAATTTTTTATCCTCTTCCATCACTATTGGAGCTTCTCTTGCAATTAATATAAGTACTCCTGTTTTCCTTTGTCCCAGGTGTTCTGCTTAATAACAGTTCTGAAAACGTAGTTATCAAATTCACATGTTCAGTTCTTTCCAATTGTGTCCCTGTAGCATAGATTTTTGTACTCTAAATTTGTAATATAGTTCATTAGTTTCTTTTTTTGTGTATGTGTGTTGACCATCAACATTTAAAGATAATTATAGAAATTGTCATAATGTTAAAGGTTATTATTCCCACCTTTTATGTATAACATCTTTATGTATCTAGTTTCAGCTTTTGTGTTACATGCATACATTAATGTTTGGCAGGTTGATGTTTAATAGGGCTGTTTCTTGTCGTATCCATTTGAGTCTGTCTCATCTTACAAAACTTTCTTATTTGTTTTATTGACGGCCCTCAATAAAAAAAAAAAAAAAAGATACACAGCCAGTACTCCCCTAAAACCTATTAACTTTATACTAATACACACAACTAAGTACATATTCAAATATTGAAGTTTTACCCTTCTGATAGGAACAACTGTCTCAAACTGACAGCCACACTTACAGATTTGGGTTAACCTAAAAGGAAGATTATCCATGTTAGGAGTCCTGGTACTTACTACTACCTGTGCTTCTGCTAAGTTCTGTTTGATTTCTGTCTCAGTTTTTTTTTTTTTTTTTTTTTGGGCTCCCAGATTGGGAAAACATTTGAATGGTTTCAGAAAACATTATCTACTAGCCATTGAAAGAAAGAAGTGTTTTGTTTTATTGTTGTTTATCAGATTGTCTTCATGGAAACATGAGAACCGAATGCAGAGTTGCTTTTATAAGCAGTTATTTATTTGCTTGAGGGAAGCTTTATTTATTTGCTTTCTCTTAAAACTTGTTGCTAGATCAGTCATTCCCCTATGCAAGAAAGAGGGGAAAAAAAACATGAATTTTTCTTGTATCATGCTCTCTTGACCAAACTTTTCTTCTCTTTTTTTTTTTTTTATGTTGCAGTACCTACATTTCTTAAAACTGAACAAGGAGAAAGAAAAAATAAGGAAAAAACAGGAATGTACCATAGCATCCCCATTACACTTGAAAATAACTGAGACAGCTTTATAGCATGCAGATTATGTCATGAATTATAAAATACTGCTGTTCAGAACCAAATTAACTGTAAGTGAAACAAAACTATCTCCCTCCTCTTCCCCACTCCTAAGCGTTCTTCCAAATATTAATGACATGAAGTCGGGAATATGCTTTAGTGTCCCCTGAACGTTTAATCAAATCAAAATAGACCAATATTTCCAGGTTATCTTGTTCTGTTATGTTCCACAAATATAATTATTGCTTTGTAATCCCACATTTGTCAGTTTCTCAGTTGCTTGTTTTATTCCTGTTTACCTCTGTCTCCTAAATCTAGTCTTTCATTTCCAACATACTGTTGGTTCTTCTAGTTACCTCATGTTTTTTTTTCTGTGTCTCAAGCATATTCCATTGAAAGACTGGAAAAGGTTTCACTGCCAGTCTTTCTGTGGCCAGAAGAACAAGAAGCAGTATCTCCTCATATTCTTCGCGTTTCACTGTTGCAGTCCTCGCATATGGGTTATCTGGCTCCCGGTAGCCCTCAGTCAGCCCGAATACCAGAGTCCTTGGTATATGATGTCAACTGCCGCCGGTTGTAAAACCAATGTCAGTATGTTGGGTATAAAGGGAGGCAGCCAATGCCATTTCCCCAGTCTTTCTTGCCGCGGAGCCCGAAGCAGATGCAATTCGCACTAGTGCTGGTCGGCCGTTTACCTTCGTTTCGCTTTCTGACTACCACATTGATGATGCCTTCAGATAAGTACCCTGTTGGGGAGTTTCTTTTCTTGCTTTAACGAATGTCAGGTAAAGCTAATAACTGCCTTGCCTGTGGAAAACAGATTCTGCACTGAGATTTCCATTCCTATTGTACAACTTGTTTGGGCCTTGAGCACGACATCCCTAACTGCGATCTCTGTACTTCCTTTAACCCGTGTACCATTCGCCGTAGAGCTAAAATTTTGTATAAGCATTTCGGAGTCTGGCCTAAGTTCCTCGGTATGGCGTCTTCTGGTCTCCCGACTTCAGATCTTCTGTCTTCGAATCTTCCTAGGCAACACAAAGACAAGGACAGCGACAGGCCTAGGGTTAAATCTACTGACGACACACCAGTAGTCCGTGAGGTGCTTTTGCAGCCCCTGCAGTCCACAGATTTTCAGCCGCAAGCCTCTGCCGAGATCTTTGCGGAGTCCTCCATGCCGCAGGCTGCTATTTCATCTTCAGACCCTCCGCCTGTTGCCGCCTCAGATGAGTCCTGAGCCACTTTGCAGGCACCGGTTTCTGACGCCTCTTCTTTTCGACATGAGACCAGAACCAGACCGACTACCTTAGCTCAGACTTCTGCTGTTGCTAGGCCTCCTGAGTCCCTCCGAATTGCTAGAAAACCTTCCAGCCACAAACCTACTTGCAAGCAGGCGAGTCCCCTCCTGTACCTCAGTCCTAGTTGGTAAAGATGGCTGGTGATCTTCTTTCTCCTGATTAGGGGCTCTTATCCCCCCTTCAAAGAGGGCTAGGGAATTATCTCCTGATGTTTTGTCTGTCTCAAATTCTGAGATTTCCAGTATGTCAGCTGGTGAAGAAGGAAATTTTCAACTTTTTTCTGGCTTTGAGGATTCTGATGCTGAGGACTCTATCCCTTCTGCCTCCCCTCAAGAAGATTTTTTTCCTTTGGGGATACTTTGAATACTCTTAGGGAGCATTTTAAATGGGAATATCAGGATTTTCCACAGTCTAAGAAAAGAATCAGGGAATTTTTAGATTTGCCACAGCATAATAGCTCCCAGTTTTGGAAGTTGTGGATGATGTTTTCATGGAAAATTCTTTAACTCCTAATTCTGTTCCTCCTTCCCCCAGAAAACCGGATAGATATTACAGGGTGGGTTCCTGAATCTCATCAATTCCTTTTTAGAAACCCTACTGCTAATCCAGAAATTATTTCTCAAGGCCCCAAGGGTGTTAAAGCTACTATTGCTAGAAACCTAGGAATCTATGGCCTTGGACAGGTGGGGTAAAAAAGTCTATACTTCTGCAACTCTTGCCATTGGATCCGTGAATTGTCTTTTTCACATGCTTAAGTATCAGCAGCATACGTTGGAGGCTGTTAAGGCTAAACTTGGAAATATTCCTTCCTTGACGGAAAACAAAGATTTACAAGACTTACTGAATTCTGCCACTTTAGTTAATAAGCATTCACTTCATTGTGGTTTTGACACTTTGGAGTCTTCCTGCAGAGCAGCAGCCACTGGTTCCTTAATTAGAAGGCATGCTTAGCTTAGTGAGCAGCCTCTTTCTGAACCAGTGAAGTCTAAATTGCTGGATGTTCCTTTGCACAAGGGCAATCTTTTTGGTAATAAGGCCGAGGAGGTACTGAAAAAGTTGGATGATGAGGCAAAATCTATGCAAGCTGTAAAAGATTTCTTTCACGTTCAGCCTCCTCGGTTTAGTAGGCATTATCCTTCCAAGAATTGGTCTTTCCCTGATCCTGGCAAGCAGGGTTGCTCTAGCCCTGGGGGGTTTCAGATCTTCCAGAGGGCAAGGCTAAACAGTGGCATTCTTCTTCTACTAAATCGGGGAGTTCTAAGCCAGCTTCCCAAAGTAAGCTTACTCAATTATTCCGACCTTTTTGTGCCTACCTCTTTGGACCCTGGGTTTCCTTTCAGGGGAAGGTTAACCAGGTTCGCAGAGGTATGGTCTACCATCACAGATGACAAATGGGTGCTCAGTATAGTAAACCAAGGTTACGTTTCACTTTCACACCTTCCCTGCTTTACAAGGGTAACCAGACATACCCAAAACTCTCAAGGCAGAGGTAGAAACTCAAATTTCTTCTTTAATGACTATGGGGGCCATAGAACCAGTTCCTGCAAATCAGGCAGGCCTAGGTTTTTATTCAAGGCTTTTTCTGGTACCCATGAAAAGGGCACCTGGCGCCCTATTCTGGATCTGTCCATTCTAAACACTTTTCTGGTGATTCCCAAATTCAAAATGCTCACCCTTCAACAATTACTACCAATGCTGGGCAAGGATTCATGGCTGGTAACTTTGGATCTCAAGGAGGTTTATCTGCACATCCCCAGTAAGGGAAAGTTGTAGGCAGCTCCTTCGCTTCAGGGCTGGGGAGCAACACTTTCAATTCTCTGCATTGCCTTTTGGCTTATTCACTGCTCCCAGCTTTTACGAAGTGCCTGGCTCCAGCCATTGCTTTTAGCAGGCAAAGAAACATTCAAATTTATCCTTACCTGGGCGACTGCCTCATTCAAGCAAACTCCCCAGAACAATTAGAAAAGGAGTTTGATTTTGTGAAGAACATTCTCGCCTCTTTGGGTTACACTCTTAACGAAAAGAAGTCAAAGTTGGTTCCTTCAAGGGAGATTGTTTTCCCTGGGAGCGAGTCTGAATACAGCCACCCAGATGGTATTCCTCTCTCAACAGAAGCAAGAAGATCTTTCCACTTACTTCATGAACTTGGCAAGCATGACCCAGCTCTCTGCAAGACCATTCCTGCAAGCACACTGGGGTTCATGGCTTCATGTATTTTGATGATCCCATATGCAAGGCTGCATATGAAGAAAACTTCAATGGTACCTCAAGAATGTTTGGTGTCAACACACACAGGACTTAGACTTGATTCTTCCCCTGATTCCCTGTCTACAAATGAGTTCCTCTGGTGGGCGACAGCCTGTTCTCAGAACAAGGGTCTGCCTTTCCGCCCACCTCCTGCCAGCCAGACTCTCACCACAGACTCCTCAGATGTTGCATGGGGGGGGCTCATCTGGAGGGCAGGGGCATACAAGGGACTTTAAGCACCCAGCATATTCATTTGCACATAAACTTAAAAGAATTAATGGGAGTGCAGCAGGCCTTGCTGGCTTTCAAGGACCTACTCTACCTTGGGACTCTGCTAATCAGGACAGACAATACTACAGTCATGTGATACATCAACAAGCAAGGGGGGACACTCTTACCCCTTGTGCAGACAAAGCATGAGACTATGGTCCATGGCAGCGTCCATGGGCTTACATCTAATAGCCCACTATCTTCCAGGGAGGCTAAACTCCTTGGCGGATCATTTGAGCAGACATGTTCTGGATCCTCATGAGTGGCAAATGAACAGGGACATTTTCCATCACATCATTCATCATTAGGGCACCCCACAAGTGGATCTTTTCTCCTCTCACACCAGTCATCTCCTTCCAACCTTCTGTGCCAGGGAGTTTCACAACAAAGCTTGGAGGGTGGATGCGTTGTCCTTCCCATGGACACATCTCTCAGTTTATGCATTCCCACCTCTGCCTCTTCTTCCCAGAGTCCTGCTAAAGATAAGGGACGAAAAACCAAAGGCTGTTTTGATAGCACCAGATTGGCCCAGACAGCATTGGTATCCCCTCCTTCGCAGCCTTTCCCAAGCCTTGGATCTTTCCCTGGTACCAGATCTGTTGGTTCAGGGAAGGGGAAAGTTCCTTCACCCTCATCTTCAAACTCTGCATTTAACTGCCTGGCCAATACCTTAAATCTTTCCCAACAGGTGGCGGAAGTTCTTCATGAGGCCAGGAGGCCTAGCACCAGAAAATCCTATGCAGATAAATGGAAGAGATTTTGCTCTTGGATGCTGGCTAAAGGAGAAGACTCTTCTCATCCTTCTCTTTCACTCATTCTTGATTACCTAGCAGGATTGCTTTATGGTGGACTTTCTTTTTCTTCAATCAAAATTCACGCTTCAGCAATTTCAGCTCATTGTTCTTTTGAACAACCCATTTTGTGTCGCCCCTTGATGAAACAGTGCCCGAGGGGAGCTAGTAATCTTAGACCTCCCAGAAGAGCTCCTACTCCTGCTTGGGATCTTAATTTTGTCCAGGAAAAACTTACTCTGCCTCCCTCTGAACCAGCTGCCTCTGCAGATTTGAAATTTCTATCCTGGAAGACTGCTTTCCTTTTAGCTATTACTTCAGCTAGAAGGGTATCTCAGCTGCAAGCCTTAATGGCAGTAGAACCTTTCATTATTTTTCACTCAGATCAAGTTCTCTGAGAACTAATCCCTCCTTTATGCCTACGATAGTTTCCAGTTTGACCCTTAACCAGTCTATTCACCTGCCTACATTTTTCAACAACCCCCAAAATAAAGGGGAGAGGATTTTGCACTCTCTTGATGTGCATAGACAGCTGAGATTTTACTTAGACAGGACTAAATCCTTTCAAAAATCTGAACAGTTATTGGTTAGTTTTGCTCCTGGGGCTCAGGGTAAAGCTATTTCAAAACAAACCATCTCCAAATGGATTGCTCATTGTATTCACTTTTGTTACCTGCAGCATGGAAAGATTCCCCCTCAGGGTATTAGGACCCATTCTACTAGAGCAGCCTCTACCTCTGCAACATTTCTGAGAGGTGTGCCTACTAAGGACATTCTAGAAGCAGCTTCTTGGTCTTCTGTCCATATTTTCACAAAGCATTACAATCTCCCTTTGTTTTCTAAATCCAGGGCTGGTTTTGCCTCTGCAGTTTTGCCGGGCCTGCTTACCAACCCTTAATCTGTGATCCTTCCTCCCCACTTTATCTTCTTACTGGGCTTTGGGAATCAACCCTTATGTGAGGACTGCAACAGTGAAACACGGAGAACATAGTAGTTTTGTACGCTTGCCATAAATGTAAATGTTCGAGTGTATTCACTGTTGCAGTCCTGGTTACCCTCCCTCCAGCCCCCTGTTTTTTGTCTTACTATGCCTCTCCTTTATTTTTCTACACTTAAAAGCCTTTTTGGGGTATTTGCTTTTGTTTGGAGGTATATATTTTTGTGTTTAAAATTATTTGTATATATTTTGCTCCCCATTTGGGGGGCACCTGACATCTGGGGCAAGAAAAACTAATGTAATGGTGTTGGCTGCATGTTTTATACCCTTGACGCCCTAACATCATAGAAGAAGGGACAGCAACCAACACAGGACCCAAGACTTTGTTAATCAGGCCGACTGAGGGCAGCCTGCCAGCAGATTACCCAAATGTAATGACTGCCACAGTGAATACACTCGAACATCTACATTTATGGTAAGTGTACATAACTGTACTTTCTGTCCTCAGTACATTTTCCCCTGCTTCTCTCTGGAACATTCTAAGTAATCTTGATGAGTTGTAGAAATGTTATCTTTGCTTGTGGGCGAGTGTTTTATGCAAGTATTTTTTTAGCCCAGAGTTGCAGGAAGATCTGTATGGCCGGGTCCTACTTCCATGCCTGTCGTAAATTATCAGTTTCACCACTGACAGTACCCTTCGTCTTAGTATGCACTCTGTGGGCTTCAAATATCAATCTCGACATCCAGGATATATTTTAGCTGATTAAGTATCCTAAGCTGCTTACCCAAGGAAATCACTTTATTGTATTTCGACCTTGCTGTCTCTCACTTAGCCAAAACTCCAGATGTTCTTCGTGTTTTACTGTTGCAGTCATTACATTTGAGTTATCTGCTTGCAGGTACCCCTCAGTCGGCCTGATTATTAAAGTCTTGGGTCCTGCGTTGGTTGCTGTCTCATCTTCCATGACATCATGTAGTCAGGGGTATAAAGCATGCAGTCAACGCCATTACATCAGTCTTTCTTGCTGTGCAGTGCCCGAAGCAGAAGCAGTTCGCAAGTGCCGGTCGGCCGACTCCTGAAATTTTCATTTTAGAGTTTCAGATCCGAAGCCTTCAACAAAGCTAAGTACCCTGTTGGGGATCCTTTTTCTTTCTCTAAACCGATATCAGTAAACGTTAACAAATGTATTACTTGTGGAAAGCAAATACCTCAAAGATTTTCATTCGTACTGCATTTCTTGCTTAGGCCCAGACCACGACGTCCCTCGCTGTCGGTTTTGTGCCTTATTCAATCCTCGAACTATTCGTTGTCTGCTCATTTTCTCATCTAACTGTATGGTACTCTGTTCAATTATCCAGAAATGGCTTTGGTAAGCCACCCGACTACCGACATTCTGAAAAAATGCAATGATAAAGACAGAGACAGACTGCATAGGTCCAAAGCTGACGACGACACTTCCGTTAAGCTAGTCGCCAGTTCACCAGTACTCAGTGTGGTGCTTTCACAGCCCCTGATACTCGCTACTTCAGATTTGCAGATCTCTACTGAGACCCTTTCAGAGTCTGGTATGCCGCGAGATGCTTCTTCGACTATGGAACCTGCGGATGTCTCTACCTTGGATGGGTCCGGAGCCGCTGTGCAGGCACCGGCTTCTGAGGGTGTATTCAGGCCTACTGACTTGCTTATTAAACCGACGCCATCTTCTTCTTCTTCAACACCTAAAACTCTATCCACGCCTAGAAAACCTATGCCCAGACCACATGGTCAGGCCTCAATGCCTAAAAAACAAATAAGAATGGCTGAAGACCTTATTACTTTAATTGGGGGAAGCCAGCCATCACCCTCTAAGAGACATAGAACTGATTTTCCTTCTGATTCTTCTGATCAGGATTCTGAAATTTCTATTTCTTCTGATGACCAGGATTTCCCTTATCTACCTATGAGGATTCTGATGCAGAAGACTCCATTCCCTCTGCTTCCCCTCCAGAAGATTACTCTTTTGGTGAAACTTTGCATACTCTTAGGGAGCATTTCCACTGGGAAAGCCAGGATTACTCTGACTCCAAAAAAGAGTCTTAGGGAATTCTTACTCCTACCTCAACACAGCACTTTTGCTATCCCTCCTGTACTGGACATTGTAGATGATGCCTTCTTGGAATCTAGCCTGGCCCCAGACACTTTACCTCCGGCTCCCAGGAAACCTGACCGGTATTACGGAGTCCCTGACTCTCACAAGTTCCTCTTTAAGAATCCTACTGTGGATCCAGAGACAATTTCACAGGGACCCAAAGGCATTAAGGCTACTACTGCCAAAAACCCTACCCCCTCTGATAGAGATTCCAGGGTTCTGGACAGATGGGGTAAGAAGGTATACACTTCTTTTACTTTGGCCATTAAGGCCTTAAACTGCCAGTTTCATATGTTAAAGTATCAGCAGCATATTACTGGATTATTTAAACAGAAAATAATGTTGATTCCTGACTGTGCTGAAAATAAAGAATTACAGAAAGTAATGCATTCTGCTGAACAAGTTGGTAAACAAACTTTGCAATGTGGTTTTGATTCTTTAGAGGCATCTTGCAGAGCTGCTGTCACTGGGTTTGCACTTAGAAGGCATGCTTGGCTTAAGGAGCAATCTTTGCCAGATCATGTTAAAGCTAAATTACTGGATGCTCCCTTAAAACAAAACTGCCTGTTTGGTAACAGAGCAGAAGTAGTACTTAAAAAGATTGAGGAAAAAGCGAAATCTATGCAAACTGTTAATTTCCTACAAGTACAACCTCCCGGATTTAGTAGGCACTGGCCTTCTAAGAATTGGTCCTTTCCTGTCTCTTCCAGGCCTCCTCAGTCCAAACCCAATACCAGCAGACCACCCAGGCTTCAGTCTCAAGGTACTCACAGGCCTAAACAGTGGGGGGCTCCCACTTCCAAAGCTGAAAGTAGTAAGACACCCCCCCCCATGGTAAACTGTCACAGTGACTTAACCTTAAACCTTCCAAGCCCTGCTCAACTAACTGTTCCTTTAGGGGGAAAGATCACCCTGCATGCAAAAAACTGGGAACTCATTACCCAAGACAAATGGGTTTTAAATATAGTTTCCCAATGATACAGATTCCGCTTCCACTCCTTACCAACCCCAAACGGTTGGCCAGACCTACCCCCAAATCAGTGGGCAGAGGCTCAAAAGCAAGTTCTCTCTCTTCTAAGTATCAGGGCTATTCATCCAGTCCCAGAAGAGGAATGGGGGCAAGGTTTCTACTCAAGACTTGTACTGGTACCCAGAAAAGACAATTCCTGGTATCCTATCCTTGACCTGTCTATCCTAAGCACCTTTTTTGATAATCCCAAAATTCAGAATGCTAACTCTTCATCAGCTGCTTCCCATGTTAGACAAAAATGCCTGGTTGGCAACACTGGATTTAAAGGAAGCTTACCTGCACATCCCAATAAAGGAATCTTGCAAAAAATGTCTATGCTTCAGAGCAGGCTGCATGCACTATCAGTTCTCTGCACTGCCCTTTGTGAATACCGGTGGTGCAGTAGATAAGCCAAAGTGCCTAGCTCCAGTTATTGCATTCTGCAGGCAAAGAAATATTCAAATATACCTATACTTGGACGATTGTCTAATTCAGGCAGAAAGCTAGGACGTACTATTAAATCTTTTGGCATTTGTAAAGAAACTACTAACTTCACTGGGGTACATCATAAACGAAAATAAATCACACCTAGTACCCTGCCAACAAATTGTATTCCTGGCTCCCAGATGGCCTACCTCACGCCAGAGAAACAAGTTTGACAGCCAACTTCAAACTACTGGCCACAAAGACCCAGCTATCTGCAAGGAAAACACTGCAAGCCCTGGGGTTCATGGCCACTTGCATTCTACCAATTCCATATGCAAGACTGCATATGAGGAAACTACAATGGTATCTAAAAAGCCTATGGTGTCCACATTCTCAGGACCTAGAATCAATGATTCCTATCATTCCTTGTATAAGAACAGAGTTCCTTTGGTGGGCAGAGGCCTGCCACCACAACAAGGGACTGCCATTCACTCTACACCCTGCCACCCAAACCCTAACAACAGACTCATCAGACTATGCATGGGGGGGGGGGGGGCTCACTTGGCAGGGCAGTGCATTTAGGGCAAATGGAACCAGAGTCAAATGCACTTGCATATCAATCAAAAAGAAATGTCGGTTGTACAGAATGCTCTGACAGCCTTCAAGGACCACATTCTTCCAGGACAATTGTTGGTAAGGACGGACAACACCACTGTCATGTGGTACATAAACAAGCAGGGGGGAACCCACTCGCTGCAGACTAGCCATGGCTCTCTGGAACACAGCCTTGAGCTACCAGATGCACCTACAAGTTCAATTCCTGCCAGGCAAGCTAAATACACTGGCAGACGACCTAAGTAGAAATCTCATGGACCCACATGAGTGGAAACTGGAACCAGAGATATTCAGCATTTTGAGAAACAAATAGGGGAGCCCAGAGATGGACCTGTTTGCCTCCCCTCAGAACTACCAATTGGACAAATTCTGCACAAGGACTCCCCACAGACAAACTTGGAAAGTGAATGTCCTGTCCTTCACCTGGAAAAACCTTTCACTTTATGCCTTTCCCCCTCTGCCTCTCGTCTCCAAAATTCTACTAAAGATCAAACAGGACAAACCAAGGGCAATACTCATTGCACCAGACTGGCCACGCCAACACTGGTACTCTCTCTTGCACAGTGTGTCACTGCTGGAACCATGGCACCTGCCTCAGACCCCTTCCCTGCTGTCCGAGCAAGGAGGGCCAGTTTCAGACCCTGAACCTTGCAGCCAGGCTAATTACCTGAGCTCTCCATTACAATCCCTCAGTAAGCAAGTGACTGATTTCATTTGGGAGGCAAGGAGGCCTAGTACTAGAAAATCCTATGCTGAAAAATGGAAAAGATTCTGTTCCTGGAGCCAAACTCAAGGGATGGGCACAACAGTGCCCAATTTACAGCACACTCTTCAGTACGTAACGGCGATGCTTCACAAGGGTCTTTCCTTCTCTTCCATTAAAATTCATGCCTCTGCCATTTCAGCACATTATTCTATGGAGCCACCCCTCTTCTCTCATCCACTGCTGAAGCAATTCCTCAGAGGGGCCAAAAACGAAAGACCACCCAGGAGAGCCCCTACTCCAGCCTGGGACCTTAACTTTGTTTTGGAAAAGCTCACTCTACCTCCCTTTGAGCCAGCTGCAACTGCAGAGTTGAAATTCCTTTCTTGGCAAACAGCCTTCCTCCTAGCCATCACCTCAGCTAGAAGGGTATCTGAATTACAGGCCCTCATGGCAGTGGAGCCTTTCATCATCTTTCATGCGGACAGGGTGTCCCTCAGGGCCAATCCTTCCTTTATGCCCAAGGTGGCATCCAGTGTGGCCCTTAATCAGTCCATTCATTTGCCAACCTTCTTTTCTAATCCACAAAACAAAGAGGAGCGAATACTGCACTCCTTGGATGTGCACAGACAACTTAGATTTTACTTGGACAGGACTAAGCCTCTCTGGAAATCTGAACAGCTGCTGGCTGCATTTGCTGCAGGGACAGAGGAGAAGGCCATTTCAAAGCAAACCATTTTTAAGTGGACTGGCCATTGCATTCATTTCTGCTATAAGCACCATGGAAAACCTACCCCACAGGAGATAAGACCCCATTCCACCAGGGCTGCAACTACTTCTACAGCCTTTCTCAGAAGTGCCCCTACTGGGGGCATCCTAGAAGCTGCTACCTGGAGTTCTGTACATACCTTCACCAAGCATTACCACTTGCCATTTTTCCTAAATTCAGAGCTGGTTTTGCCACTGCAGTCTTGCAGGGCTTAATAGCTGGTCCTAATGCTCTCTAATTGCCTACTCCCTTCCTTAGCTTTGGGAATCTACTCAAATGTAATGACTGCAACAGTGAAACACGAAGAACATTGTACAGTTGTGTACACTTACCATAAATGTAGATGTTCGAGTGTATTCACTGTTGCAGCCCTGGTTACTCTCCCTCCAGCCCCCTGACTTCTAATTGACTTTACCTCTCTTCTTGTTTACTATACTTAAAGCTTTCTGGTGTATTTGCTTTTTGTTGGAGGTGTAACCTTGTATATAATTGCTTCCCATTATGGGAGCACCTGACTTCTGGGGCAAGAAAAACTGATGTAATGGCGTCTGATGCATGCTTTATACCCCTGAATACCTGACATCATGGAAGATGAGACAGCAAGCGACGCAGGACCCAAGACTTTGATAATCAGGCCAAATGAGGGCTACCTGCAAGCAGATAACCCAAATGTAATGACTGCAACAGTGAATACACTCTAACATCTACATTTATGGTAAGTGTACATAACTGTACTTTTTGCAGTGTCTAGGATTAGTTTCCCCAAGTCCAGTTAATTCCCAGTACTTTATGAATTTATATGGTCTTAAGCACAGTATTGGTTCCCTATTCTGAGACTCCCAGAACCTGGTCTGCTCATTGGTAGCATTTCTTTCCTCCATTTTAACATCATGTGTTTCAAGGATTGGGGGGTTTGCAAAATGTTTAAGGTGTTTATCCCACATTTAAGAGGTACAGAGTGATTCTCACTAAGGAGAAAATGGTTAGGCTTAAAGTGATCCACAATGGGAACTAGCATAGTACTTGCTTATGAACCCAGCATATCATCCCAAAATATTTCTTTCCAGCCTTAGAATATTATCGTCTGTTTTCGTCATTACTGTAGAAGCCTCTTTCTCCACGGAGTTCTTCTAGTAACATGCATTTCCAATCTGCTGCATAGTACTCCTTAACTGTATTGGAACAGCATCCCGGGATAGTTGCCTTGCTATATAATTTTTGTTCTGGGACCCCAGTCTTTCATCCTCTTTTTTTTTTTTTTTTGGTAAGATTAACTTCTTCCATGAAAATGTATGATGGAACTGTGCCAAAATAAAATTAAAAATTTGTTTACTTGGTCTCTTATAAAATCCTGTGAGGAGCCAGCAATAACGTTCGCTTGCAATGTATGCATAAATGTGAACTTTGAACAGCTTGAACTTGTGGGAATTCTCGTAGAATGTCTCCGTAGAGGCCCACAGGTTTGTGCAGGTATCAGATAGTGTGATACAGTCTGCTTATGCTAAATCTGTAGAGTCAAACCCCATGATACTTTACAAAGTGGTGGCCTTGCTTATATGGATATTTCACCTAAAAATAAAAACCTATTTGGGGATCCTCTGAGAGATCAGTAAATCATCCACATACAAAGAGAGATGTCTTGCCTCAGCAGGGATGGTCTCTTATGACTAATGACACAAATTTACATACTAATGGTGCAAGACAGACTACCAGTAAAGGGCAACCCTGCCTCATCCCTCTACTGATGTGGTAAAGGTCAAATACACAGACACTGGACCTCACCTTGGCTCATAATTCTTTTAAATACATCTCCCCAGCATTCTTAAATTAAAACGGAAAGCCAAAGTCTCTTAAAATTAGAAACAAAGTAATGTTCTTACTGTACATAGTTTGTTTTTTCAGCTTTAAAATTTGAGTGCCATCAGAGGGTTCCCTTCACATTTACATTTTCAGTTGGGAGTAGAAGTTTTTGACAGTAAATGTCTGCGTATCCTGAGTGAATGCTGACTGTTCATATATGCGAGTAAACAACAAGGGTGTTGTCAGTCTATGGGCCAGCATCAACATAAGTAACTTATTGTCTGAATTAAGAAGTGGAGATTGGCTGATAGAAAGCAGCTCAAGATGGATCTTTATTCAATTTCAAAATAAATATTGAAACTATTTTCCAGCTTTTTGGAATGTCCCTCTCGCTAATAATGGCCCCAGATAGGTTTTTAAGAATCTCCATCCCCAACCCATTGTGTATTTCTCTAGGTAGACTGTCAGCTCCTTATAGAATTCCCAATTTGTTACCAATTTCAGATAGGTTTCAGTTTCACTTGAGAAATGGAAGCCATCAGTAGCAGGTTCTGTTATCAGTTAGTCAATATAAGGTGTCTAGTCTGGAAGATATTCTATACGGTGGCACTTTTAATGAAACCTTTGCTGTGATTGATAGTTTTTGATCTTCCTTAAATATTTGTAAAAGTTTGACAGGGTGTACACCTGTTTGCAGTGTACAGAGACTGATAATCTCAGTAACCCAACTTCCTGTTGTTTGGAGCCTTAATCTTACCACAGGGTTTTGGGGCAGCCAAAGAAAACCAAACATTTAAGGAAGAGCAGTTGCCTATAGGCTGTCTTAATTTCCAACAAGCATTTCAAGTATAGGTTAGAGTGAGGATAGATTGATGTCACACACACACACACACACACACACACACACACACACACACACACACACACACACACACACACACACACACATATACATACACACACGCATATACATACACACACACATACATCTACATACATACACATACATCTACATACATACACATACATCTACATACATACACATACATATACATACATACACACATACATATACATACATACACACATACATATACATACATACATACACACACATACATACACATACATACATAGATACACACACATACATACACATACATACATATACATACACACACACACACTTTCTCTCGGATCCTCTTTATGTCTGGGGCTACTGAACTATTCTGTAATTTGCTTTTCTAACCATCACTGTCATCATTTTGCTCAGTCCTTTTCCAATTACAAATGTGATTATTTGGATTAATACCAATTTAAGTTGTTTTGTCAGTGTACATTACTTCTGTCATTTTTTATAGGTTCTAGGCTATCATCCCTAGGGCCTGTACAAGCCTAGCCAAACAATTCCACGGATATTTCTTCCCACATTATTTACTTCCCTGGACCCCTGTCTAGCAGGGCGACTGATGTGATCCCCGGGGTGAATTTCCTATCACCTATCCAGTCATCAAGGTTCCTTTTGAAGAGGGCCAAGGAGGCGCTCTGCTTGATATGTTTGGGCAGTCTTTTTTCCAGAGTATGGGGAGTCCCTGGTTCAGGAACCTATCCCTCCAGCATGTTTTGTTCATTGTGATGACAAAGTTTAGATCCCTGGAGCATGTGGCTCTGAGGGATTGGGATTTCTTCAAGTGGAGCATGTCCAGCAGCTCGGGGTTTGGCATGGTCTTGTATGTTAAGCAGAGATCACCTCTGAGTAGACGATATGCCACAGAGTATAGCTGGTGTTTTTTTTTTTAGACGGTCAGCATAGGGCATCTGCTTTAGGCCTGTGGTTCTTTTAGTGATGTATTTCTGTGGCCTTTCCATCTGTTGCGGATGTCTTGTGAGGTACATACCAAACGGGGCATTGTACTCTATAATGGGTCTAATGAGGGATAAGTACAGTGGGACAATGACCTCCTTTTTTCTGGATGAAAAGCCCTTAGTGATGAGTTGTACCACATAGAAGGATTTCCTGACTGTTGTGGTGATGTGGTTATCGAAGGTGAGACCACTGCCCACCTGTGTCCCTAAGTCTCTCATGACACTTTCAGTGTTTAGTGTACTGCCACCTATGTGGTAATTCATGGGTACATGGTTTTTCCCAAAGGGAATAACTATACATTTCTTGGCATTAAGCTTGAGCCCATGGCTCTGGCACCAAGCATCTGTTTCTGTAAGGCCCTTTTGTAGAATATCCACATCATTTGGGGATTCAATAATGGCTCCTGGTTTGCAGTCATCTGCGAACTTTGTTAGCCAGAGTCCCTTAGTGTGTTGGCCTGTACTTCAGAGAAGTAGATGCCAAACTTGTCTGGAGCTGGATTTGGAGTCGGCTACTTTTACAGTCTGGGTTCTGTCAGTAAGCCAGTTGGCAATCCATCGAGTGACATAGGGATGTATGCCAAGCTTAGTAAGTTTATCTATGATTCCAGAGTGGGGGATGGTGTTGAAGGCCTTGGAGAGGTCCATATAGGCTGTGTGGATCGCCTTGCCCTCGTCCACAGCTGTGGAGACTAATTCGAAGAAGTCAGTTTGGTTCAGGAGACGAGATCGGCCCTTCAAGAACCCAAACTGGGTGGGGACCAGTGTTTGAAGGTTGCCAATGTCTTTGTTTTATAAGTTCCATGATAATTCATTCCATGCCCTTGCAGATCAGGCTTGTCAGACTGATGGGATGGTAGTTCCCGGGATCCAAGGTGGATCCCCCCTTGTGGAGTGGGATAACTGTAGCTGTGCGCCACTTGGTGGGCACGAGAAGCCTTAGGTGAGGCTATGATTAAACATGACACTTAGGTGAGGTGTCTGTTCATTTTGTAGTTCATGTAGTGCACAGCCTGGGATGTCATCTGGTCCTATGGATGCTGTATTCTTCGCTTTGGAGAGTACGGTTTCTACCTGTGTGGCTGTGATTAGTGGAATTTGGCAATCTTTTGGTATTGAGATGGGCCCTTTAGGGGGTGAGAGGAGGGTGAAGTTGGCACTAAATCGATCTGACAGGATATTGGCAATATCCTTGGGATCAGTATATTTAATGCCATTCAGTTGTAGCTCAGAGCATATCTGAGCATTGCCATTTAGATTCTTGACATAACTATAGAATGCCTTGTGGTTGTCTTTGGAATCTTTGGCAATGTTATTTTTAGAACTAGCTTTGGAGGATTTTATGAGGGATCTCCGCTTCTTACTGAGACTGGTAAGGGAGTTTTTTGCATCCTGGGATTTTCCTCTTTTCTGCAACAGTTTCTTTTCTGTTGTATAGGGGATCACCAGATAGGCTTCCTTTGGAGGAGAGCGTCTTGGTTATATTTGGGATGGCACAATTTATGTACGAGTGGATGTGCTCGTACAGTGCCTTAGTGTAGGATTCAGCAGTCGAACTTTCAGCTCCCGTCTGCATTGGTGCCATGAAATTTGTCACTTCTGACTTAAGTAGCATGAAGTTGGCTTTGGAGAAGTTTTTTACGGAGGTTTCCTTACTGAGGGGGGTGGGGGTGGGATGTGGATGTTAAGAGTGATTTGCTTATGATCAGACCTGACCAATGAGGGGGTGACCACAAGTGTGGAGCATCTCTCTCCCATGTTGGTAATGACCAGGTCTAGGATATTAGAGCCCCTGGTACAGTGATGTCTTTCTATTGCCATCTCGCTCAGGTCATGCCTGAAAAAGGTCTCTTGTTCAGTACACTTCCCTAGTGAACACAATGTATAAATTGAGCTTGATATTCTTCTAGGAGATGCAGTAGTAACTCCTGGTGTGTACCGTCTTGACAGTCGAGTACTATTCCGTTGTAATGATCATACAATAAAGGCATCCACTCTACACAGTCCTAGTTGGATTCTACAGATTTTGGTCAGAGAAAACTGCAGCAGCAGCAGCAGCAGCAGCATTATCCTGCTTTCTGGGAGTGCATGATCCGAGAGAGAAATCGCTAATGTTTGTGATTTTATCAACCAGGTAAACATCTTGTCTAAGTGTGAGTTGGACTACTTCAGCTTTTTTTCATAGATAAGTCAGTATGGGGCACTTCAAATAATTTTCAGAAAATCCTGAAAACCTATCCCTGAATGAGAGAGAGAAAATTCTTCCCAAATTTTGTATTGCCAATAGCCTGGGACCTGATTGAATCCCTGCTAACATTGATTTGCAAGAATCCAATCACCCACAATCAGAGTACAGTTCTCCCTGAAAGCCATCTGCTTTCTACCCATTCTAACCATTTCCATTTTCACTAATAAATGTGTTATGTCTTTGTATAACATAAAACAAGTAATCTCCGTGGTATCCCCAAAGTCTCAAAATAACCCACTAAAGTGTAGTGGGTCCAAAAACAAAACCGTGTAAGAAACTTCTCTGTGTGGAAGATTTTCAGTGCATATATTTCTAGTTAATCACTGTATATTAATCAGATCAGACAATAGTAGTAGAAGTAGTGAACGTAAACTCGTCTTAAGTCAAAACAAAACAAAAAGTAATAGAAAATATATAATTGTACAGCATTACTAAGTATTTGAAAGTAATCCAAGCAAGGCAGGCAGTCTGTTTCCAGTCGAAAATCCTTTATTACACGGACAAAGCGATCCAAGTAAAACAAAAGAGTAATAATTTCCTCACAAGCTTTCTAAATATATATATACTTTTATCAGGCATGGGAGTGGTTTATTGTGTAAAACAGTGTTATTGCCTTCCCCATCAGTGTGAAATTCGATCAGCTTGAATGTCACACTGATGGGGGAAGGGATGTGAATTTAACATGTGTACCAATAACACTTTGTTTTGCAGCACAATAAACCACTCCCATGCCTGATAAAAAGTATATATATATTTAGAAAGCTTGTGAGGAAATTATTACTCTATTTTTGTTTTACTTGGATCGCTTGTCTGTGTACATAATAAAGGATTTTCGACTAGAAACAGACTGCCTGCCTTGCTTGGATTACTTTCGAATACTTAGTAATGCTGTACAGTTATATATTTGCTATTATTACTTTTTGTTTTGTTTTGACGTAAGACGAGTTTACATTCGCTACTTCTACTACTATTGTCTGATCTGATTAATATACAGTGATTAACTAGAAATATATACACTGAAAGTCTTCCACACACAGACGTTTCTTACACTGTTTTGTCTTTGTATAACACACACGCTTGCACACATGCACTCTAGAGTTAAGGGAATCCTAGCTGTCCTGTACAGACTGTGTATCTCTTCCCATCTGCTGGTGCTGTTGGTCAGAATCTCTGAACTTGAAGGGTAGCCCTCTTACTAGAATAGTCACGCATTCATGGTTCTAGTTTCTGTAGCGAGCTCTGCATACTCGGTACCCAAAACTCATGAAGCTTCCCATGCTCAGTGTGAGTATTGGTTCCTTCTGCCTATAAACCAGCTTATAGGGCTTAGCGTAGGGTTCTTCAACTGATGAGTCAGGTTGACCAGTCTACAAAACTAAATGACCAAGTATTCTCTTCATTAACTAATGTTTTGAATGAAAAATATCAAAACTGTTCAAAAGTGTATAGTAGGCTAATGACCACTGGGGCCATTATAAATCCTAGCCATGCAACTCGGATGTGTCCCACGGGGCTCTTGTACCTAGAGATTATTTTAAGGGTTATGTTAGCTAGGTCACAATTTAACATCAGTTTCTGTCCTTCAGGCCAGGGGGTGTGAATTTCTGATTTACCATCCACTGGTCCAAGTTACTTTTGAATAGGGTTAGAGAAGGCCTTTACTCCACATGGATGGGAAGCATGTTCCAGAGAATGGGAATTCTGAGATCCATACCTGTCCCTCCAACAGGTATAGAAGCGATGATGATGCTGTTTTTGCGGATATGCAAAAGATCCCCCAGGGCAAAATCTGAAGAATCTTTGTATGTCAGCCATAGAGCACCTCTCAGCAGTTTGTAGAAAGGAGAGAATAGAGAGAGGGCTCTGAGGCCCTGCATTCTTTTTGTGAGGACCATCTTGAGGTTCCAGTTATTGCATGTGCTTGGTCAGGTGTACACCGAATGCGTGTTGTACTCCGTGATGGAACTGATGAGGGTTAAATGTCAT
Source organism: Protopterus annectens (assembly GCF_019279795.1). Taxonomy (NCBI): domain Eukaryota; kingdom Metazoa; phylum Chordata; order Ceratodontiformes; family Protopteridae; genus Protopterus; species Protopterus annectens. Next base: position 1,672,449,235 of record NC_056732.1, on the reverse strand, counting down.
GGTATGGTAACATCCTTGGACTTTGATGCTGGGCCCTTACCTATAAGTTGAGAGATGTAGAATGATTTTCTCACTAGCTTAGACACGTGTTGAGTGAAAGCCAAGTTACTATCTACCTATTTCCCCAAATACCTGAGTACTTTGTCTGCTCTTGGGGATTTGTTTTTTTCTTTTTTATGTCAATGTGCTAGCTTTCTAGGGTGGCCAATTTCCCAAAAGGTGCAATTGTGCATTTCTTGGTATTGGGTTTTGAGCTGTGGTGTTGTCTGTGTTAAACCTTCTGGCAGGACATTTGTTTCTTGGAGGGGGGGGGGGGTCCTGTGACTTACAGTCCTCTGCAAATCTGGTCAGCCAGAGGCCATTGACAATGTCCTTTCCTTCAGAGAAGTAGGTGCCAAAGAGGAGCACAGTGACCTGAGGAACTCAGTTGGTGACCAACCTCTTTGTGGAGGTGGTCTCCCCATATCTGTCTTCCTAGATCCTATTAGAGAGCCAGCTGCTGGTACAGCACGTTACATAGAGGTTTCTGCCCAGTTGATTTTAATAATGTTAAACATTTAGCTGGAGTTGATTTTAATGTGGATAGTTAGGGCATTGGATCACCTTTGTATTGTAGCCCGTAATGTTTTTTTTTTCCTGTATTCAGTTGCATTTAATAGTGGACACACAAGGTTACCAGCTGTACCGATGTAACTAATGCCAACAGTGCTGCATCAGGTAGTGTCTTGCGATATCACAAATGCTTGTTTCAAACCTGTGTATTAAATGCAGCTGTTTTCAGGGAGCTGTAAAGGGCCTTGGTAAGTTAAGAGAAGTGGTTGTGGGTGTGGTGTTTTTCTAGTAATGCATGAGAAATTATGTTGTAGAGGCTTCTGCCTTTTCTACTGCAACATATTCAACTCCTAAGTTTAATTTGTACAAATTGTATTGGTTGTAAAAAATATATATATTGCTTTAAGATTACATCAATATATTGGATGATATTTGAATGATGCAAAAACTTCATATTTTTAGTAATGTAGTCTGTTAGTGGAACTTCCTTGTAGGTGTCAAACTTCATTACACTTGCATAAAGCTTATAATTACTGATTTGCAGTTAAAATTTAAAATCATAATGTCGTTAGAATAACCAGTGTGTAGGTAGTAAGGAGATGCTGTTTGAGTTAGCAGCAGAGAAAGTGGTATTTGTTTAAAGCATTTAATAAGACTCAATGACATAGAGTGAAAACATTACAGTATGGTTAGGACTAACATTGTGAACTGTTTTGACTACTAAGGATTCAAACGTTCGCATTGTACGTAAGAACACCTAAGAAATTCATTGATAGGACGCTGTTGTCATAGGAATGACTGAGTAGCACAACAGAGGCAGAATTTATGGGTAATATGTATAAAATGTGTGCATTTATATATAGTTTTTTTGTGTGTGTGTATATATATATGTATATATATATATATATATATATATATATATATATATATATATATATATATATATAAAAACATTTTTTTTTTTTTTTTTTTACATATGTGTGTTTGAATATATGTACACAAATACATAAGGGGGTTGCTGCACTCCTGCGTGTGCTGTTCTTTGGATGAGACTTTAAACTGAGGTCCCATCTGCTTGAGTTGGTGGTAGCAGCTCAGGTGGACATAAAAAATCCCAAGGCACTTACAGAGAAGAATAGGAGATGTTCCCAAATGTCCTGGCTAAATTTCCCATAATAGTATAAATACCACCTCAGCTCTCCCCTGTAAAGAACAAAGTTACTAGCCTAGTGAGACTAACCTGGTCAGCAATGGCTAAATACAAAGTCACATATGCATTGGGTGAGGGAGGGAGCTGCATTCTTAATTTTATTGTTGAAAGCTTTATTTAAATTCTCAGGAATTTGCCAAAGCAATGCTAAGACTGATTTGGTAAAGAAGTGTTTAGCATATAAATGTGAGAAGCTCCACTCAGTAAATGGAGTTTCTGTTGCAAGAGTCTGTCAAATTTAAGAAACTCTGCATATTCTTCCGTCGCCTGGGTTTCCCCACTGCTAAATTAAGGTTTAATAACCTAAAATTGCTTACCACTCCCTGTTGATGGCTGTACTGTTTCATGGTCATTGATGTGATGTCCTCCCTCTTGCATTTCCTCACATACCAGGCCCTTGATGAATGCCCAGGGACCTGCAGCTCTTCTTTATTTCCCTTGGTCTACCTAAGTGTGCTAAGTGAACCTATCTAGCAGGTCTATCAGCTTTTTCCACAGTCTGCCACCCTGTCAGTCAAGCCGCACTTAATGTTTTCTAACCAACATGCTCCATTCTGCACGAGCTCCACTTGCAGTACTGGGAGCAAATAAAGCAAGTATTGTGATGTTTCTTTTATTAAAAGAAGTGACTGAAGTATACAAAAATAATGTTCCGAAAAATTTGTAGGTGGGGCAACTGTGAAAGTGTATTCTTGTTACAAGATTCAGGAAAATGGACACCAGGTGCAAAAAGGAGCCTACTTTGTGACAGCACCATCACAGTTTTTGGGGGCTGTTTTACAGTAATGCAATACTGCCTATAATCTATGTAGTAGTATTAGCGAGTGTGGACTTTATGCGGGCAGGGAGCAGACTTGAATATGCCAGAGTTTACGGAGTTTTTTTTTGTAAACATATTTATTAAATTATCACGCAAGACATTAGCAAACATACATTAACAGAAAAGAAAGGAAACCGTTTTAACATTTTTCCATTTAAATACAATGTACATCACACGCATTTTCTTTGCTGCTATTGTCAGTCCGACATTACAAACAATTGCTGAATTCCTGCCTTCCTCTAATCCTCACACCTCCTCCTGAACATTATTATGCATGTATTGTTCCCACATTTTCCATTTACTTCTGTGTAATTTGCTCATTCCTTTTTCTAAAGATCCCTTTTCCAGTTCTCTCATCTCTGTTTTATATTCAGTACCTAAGATACAATTGCTGTAGACTTTTATTTCCATTGTGTAGTTTTTTTTGCTTGTCTTGGGGGCTAACAAAATTAAAATTGATAAGGCCTTGGTATGTCTAGGCAATTCAGATCCAGTATCCCAGATAAGAATAATCATGCCTTCATTTTGCAGCCATTTGCTCACCCAGTATTTGACAGAGAACTCTGTATGGAATTGTTCAAATTTGCTAGAACATCCCCCTCCGAGACATATGGTCCCAGTTATCTCTTTCTTCTCCATCACACCTGTAACATTTGCTGTCTACCTGAGAAAAATTATTTGAAGTCCGTTTGGGGTATTACAATACCTATTCAAGCAATTCTAAGTAAAGATCCTAAATCTTCTGGATTTCATTGCATGGTTGGGAGCCATGCATAAGTATTTCCATTGTTCTTTGTGAATTGCTTTTCCAATCTCTCTTCCTAATCACTTCTAACCTTCTCTGATTTGATCCTTATAGATGTTCTTCATGTTTCACTGTTGCAGTCATTACATTAGCTAATCTGCTGGCAGGTTGCCCTCAGTCGGCCTGAACAACAAAGTCTTGGGTCCTGCGTCGGTTGCTATCTCCTCTTCCATGACGTCAGGTCGTCAGGGGTATAAAACATGCAGCCGATGCCATTTTAGCCAGTCTTTCTTGCCGTGCGGTGCCCGAAGCAGAAGCAGTTCGCAAGTGCCGGTCAGCCGACTCCTGAAAATTTCGTTTTCGATTTTCAGAACCAGAGTCTTCAAACTAAAGCCAAGTACCACATTGCTTGCTCCTTATCGATGTCAGTAAAAGTTAATAATTGCATTACTTGTGGGAAGCAAATACCTCATAAGGATTTTCATTTGTACTGTATTCCTTGCCTAGGCCCTGATCACAACGTGCCTTGCTGTCAGTTTTGTGCTAAATTTAACCAACGCACTATTAAGCATCTGTATATTTTTGCTTCTAAATATTTTGGCTCAAGATTTAACTACCCTGAAATGTCATTGGTTAGCAATCCGACTACCGGAGTTCACAAAAAACACAAGGAAAAAGAGAGAGACTGTCAAGGTCCAAAACCGAAGTCGAAGCTTCTCCTAAGCCAGTCGCCGGTTCGCTGGTACTCAATGAGGTACTTTCGCAGCCCCTGATACCTGCTACTTTTGAGTCGCAGGCCTTACCGAGACCCATTCAGAGTCCGATATGCCGCGAGATTCGCAAAGTATTGAACCCGCGGATGTCTCTCCCTTGGATGGGTCCGGAGCCGCTGAGCAGGCATCGGCTTCTGAGGGTGGTTTCAGGCCTCAACATTTTTATATTAAATCGACGGCATCATCAAAAACAAGGTCAAAAACAACTTGTATGTCTAAAAAAACCGACGCATGAGCCACGTGCTCAGGCCCCTATGCCTAAAAAACAAATGATCAAAATGGCTGAGGATTTAATTACCTTGATCAGGGGTTCCCAACCCCCCCCTCTCTCAAAAAAAAGCCTAGGGCAGGCACTGATTATGAATCTTCAGATCAGGTTTCCATTTCTTCTGATTCCTCTTCTGATCAGGAATTTTCTGTTCCACCTTATGTGGATTCTGATGCAGAGGAATCCATCCCATCTGCATCTCCTCCTGAGGATTACTCTTTTGGAGAAACTTTGCATACTTTAAGTGAACAATTTCACTGGGAGAGTCAGGACTTCTCTGAATCAAAAAAGAGGCTTAGGGATATACTTCTTCCTCAGCATAGGCCTTTGGCAATATCTCCTGTTTTTAGACATTGTTGATGATGTGTTCTCTGTATCAAGCATGGCTCCTGATTCCCTGCCTCTGGCTCCTAGTAAGCCAGACAGATATTACAGGGTTCCTGACTCCCGCAAATTTATTTTCAAAAATCCTGCTGCTGATCCTGAGACTATTTTTCAGGGTCCCAAGGGTGTAAAGGCTTCTACAGCCAAAAATCCTACCCCTTCTGATAGAGATTCTAGGGCGCTGGATAGATGGGGTAAGAAGGTTTATACGTCTGCAACCTTGGCAATCAGGGCTTTAAACTGCTAGTTTCATATGCTTAAATATCAACAGCATGTTATGGGCTTACTGAAACAGAAAAGGATGTTGATTTCTGATTGTGTGGAAAATAGAGTTACAGGATTTATTGCATTCAGCAGAACAGGTTGGAAAGCCTATTTTGCAATGTGGTTTTGATTCTTTGGAGGCCACTGGTAGGGCTGCCGTTACTGGATCTGTGATCAGAAGGCATGCCTGGCTCAAGGAGCAAAATATACCTGATCATGTTAAAGCTAAATTGTTGGATTCCTCTTTGCAGCATGATACTCTGGTAATAAGGCAGAAGAGGTTTTAAAGAAAATGGAAGACAAAGCTAAAGCTATGCAAACTGTAAAAGATTTCTTGCAAGTGTGGCCACCCAGGTTAAGTAGGCACTGGCCTACTAAAAATTGGTCCTTTCCTGTGTCGAACAGAGCCACTCAGGGCAAACCCAGGTGCTTAGAAGGCTCCAGATATCAATCACAGGGATCTTACAGGTCAAAGCAGTGGGGTGCCTTCACCTCCAAATCTGGAGGTAACAAAGCACAGCCCTACAGTAAGCAGTCTCAATGCTTTCCACTACCATCTCCAAGCACTTAACTTTTGGCAGCCCCTTTGGGGGGAAAACTAGCACTTCATGCTCAAAATTGGCAGTTAATAACCCAAGACAAGTGGGTATTAAACATAGTACCCCAGGGGTACAGATTTCAGTTCCATACATTGCCAATTCCAAATGGATGGCCGGATCTGCCACAAAACCAGTGGGCAGAGGCCCAGAAACAAGTCATGTCCCTCATGGATATTGGGGCTATTCAACCGGTACCAGAAAAAGGACAAGGATTTTATTCAAGACTGTTCCTGGTACCCAGAAAAGACAATTCATGGCGTCCAGTACTGGACTTATCGATTCTGAACATGTTCCTGGACATTCCAAAATTCAGAATGTTGACTTTACAACAGCTACTGCCTATGCTAGGCAAGAATGCTTGGTTAATAACTCTAGACTTAGAAGTGGGATACCTGCATATCCCAATAAGGGAATCTTGCAAAAGATACCTCCGCTTCAAAGCAGGTTTTTTTGCATTACCAATTCTCTGCACTGCCCTTTGGCTTATCTACTGTGCCCAGGGTCTTTACAAAGTTCCTGGCACCAGTAATTGCATTCTGCAGACAAAGAAACATTCAAATTTTTCCTTATCTGGACAATTGTCTTATTCAGGCAGAGGACAAGGACACTCTTCTTCAACATCTGGCGTTTGTAAAAAGGCTTCTAGCATGCATAGGGTACACCATAAACAAAAAGAAATTACAACTGGTACGCTCTCAAATAATTACATTCTTGAGTGCAAGCTTGAATACAATTGCCCATATGGCTTCCCTCACGTCAGACAAACAAATACAATTGACAACATACTTCAATCAAATGGCAACAAAAACCCAGTTATCTGCAAGACATATTTTGCAGGCTTTGGGGTTCATTGCATCCTGCATTCAACTAATTCCATATGTGAGACTGCATATGAGGAAACTTCAATGGTACCTAAAAAGTTTATGGAGTCAACATTGTCACAGCCTGGAAACAATGATCCCTCTCATTCCCTGCCTACAACAGGAGTTTCTTTGGTGGGCAAAGACATGTCACCAAAACAAGGGCCTGTCATTCACTCTACCCCCTGCCACCCAAACCCTAACTGCAGACTCATCAGACTATGCTTGGGGGGGTCCACCTGGCAGGGAGATGCATTCAGGGCAAATGGAGCCCAAACCAAATGCATCTGCATATCAACCAGAAAGAAATGCTAGCTGTTCAGAATGTTCTGACAGCCTTCAAGGACTTACTTCATCCAGGACAACTACTGATAGACGGACAACACCACAGTTATGTGGTACATAAACAAGCAGACGGGTACCCATTTCTACCCCCTTTGCAGACTAGCCATGGCCTTGTGGAACACAGCCTTGACATACCAAATACATCTTCAAGCTCATTTCCTGCCAGGAAAGCAAAATACTCTGGCAGACTACCTAAGCAGAAATGTTATGGACCCGTACAAATGGAAACTGGATCCACACATCTTCAGCATGTTAACACAGAAATGGGGAAGCCCAGGCATAGATCTGTTTGCCTCTCCCCAAAACTATCAGTTGGACAAATTCTGCACAAGAACTCATCACAAAAAAGAATGGAAAGTGGATGCTCTATCCTTCAGCTGGACAAATTCTGCACAAGAACTCATCACAAAAAAGAATGGAAAGTGGATGCTCTATCCTTCAGCTGGAAAAACCTATCAGTCTATGCCTTTCCACCTCTGCCTCTACTCCCCAAAGTCTTACTAAGTCAGACAGGAAAAACCAAAAATGATTCTAATTGCTCCAGACTGGCCTCTCCAACACTGGTACCCGCTTCTAAGGAATATGTCACACCTTCCTCCGTGGTACTTGCCTTGCCTCAAACACTTCATCTACTGTCTCAGCAGAACTATCAAATTCTGCACACTCTGCTCCAAACCCTGAATCTTGTAGCATGGCTAATCAACTAATTATTCAAACCACATCTCTCAGTAAACCTGTGATGGATGTCATTTTGGAAGCCAGAAGGCATAGTAGTAGAAAATTTTATGCTGATAAATGGAAGAGATTCTGTGCTTGGAACCAAGCACAAGGAATAGACACAGCAAGGCCCAATATTCCTCAGATTTTACAGTACTTAACTGAGATGCTTGACAAGGGCCTATCCTTTTCTTCAATAAAAATCCATGCCTCTGCCATCTCGGCTCATTACAACACAGAGCCTCCCCTGTTTTCTCATCCACTGCTAAAACACTATCTCAGAGGGACCAAAAATTTAAGGTCTCCCAGGAGAGCACCGTCTCCTGCATGGGACCTCAATTTCGTGCTGGAATAGCTCACCCTGCCTCCTTTTGAACCAGTAGCTACTGCGGATATAACATTTTTATCTTGGAAGACCGCTTTTCTTTTGGCAGTCACTTCAGCTAGAAGGGTCTCGGAACTACAGGCTCTCATGGCAGTGGAGCCTTTCATTACATTTTACCTGGACAGGGTGGCCCTCAGGACCAACCCTTCCTTTATGCCTAAGGTGGTATCCAGTGTGGCTCTCTTAACCAGACCATTCACCTGCCAACTTTTTTCCCAAATCTGCAGAACAAGGGGGGGGCGGATTCTGCATTCATTGGATGTGCACAGACAACTAAAATGCTACTTAAACAGGACAAAATCTCTAAGAACGTCTGAGCAACTACTACTGGTAGCATTTGCTGCAGGATCAGAGGGGAAGGCTATATCAAAGCAGACTATTTCTAAATGGATAAACCACTGCATTCGTTTCTGCTATTTGCACCATGGTAAACCTGTGCCCAAGGGGATCAGATCCCATTTCACCAGGGCTGCCTCTACTTCAGCAGCTTTTCTCAGAGGGGTCCCAACCAAAGACATTCTAGATGCTGCTACTTGGAGTTGTGTTCATACGTTCACAAAGCATTATCATTTACCTCTGTTCTCTAAATCTAGGGCAGGCTTTGCCACTGCAGTCCTGCAGGGCCTTATAGCTGCTCCTACTGCTGTTTAGTTCCATCCTCCCATCCATAGCTTTGGGATTCTACCCAAATGTAATGACTGCAACAGTGAAACACGAAGAACATAGTACAGTTGTGTACACTTACCATAAATGTAGATGTTTTGAGTGTATTCACTGTTGCAGTCCGGGTTACCCACCCGCCATCCCCCATTCTATACCTTTTCTTTCCTTCACTATACTCAAAAGCCTTTGTGGTGTATTTGCTTTTAGTTGAAGGTAAATTTTATGTTTCTAAGGTGCATTTGTATATTTACAGTTTATTTATATATTTTTGCTCCCCATTTGAGGGGCACCTGACATCTGGGGCAAGAAAAACTGATTAAAATGGCGTCGGGTGCATGTTTTATACCCCTGACGACCTGACGTCATGGAAGAGGAGACAACAACCGACGCAGGACCAAAGACTTTGTTATTCAGGCCAACTGAGGGCAACCTGCCAGCAGATTACCCTAATGTAATGACTGCAACAGTGAATACACTCGAACATCTACATTTATGGTAAGTGTACACAACTGCACTTTATCATGCAGTGTTTTATATGCTCTACTGATTATCCCTTCAACAGCTGCTTCTGTTCTAGATTCAACTAATAACTCTACCAGAGTAGGTCTTTCACTTAAATTCCACTAATCCATGCTCTTTGTACTCTGAGATCAAGCCCTGGTAGTGAAGGCCATCTCTAGCCTGCAATTCAAATGTCTTGGCCTTATCCCACTCTGTTCTATTTATTTATTTTATTTTGCATTTGTTAACCAGGTAGAGTCCGGCTGAGCAAGTAGCCTGTTTTGAGCAGAGACCTTGGGTGATGAGCTCCATAACAATAGTACAAAAAGATTACAATTTTTTTTTTTAAGATTTACAAGCAATATACAAAAAGTATGATGGTTGCCAGCAATCACAATTTACAAAAAGTTGAATGTAAAACAGAAAGCATTACATTTCTTAAGCCTTATTACAGAAGTAATATGAAACTCGTTAGATATACAACTAAAAACCATTGTGGTATTTTCATTTGGTAGAAGTAAGACAAGAAGATAGCAGAATAGAAAACATTTGATCAAAGGCGTTAGAAACTAGCCAGGCGTATTAAAGGAGCATAGCCATTGTTGAGCAAGGTATTCCTTTAGGAATTTTTTGAAGCTATGACTATCTGTGTTTTTTAAGATATTCTGGGGTAATAGGTTCCACTGTTCGGCGACTCTCTCTTCTCCTTGAAAGTAGCCAAAGTAAATATGGGACTTTGTAATCTGGCGTATAAGTTTATCCTGTAGTAAGTTATAATATATTAATAATACGTATATATATTATAGTATAGTGTGTTGTTATATACTATAGTATAGTACATTATTTTAAGTTTGTCTATTACCTTTCCCTCTCTAGGTTGTTCCCAGTATCTTAGTTCCTTTGGCAGATTTCTCCAGTAAATTACAGCCCCCTCTTGCATATTTTCTGTGCTATTACTTGCAATCATCCCTACTGGCAAAATCTCTTTTCTCCATTCTCGTTTTAATGTGATTCTTAGAATACTTTGCAACTTGAGAATGTAATATTCTGTATTGTTAATATTCTCATTAATAATCTGCATACAAAATGTCACCAATGTAGGCATGGGGTGGGTACCAGTGATAAGTGGGGTAAGGACCCAGCCTACTCTGACTTACGCCATGCTAACCTATGCTAACAGTGGGAGAGGTGTATATGTCCTTAATCGCCAGTGTGTGCCTGCCTTAAGTCCAGCATCCCTGGGTCAAAAAGCTACTGGCAGGCTGGTGTCTAGTTGCCCAGCCTGGGTTACCTGGGATAGCTCTGTTGAGCGAAAGCTGGATGTGAAAAACAATCGACCAATAAGAATTGTTGCACTCAGTGTAGGTTCACTGGCAGGATACAGCTTAGAAGTGGGTGACATGATATAGAGGAGGCTGAGCATCCAGCGTATTAGAGAGACAAAATGGAAGGGCAGTGCAGTGAAGCCACTTAGCTTAGGATCCAGAGTCTACTACTCGGGAGGAGGACATGCTAGAACTGATGTGGGAATTGTGATGAGAGAGAGGCTACAGAAGACAGTGAGAGATGTCATCAGAATTAGTGACAGACTCCTGGCAGTCAGACTCCAGTGTAATGAAAGGGTAGTATTCATAATCCCAGCCTTTGCCCCCACAGTAGGGTTGTGACAATGAGGAAAAGACTGCATTCAGACAGCACTAGTGGCAGTTAGACTCCATTGTAAAGGTAGGACACTATTCATAATCCCAGCCTTTGCCCCACAGTAGGGTTGTGACAATGAGGAAAAGACTGCATTCAGACAACAGTTGCAGGACCTAATAGATGGAGCAGGACAACATGAAATGGTGTTGATAATGGTTCACTTAAATGCACATGTTGGGGAAACAGAATGTGATATGAGGATTGCTTAGGCCTACATGGGTAGGGCAGCAGGAATAAAGGAGAGGCCATTCTAGACTTTTGGCTGGCAAATGGCTTGATAGTAGCCAATACATGGCTCGGAAAGAGAATGAGTCGCTAGATTACATACAAGAATGGTCAACATGCGACTCTGGTAGATTTACTTATTTTTATTTATTTATTTTATTTATTTTACATTTGTTGACTGGGAGAATCTGACTGAATAAATGTCCATTTTCAGTGGAGGCCCAGGGAGAAAAGCTCCAGAGTTTGTAAATGTACAAAGGCAGGACACTGGGGTAGAATCAATGATTACAAAATCATCTCTTGGTAGAATCAAAGAATCAATGATTACAAAATCATCTCTTGGTAAACAGTCATCCCACAGCATAAACCACTGGTTGCCACAATCGGCTGCAAGTAGTTGTCGGAGAAGGCTGTAAGGTCAACAGAGACTGGGCTATGAACCTGGATGTTGACTGGAGAGAGTACAACAGTTCAAGGAATTACTTATGGCTATAGCACCTCAAGAAGAGAAAGAAGTATGTGGAGTTGAAGAATATCATCGTTACCTCAAAACAGCATGTGTGAGGACTACAGAACTGATATCTGGCCGGGCCAGATATGGAAATAAGGTACATAAGGAAACTGGTGATGGAATGGAGAAGTCCAGGAAGTCATCAAAAGAAAGTGGTGCTGGAAAAAGTGGGAGATAGAAAAGAATGACCAGGTTAGGAAAGAAGTTAAGAAAGGAGTGTCAATAACAAAGAACAGAACATTGGAGGAACTCTACCAGCTTCTGGAAAGAGACTCAGTAGGTGGCACAAAGAAACTGTATCAGGTTGCAAGGCAAAGACAGAAAGATGAAGAAGATAGTCAGACACCCTTCATAAGGGATGCCAGCAACAACCTGCTGACCAGTCCACAGGACATCCAAGGCAGAAGAGAGTATTTCTGGCAACTTCTGATTGAAGAAAACCCCACAGAAGCTGTACTGGCCTGGAAACAGTCTACAATGAGAAGTGTAGAAGAGGAGCCGAACCCTAGAAGAAGTAAGGATAGCACTAAGGAAAATGAAGTCAGGGAAAGAAGCAGGTTCAGATGAGGTTGCAGCAGGTATGCTAAAGATGCTGGGTAAGCAGGGAAAAAATGGCTTGAGGGTACTCCTAGCAGTGTGGAGAGAAGAACGTATTCCAGATGACTGGAGATTAAGCATACTGTTGTCAATGTACAAAAACAAAGCGGACATCCCCAAGTGTGGGCAGTACAGAGTCATCAAACTCCTGTCACACTGCATGAAAGTTCTGGAAAGGGTGATGAACGGATGCGCAGAGTAGTAGAATGTGAGATGGGAAATGAGCAGTTTGGATTCAGATCAGTATGCAGCACAAACTGACCCGATGTTTACAATGAGGCAGTTGTGAAGAAGCTAGAGATGAGGAAAGGGTCCAACTAGACATTTCTAGGCTTGGAGAATGCATGTGACATGGTCCCAAGAAAGCCGATTTGGGCTGTACTGTGGTCGTTCGAGCTCCCAGGAACATTGGTAAAATTAGTGCAGGCTATGCACAAGGACCCAGTGACTCAAGTATGAACAGTGTTCAGTTCACAGTGGGGTTTCCGGTGGGAGTGGATGTGCACCAGGGTTCATCCCTGAGCCCACTGCTGTTCATACATGGTGATGGACTACTTTAGGAAACAGGTCGGAGGAGACAGTTCAACAAAGCTGCTGTATACAGGCAATGTGGCATTACAGGCAGACTGAGCAAGAACTTCAGAAAAGGATAGGGGAATGAAATGCTAAACTGAAGGCACATGGAAAATTACAGATAAGGCAGTGGTAATCGCAACAAATTGGGAAAATCGGAAGAAGCTGAGAACTGAGATAGAGGGGAAGATGGTGAAACAGGTAAATAGTTTCAAGTATCGAGGAGGGGTGGTTGAGGAGAAGAGAAGTCTGAAGAGGTCAAAGTTAGAATCAGAGGGGCTGCAGCCAGCTGGCATAGAGTCTCAAGTCTAGTTTCTCTTCTACTTTTCTGGTTGATTTTCTCTCAAGTTTTCCAAATTTCTTCTTTCCTGGCATCCAGGCAGTCTGTTTTGTAGCTGTCAACTGAATTGCCATAGAAATATTTTCAATGGCAATCCAGCTGTCCCAGTATAAAAATGGAAACTGAGAAAAAGAAGTTACGCTATTGATCATTGAGCAGCCATCTTGGAAGTCCATGATTTACATAATCATGGTGTTTAAATGCCTGCCATTTCAGAAAAAAATAGAATTAAAACAGTAACTGGAGTTTGTAACTAATTAATAACTTATAAATTAAGCAGTCTATAAAGAAAAGTGATCATAAAGTTTTGTATAGATAGACTTTTCTTCACAGGTGGTTATTTGAGGAGTACTCAGATTTGTCTTCCTAAGTAAAGGATTCTAAATGATTGGAGCAAGGCCAGAGCAGGTCTCACAAACTAGGGATTTAAGCAGTAACCCATGGCTGGGTGTGGGTAATGTTGGATTTACCCACAGTTGGTGTGGTTTGGTCATGAGGGTGAAGCACGAGTGACCAAACAAAGCTAACCGTGGGTAAATCCAGCATTACCCACACCCAGCCGTGGGTTATTGCAATTATACAATGATGTTATTTAAGAAAAAAATACTTAATTTTCTTAAATAATATTTTTGTATAATGCCTCCGTGGTGCCCTTCTGCGTTTTTCTGGTATCCTGGAGCCTTTTCTGATCTACTGCGCATACGTATGGGACTTGTGTTCCCACGCTTATTTTTTTTTAATTTATTGAAAAAAAAAAAAAAAGGGAGACTTTTTCTATTCGGGAGAGCCGGGACAGACAAAATAAAAGGACAATCAGGTAAGTTTCTTTAGTTTTGCAGAATGTGCCTGATTTTTGTCTGCATTGTCTCCTTGTTCATTTGAGGTCTTAGTTTTCTTTTTTGGTTAAAGAAAAAAAGAGAGAGCTATACTAATGGGGAGAAAGACTGGGCGACCAGACCTTTTTCCGTTGGTATGTTCTCGGATTTACAATGGGCACGTTGATTGGGCTGGCCAATCAGAGTGCTCATTTTTGAATATTGATGGCCAGTCATTGTATAATATATATTATATGACAGTTGTGAGAAACGATGTTCCATTTAAAATTCTACTTGCTCATTTTTGCTCTTGTTGACTTGCTGAATCCCCATCTGTATACCTCCATCCAAGCAGGACCTTACCAAAGTATGAACCACTGTCCCTGAGTAAGAAAACCAAATAAAGTGCCAGACTGGGCTGCATTCTTAAAGTGGAGTGGGATTTCCATGTCTTCATAGTGAATGAAGCCTTATCTTTAAGATTCATCCTATTAGCAAATGCTAACCCTAGTTCACAGTCAGGAGACACATGCCAGGTAGTTTCCACTGTAAACTGTTAAGTTGCTAGGAAAAGATGATGATGGTATGAATCGATAGAGGTCTTCACCTGCAAAGCTTCAATAGTCAGCTAACTATGAGATGTCTGATGGAGGATGTTCAGTCTTGCTGCAGAAAAATCTCAGACAGAATGGGTGTACTCTGAGCTGAGGTAAGATTTGTGCCTCTTTTAATTTATTTTTTGGGCAATGCTGTAATGTCTAGTTTAGTCCTCAAATTTTCCATATAAATAATTGTTTAGCAAAAATTGACTAGTCCAAGTGACTTTTTGTCACGTAAGATTCATGTGTGCAAAAAAAAAAAATTTGGTAATGGGTCATTTATTTCCACTGTCAGTGCCTATCAAGTTGTGTGACCATGACACAAGCTGATGCTGCTGCACTGAATGAATAAACAAGTCTGGACTAGTTAATTGTTTTCCCTTTTTCTTTAAAATCGTCAAATATGAGGATGGAGGCCATGACATCTTTGGATTTTACTCAAGCCCCACACGTCATTCGCATTGAAAGTGCAGTATGAACATGTTACTTTAATGTTTTTTATAACTATGTTCCTTATTCCCGGTGACTAATGTCCTCCCTTATTTGCAGGAGGAACTATAGTTTGTATATTATTTTGCAACTTTGCAATATGTTGTGCTGGCGATAACTTGGTTTATAATGTGCAGTACTTTTATGCTTATGTAGGGAGCGAAGTAGAACGCATGGCTACATTGCTGAGTATGAGACAAGGTACAAGCAAACTCTACAAACTTTTCCGGAAGTACTAAGGAGCATTTCTATGGGAAGTAGTGAGCAAAACATTGAAAATGCTGTAGAAGTTTGAATGGGAGCTTGAGAGAAATCATGAATGGCTTCAGTCTGAAAAAGTTTATAGTTATGAAGTCATATTAGATTAAAAGGGAGGTCTTGCTGTGATTAACACACACGGATCTACCACATTTTTACACCATTTCTGTTCAGTGGTGTTATAATTGTATTGATTAGTGTCTCGTGCACAAGAAGCATTGTATTATTCAGCATAGCGTGCTTGTCAGAATTTTTGCCATTTTTAATAAAGTAGAATTAGTCTAATCAATTCGTTACCCTTGACTATTTTATTTTTAAGGTGCTCTGGTTTAAAGCAGAATCTTCAAAGGGTTCTAGTCATAGAATTTCTTAATGTATTGTGCTGCAGGGGTAAGGTGGGTGGTGGGGAGCTAGTTTCAGTTGTGACTTGGGGACATTCTTAAAACAGGCCCTTGCTTGCCACACACACACACACACACACACACACACACGCACACACTTAAACTTTCTCCTGGATAGAGCTGTTTGTGTGTACCCAGAATGGACATCTGTTCAAACACCCATAATCTGCACAGAACTTATTTGGATAATAAGGGCTCTGTCTAGACTTGGTTAGATGAGAGCTCTGACTGGGGAAAAGAGTTTTATAGGTAGTATTCTTCTTTGGCATAAAAGACTTCTTTAAAACCAGTATTGTGTTTGCTCTGAGAGTGTTGATGGAGAAGTACAGAGAAGGTCAGAAGGAGTTGCATTGTGTCTTTGTGGACTTGGAGAAAGCATATGACAGGGTGCTTAGAGAGGAGTTGTGGTATTGTATGAGGAAGTCGGGAGTGTCAGTGAAGTATGTAAGTGTGGTACAGGATATGTACGAGGGTAGTGTGACAGTGGTGAGGTCTGCAGTGGGAGTGATGGATGTGTTTAAGGTGGAGGTGGGATTACATCAAGGATCAGCTCTGAGTCCTTTCTTATTTGCAATGGTTGATGGGCAGGTTGACCGAGATCAGACAGGAGTCCCCATGGACTGTGATATTTGCAGATGACATTGTGATCTGTAGTGAGAGTAGGGAACAGGTGGAGACTACACTGGAGAGGTGGAGATATGCTCTAGAGAGAAGAGGAATGAAGGTCAGCAGGACTAAGAATATATGTGTGTGAATGAGAGGGAGGCTAGAGGAATGGTGAGGATGCAGTGGATGAGTTTAAATACTTGGGATCAACAGTTCAGAGTAATGGTGAGTGTGGAAGAAAGGTGAAGAAGAGAGTACATGCAGGATGGAATGGGTGGAGAAAAATGTCAGGAGTGATTTGTGACAGACTAGTACCAGTAAGAGTGAAAGGGAAGGTCTTCAAGAGGGTAGTGAGACCAGCTGTGTTATATGGGTTGGAGACAGTGCATAGACAAAAAAGGCAGGAGTCTGTGCTGGACGTGGCAGAGTTAAAGATGTTAAGATTTGCACTGGGTGTGACGAGGCTGGACAGGATTAGGAATAAGTATATTAGAGGGTCAGCCCAGGTTGGAAGGTTTGGAGACCAGGCCAGAGAGGCAAGATTACGTTGGTTTGGACATATGCTGAGGAGGGATGGGATGCTGAGGGATGGGATGCTGAGTATATTGGGAAAAAGATGCTAAAGATGAAGCTGCCAGGTAACAGGAAAAGAGGAAGGCCTAAGATAAGGTTTATGGATGTGGTGAGAGAAGACAGGCAGGTGGTTGGTGTGACAGAGCAAGATGCAGCAGACAGGAAGAAATGGAAACAGATGATCCACTGTGGCGACCCCTAATGGGAGCAGCTGAAAGAAGAAGATGATCATTTAATGGATGAATATTGTATTTTCTAAAGTGGGAAAGTTGTAGACAGACAGATGGCTACTTAACATACAGAAGAAAAAGGGAAGTACAGTATCTTGAGTAAATGGAAGACCTAGTACAGTGCTTTTTGGGGAGATGTAGAGGGTGTGGTGGTTGTATACGTAAGGTGGCTGATTGATTTTAAAAAAAAGTACTCAAGACAGTTTTTGAATTGTAACTACTCAGTTAGCTGATATTAAAAATGTGCAATAAGAAAAAAAAAGTTGGTCTGAGTGTGGGTTTTGGTGTGCTGTCTCGGAATGCCTTAGAAAAGTGTGGCTGTCTCACGAGTAATGGGAGCATGTGCAGAATGCTTGATCTCTTCTCTTTGGGCTGTTACCTTTAGGGGTCGCCACAGCAGATAATCTGTTTCCATACTGAATACAAATGGTTATATTGTGACTCTCTTGATCTTTTACTTGACTGAGTTGGTGACTGACTGTATTCTAAGATAGGGGGGGTGCTTTGAGCTTGCCTACAAATATTGATGTGGTTGTGCCATTAAATGATGATGTTACACTGTATATTAGAGTAACTCCCCTTCATTATTGTAAAATGAAATGGTATGCATTATATGCATCTTGATGGAGTGCGTACAGATGGTAGGTTCTTTTATCAGTCCTGAGAGATGGCAAGGGAGTCACTGATGCTTTAAGCACAAATTAAAAGTAAGTAATTGATGATCATAATTATTGGGTAGTTTAAAGAATTCTGACTCCAGAAAAATAAACTGCAGCATCAGAAGCAGAAAATGGTACTGCTGCTCTGGCCTGCCTTTGGACAGATGTCAGTAACTCGTTAACAAGGATGCCAACCTATTATACAGCATTTTGTCACAAGATAACTAATCAGAATAGTGCAAATGCTATTACTTTTATGATTGTCAAAATCTTACTGGTGGAATATGTGTTGCACGTGTTATTGCACTTTAAATCTGGATCATTAGATATATTCTTAAATGTGAAATCTGCCTTATGACACTGCAGAGTGCTAATACAGGTGATAGTGTCTCTATACAATTGCAGTACGCAAGTCATCTGATCTTGGACTTGCTTGATTTTTGCAGCATTGGTGATTCTTTGAGACATTACACTAATGCAGAATGTGCATGCTGCCTATCTGGATAGTTACTTCTTGATTCTGGCAGTGCAACTAGAAACACTAACATAAAGAAGACATTAAAGAATAATCCTCTCTGCTGCCTGTATTTACTGCGTATTGATGATAGTCTGTCAGTGGCTTGGCAAAAGGAGAGTGAAAGGTGGACAGTGAACAAGGGTCTATAAGTTTTTCAACGTGCATCTTGATAAGGCTTTAGGGGCAAAATTATAACCACTCGGTATTATGTAGTTAAGTGAGAGAAGAGGTATTAAAAGGGATATGGAAAATAAGTTGATCCTTAAGTAATATTTGGAAATTATCCAATCCTCCCAGTGAAAGATGGAACAAAGGACACTAATTTAGTTTCGTCATATGCTTTGTTGACTCTCTAATGAACTGTGGTAGTACTTTATGAAATACATTTGTAAAGTCCTTGTAGGTTTCATGCTTCAGTAATGAAAGTTCAAGTCTTACCAGACACAGGTGGTTACTATTAAGGATGGGGAGAATATATTATTTTGGAGTTCGGCCTTCAGCATAGAACACTGAATTTGAGATGTTTGGTTTTCCTTTGTTATACCCCTTTTTGAGTAGTTATGCCCCAGGCCACTTGAGACCTTTAACTTCCCAGACAAGTTTTCTCAGTCAAACGGTGAGAGCCATGAACAGAGGATAACAAAACCAAAATCAAGTCAGAAACTGATCCGGACTGGCAAGAAAATGTTTTAATGAATTAAAATCAGCTTAAAACAGCTTAACTAGCGTGTAAATATATTTACAATATACACTCAACAAAATAAATAGCTTAAAACAGCTTAAATAGCGTGTAAATAAATTTACAATATTCGCTCGTAAAAAAGTGAGTAAGTGCTTTCGTTTGTACTAAATGACAAACTTCCTCTGACAAAGTACATCATTTCCTTTTCATTTTAAAAGCCGTGATGAAATTAAGTATACATTTTTATTCGCCCGTCACCCTAATAACTTAATGACAACCATCTGTTTTTATACACATATCAACCACTAAACAGACTGCAAATATGAACCAAAACACTGTCGAATAATAAATATAATATAAATATATATGAAATGTATATGAATGTAAAATTATAATCTAAAAACATAATTCATGATAATATAATGACAAATAAACCTATGCATTTTTAAGAATACATATGCATATCAAATTCATGCTGAACACATTGAACAGTACATTTAAGATATATAAAATGTACACATTTAAACCTAATATGGAAACTAAGCTTTAATGTTCCAGGGCTTTAAGTTTCAAGACACTTCCCAACGATAGCATACAATTTAAACCTGGCCAAGAATGTGCCCCAAAACGAATTTTCCATTTTAGTTCCATTTTTTCAAGAATTAATTGCCATGCACCTCCCCTGCTACTACTTTTTAAATTATCTAAAACTAGAAGTCTAAATGAATGTGTGCTATTTTCGATAATATGTTTCCAAAAGACCATGAGACTAACACCTTTATATCAGACATTTTTCGTAAAATAACTTACAGCAACAGCTTTACATTTTTATAGTAGTCATCCATACACACAAAAGAGGGCTGTACTAAAGGGGCAGTTTGTGAGATCTGCCCATATGGTTAGTAGGTGGGACCGCTTTCTAAAGGAATGTGATTTAATGAAAACTATGTTTCTGCATAAGGATATCCATTGGCCCTCATAAATGACTTGGAAGAAGTTATTCATAAAAGAGAAAATGGACATTTTAGACCCATTTTCTTAGATAGCACTATTATGCCATTCCTTGATGAAACAACTACTATGGGAACAAATGACATATTAAATATAGATACATCTAATCAAATTTTGAATAATTTCCAAGAATATAGAGTTAACCGTTATGATGATAATAATAAAGACAAAAATAACTTTGTAAGCAGTTTTATTACTACTTTTAATTCTGACAAGTTCCAGCCCTAGGGCCTATACAAGCCTAGCCATAACAATTCCCCTGGCTATTCTTCCCACATTATTTACTTTTTTCTGGACCTGTGTAGCAGGGGCTTGATGACTGGGTCCCCTGGGTCCTTTTCTCCCATCATCATCCAAGGTTCTGACATGTTATATCATTAGGAACATTTTGGTAACAAAATTGGCCCTTATTGTTGAATGACCCACTAGTGAGAAGGAGAATTGACTAATTTCCATCTATTGGCTATAAGAATAATAATTGTCTATAATCTCAAAAAATTTTTGAAGCTAGCTCTATAATTAAAACTAAGGGCTATATGTTTAAATGTAGTAGATGTAAATTTTGCAAATTTATTTTAGAAACAAATTCTATAGTTATTAATAATTGTAATATAATGGGAAAATGTAATTGATACTGCAAAAGTAGTTTATTGTGCTCTATGCACCCATTGTACTTGTTTCTGTATAGGGAAAATGGAGCGCAAGTTAAAAGAACGAATAGATGAACACATTAGAGCCATTAGAGATCGTATTGACAACATATTACCGAAAATAGCACACATTCATTTAGATATCTAGTTTTAGATAATTTAAAAAGTAGTAGCAGGGGAGGTGCATGGCAATTAATTCTTGAAAAAATGGAATTAAAATGGCAAATTCGTTTGGGTGCACATTCTTGGTCAGGTTTAAATGGTATGCTATCTTTGGGAAGTGTCTTGAAACTTAAAGCCCTGGAACGTTAAAGCTTAGTTTACATATTAGGTTTAAATGTGTACATTTTATATATCTTAAATGTACTGTTCAATGTGTTCAGCATGAATTTGATTTGCATATGTATTCTTAAAAATGCATGTTTGTCATTATAGTATCATGAATTATGTTTTTAGATTATAATTTTACATTCATATGCATTTCATATATATTTATATTATATTTATTATTCGATAGTGTTTTGGTTCATATTTGCAGTCTGTTTAGTGGTTGATACGTGTATAAGAAACAGATGGTTGTCATTAAGTTATTAGGGTGACGGGCGAATGAAAATGTATACTTAATTTCATCACGGCTTTTAAAATGAAAAGGAAATGATGTACTTTGTCAGAGGAAGTTTGTCATTTAGTACAAACGAAAGCGCTTACTCACTTTTTTACGAGCGAATATTGTAAATTTATTTACACACTATTTAAGCTGTTTTAAGCTATTTATTTTGTTGAGTGTATATTGTAAATATATTTACACGCTAGTTAAGCTGTTTTAAGCTGATTTTAATTCATTAAAATGTTTTCTTGCCAGTCCGGATCCGTTTTTGACTTTATTTAAGTTTTCTAGAATACTGTTCTGACTTTCCTGGCAAACTGGTGGTTGGGTGATCTGGAGAGAACTGTTGTTAATGTAATCCTTGGAGAAACCATTGCGTAGTTAACTTTTGCAAATGAGGTCAGGCGAAGTGCAGCAGGAGTCCCGGAGCAGGTAAAGATGCCAGGTCCCTTGTTAACCTTATTCCACTTTTACATATGGGATATCTTTTGAGTTTGTGTCTGCATTTGATCTGAAATCTCTTCTTCTATACAAGCTTAGAACCCTCTAGACAGATTCCCAATTTTTTTTGTCGTATTTAACTGGTATCTATCTGGGTACCCAAGTAAAAGCTGGCTTGTCAGAATATAGTTATCTGGGTTTGTAAAGGTTAGGAGAACATCAGCTGCATATAACACAGGTTTGTACTAACTGTGATCTGTATGGCTTGGTTATTCTGATGAACTGAATGAGTCGTGGGTTCATTAAAAGTGGTAACCTCGAAAGGAGATGAGACACATCCTAGGTCACATTTCCTGAGAACCCAGAGCAAAGAAAAAATAGGTCCTTTTATTTGTTAAGCAGGTAGGGTGGATAAAATGGTAGCTTTGCATTTTAAAGAAAAGCATAATAGTAATTCTTCATTGTTACAGGGCAGCATTTTGGAGTAAGTGAATTTTAAAATGGAATATGGGAATTTACTTAAAGAACATCTTGTTTTTAGAGAGTCTGTTTTTATTTTAAAATGTAATACCTTAAGTACCTGCAGGTTTGAATTGTGAAGTTAATTGGAAGTTTTTAATTGAATAATGGAGTAATTGTTTAATTTGCATACAAGAGTTTTTTTGGGTATGGTTTGTTACGCCTTGAAGGTCTTTGACCGAAGCGCTAGACAACTATTAAAGCTTGTTTTGGATCTGTAGCCTGTGGTTTATTTTTTTTTTTGGCCTGATCCGTGAGCCTGTTTCAGCCATGACCTGGGCTACAAGGTACAAATATTTATGTAGTTGTAGAGCAACTTTAGGTAAAACATGCACTGGCCTAATGAAGTAATACTGGAGACTGGTAAAATGAGACTGGTAAAATGGTTCACTGGCAAAAATGACACGTTGGTGTCAAACACTGAAAAACAGACATGGCAAGTTGAAGACCTACACTTGGCATATGTCAGTCTGAACACTGGTGCAGAAACAAAGCAGAAGAAACAGTATGAGAAATGAAAGCCATCTTGCTTTGTTCATCTTTCCTGTGCAGTCTGTTAAAGGAAGAAATATGGTATAGTTCAGAAGAAAAGCACACACTGTTTTAAATCTTCAGAAATAAAATAACGGTCATTAAAATACTAAAATTTCAGAACAGTCACAGAAGTCCATGAAAAGTTCATTACAGGGAAGAAATGTTAACAAGTGACAGAGTCCTACTGTATGTTAAAACAACACAGCAGTCACATGACTTGTTAAAATTCATTCATTCTTTGATTACTCACTTAATTCAGTGTAGTGTCACTGGGGAGTTAGTCTGCCCCAGCATTCCATGGGCACAAGGCATACAAGTCCTAGAACTCAACTTGGTACCAGACCACTTCAGGACATATGCACACACGAGGAATAATTAGAGCATGAAAGTTATTGCATGATGGCTGTAAGAATCGGAGGACATCTAAAAAGATTGATAATAGAATAACAATGTACAAAAGAACAGAGAGAGTCCACCTGTATAGCTCCGAGGTATGCAGCATAGCTCAGAAAGTGTAGGATTTTTGCTTAAATGTACTTGCATAGGAATTTTGCCCTGGGCATATAGAAAATGCTGGAGGTGTGATGAAAGAGAGTGGTAATTGCAAACATGTTTTCAAGAATGTAACAAGTTGACAGATTATAAATTATAAAAATTCCCTGTAGAATACTTTGGCAGAAATGTTGAGGGACCAAATGGTTGTAACTCTAGAAACAAGGGTATAATATGTGAATTATCCAGACTTAAGGCCTGTTGGCTAAAAAAAAAAAAAAAAAAAAAAAAGAACTTGGACTGGAGTTTTGGAAAAGAGAAGGAGCAAATCATGTAGAAGTGGAATTTGTGGGAACAATGTATGCAGAATAGTACTGAGAAGGAAGAGTGAAAGTTCACTGAAGGCAGGAATCGAGCAATTAATGTGATGTTGGAGTGAAGGAAGTTTGTTAAAATGTATACAGTGTAATTTTTTTTCTTTTCTTTTACTGTATATATTATGTGTAATGTGTAATAAAGATGTTTAAAAATGATATTGTAGCAATTGCTTTAATTTTCCCAAGTCTTAAAACCATGCATCAAATTTTAAGCATATTGCCTTTTTGTTTTTTTTGTGTATACTTCTGCTTAAATGAAAATTAGAACTTTTGCTATTAACCATAACATGGGTTGCTGCTGTAAGGCATATTCAGACCAGTCAACTTGCCTGATTAACAGCTATGCAAGTAAGGAATGTTTGAGAATTTTTTGGTTCTAAGGAAATCAGTGTATGTAGTACAGTGGTAAAAAACTGAAGCGCTCTAGTACACTGAGGTGCCAGGGATGACCATTTGAGTCAAACTGTTGTATTTTAAATTTTTTCTTGACATGTGAGCATAGTATCAGGAGACAAAGGTCTTGGCAGTTGTAAAACCAAAGTATAACGAAACTGAATTTTGTGTATTTAATAAAAGCTCTGTGGTGGGATCTTTTAATATTCAACTGGCCAGCCACCAGGAAATGCAGATGACAGTATAACTCCTTTGAAAGAAAACTGATTCTGCTGACTTTGGTCTGTCCTTGTTTGTAACTGAAGATTTTGAAATCCAATAGAAAAAGTTGAAAAGCTGAGGGGGTGGATTTGATAAGCTGCAGTAAAGCATAAAGAAGCTTAATCATTTAAAACATTTTTGTTTGATCTGTTTTTCCTGTCTGTGTGCAGCTGTAAAAGACTAGCTGACTCATTTACAATGATGGAAACAAGAAATGGGTATATTATAGGAATAACCCATGTCTAGGTGTGGGTAATGCTGGATGTACCCACAGTTGGTGGTGTTGCCCAAGTCACCAAACAAAGCCAGCCATGGTAAATCAACATTACCTACACCCAGCCATGGGTTATTGCTAGTATACAATGACATTATTTAAAAAAAAACTGTTTTTAATAATGTCCTTGTATAACAGGAGCCGTGGTGCTCTTCCACATTTTCCCCTGGTATCATGGGGCTTTCTTGATGTACTTACTGTGCATGCATATGGGACTTTGTTCCCATGCTTACACAGTGCATCAGTGCTGTGCAAAGGAAACAGTGGAGAAAGGAAGATCTCCGTTGCCTTTTTTTTTTTTTTTTTTTTTAATTTAATTAAAAAATAAATAAAAAAATCTGGAGACTTCAGATGTATGGGAGAGATGGGGCAGAGAAAATATAAGGATAATCCGATGCCATTCACTAGTTTTGAACATTGTACCTGATCATCTTTGTATTTTTGTCTGTCCCATCACTCTCGTTCTTATGAAGTCTCTGTTTTTTTGTAAGTTTATTTATTTATTTTTTTTAAATTAGGGAAACATAGAATTTTCATGGCATATGTTAATAGAAGAAAGACTCGACAGCCGGACTTTTTTCCATTGTTATATGCTTGATTTACAGCGGGCACACTGGTTGGGCTGACCAGTCAGCATGCTCGTTTTTGAATGCTAATGGCCAGTCATTGTATAATGTATATTATAAATTATTGAACATCTCCATGTGAAGATTTACTGTTGTGGATGTTAGTTTAGGAGTTAATAGAAACATTTTGATATTTACTATGATATAGCAGCAGATGAAAAAAATGCTCCTTTCCAATAATTGTATAGTTAAACGCTAGCTACCTAAAACAGATGTTTGGAGTATAGTCCCTTTAACAAAGGTAATACATGTAGAAAATCTACAGT
Organism: Protopterus annectens; assembly: GCF_019279795.1. Lineage (NCBI taxonomy): Eukaryota > Metazoa > Chordata > Ceratodontiformes > Protopteridae > Protopterus > Protopterus annectens. The sequence goes on along the minus strand of NC_056732.1, from coordinate 1,672,423,922 downwards.
ACCAAGATATCTCTGGATACAAAAAAAAAATAGTAAATATTACAAAAAAGACTAGAAGTGAGAAGGCAGTAAGAACAGACAGCGTATTAAATGCAAGCAGGTAATAACATATAAAAATAAGTATAAAAATGCTTTGCAAAAGCAAGCACATGCTTAAATGCAGACTAACACTCTTAAGCAACATGAAAACAATTCAATCATGTTGCTCACCGTAATGTATATACCAGGGTGAAAGATAAGTATGCCATTTCAGGTGGGTCTATATTATAACCTCGAAGTTACGGAACATCGAATAGAATATGGTCAACACCATATTATCAAAGTTCCGTAACTTCGAAAAAAAAAATTCAAACATCAAATACTTAACCTAACTAGTTTAAGCAGGGGGGCAAGCCTCCCTGCACCCCCCACATGGGGGCTGCTATCCCCACACCCCCACTACTTAAATATACCAACTCCAAGTTGCGCTACAGTGTAGGAAAGGGAAATTTTCTCTTTCTGTACCATACTCCGTTAAAGTGCGATCTCTGAGTTGGTATATTTTAGTAGCGGGGGTTGTGGGGGGGTGCAGGGGGGCTTGTCTCCTGCCTAAACTCCCTTTACTTGTGTGTGTTTTTTTTTACAGGTTATATTACAATTTCGATTGTTTACTGTTTCGTCACCAAAGTTTGATCTTTAGTGATTTGAAACATTGAACCTTCGAGATTATAATAGAGACCCATTTCAGGTGACCCTCCAGTTCGAGGATTCTTCCTGCTTTCGGGAACTGATGCTCTATCCTCAGTGGCTCAGTCAGGAGCAGCCCTGGAGCTGAGGCCTCGAGTAGACGAGGAGGGAGAAGAGAACCCTGGGTTTTCTTCTTCACTCATCTCCCTCCCTCTTCTTGGTTACCTCAGAAGTTCCCACATCCTCAGCAAGAGCCACACCCCACAGCCACGTCTGACACTGATTTGGAGGAATCGGAAGGGTCCCCTAGATCCCCCCTTTGAGGATGTCTCTTATTATGACATTCTGGAAATCCTTCGACAGAGGGGTGATTGGAAGACCTCTAACCCTACTGAGGATGAATCAGTGCATCTTGAGGCCTTTGGTTCCCGACCTTCCACCTCCTGGGTGACACCACCTTATGACCAGCTCTTGGGGGTCATTTCGTGGAAAGCCTGGACCTCCTCAGACACAGTGGAGCCTGTCCCGTGGAGGTCAAACAAATTTATGACTGCACCAGAAGATAAGTCCTTTCTTTCCAAAGGGGTTCCTGTTGATGCTATGGTGGTAGCAGCAGCCACCAAGAAGGAGTTGTCTGAGACATCTTCCAATATCCATCCTCCTAACAAGGAGTCCAGGACGATGTATAGGTATGGAAAGCGTACCTTCTGTTGAGTGGCATTTACCTTAAAATCGCTGAATTACCTTCCCCATTTCACTCGACTTCAGAGGGATCTCCTGAAGGAGTTGGCAGATACCCTTCAGGGTTCAGTTGCTTCGGGATCCATGGATAAGGTTTCTGCACAGCTCTCCACCCTTACATCGATAACAAACTCCTCCATGAGGCTGATTTCCTATGCAGCGGATGAGTGAGTAGGGCAGCCACAGCAGGAATCTCTCTTAGGAGACATTCTTGGATTTGTCTTTGTAATTTCACGGAATCCTTTAAGTCTTCCTTCATCAACGTACCCTTTGATGGTTCATCTCTTTTTGGATCTCAGGTGGAGACCTAGACAAAGTGCAAGCAGGAAAGGAAAACATTATCTGCTGTCAGTCCGTTTTCCCCTTCCTTCTAGACCCTATACCAAAGGTCATACAGGAAGGAAAATGTGGTTCTTTAAATCCCAAAAAGGTTTCCCTCACGCACAAGATCAACCCTCCCCTAGGGGCAGAGAGGGAGGATATAAGGGAAGATGCCATGCTTGTGGCAGAAGAGGTCCGCAACACCAGGGAGATAGAGAAACCTTCTCTGATTTCCTTTCCATCACCCCTGAGGGGTTGACCGACTGTCTGTGGAGGCAGTCAGGGTAGTTTATCACTGTACCCAAGTGCCTGGCTAAAGATTTCACAAGTTCGTTTGATACAAACCATAATATCTAGAGGCTACCTGATTCCCTTTGTTTCCGATCCCTTCCAGACGTGCCACCCATTCAACTAGACAGTGCAACATCAGAGGTCATCTCTTTGCTGCGAAAGGGTCATCCAAGAAGTCCCCACAGAGCAAATAGGATCCGGAACTTATGATTCCTTTTAGTTCCAAAAATGGCAAGGGACTGGAGATCAATTCTAGATCTCAGCAAACTCAAGAATTCCGTAAAGAAATTGAAGTTCCGAATGATCACTCTGCAGTCGATATTTTCCTTTATCGGGAAAGACAATTGGATGTGCTCAATAGATCTTCAGGACGCGTACTACCACATCAAAATGGACAGGCGCTCCAGAAGACATGTGGAGCCAGTCATTTTCAGTTTTGAACACTGCCCTTTGGCCTCACTACAGCCCTTAAAGTGTTCACCGAATGCATGGCAGTGGTGGTAACGGCTCACCTGAGACGTCAAGGATTTCAGGTGTTTCCATACCTAAACGACTGGCTCCTCACTGCTACCACCAAGCATCAACTGATCAGAACCAGGGACTAGACTCTATCCTTGTGCACCAGTTTAGGCATCACAGTAAACCTAAAAAAAAATCAGCCTTATCTCCATTCCAGCACATTGTATTATTAGGCTCAGAAATAGACTCAACCACCATGTCATCAAGACTAACGCCAGAAAGAGTAGAATCATTGCGCAACCAAGTCAGATCCTTGCTAAACAGTCACAAAGTTCAGGCCAGGTTAGTCCTTCAAGTCCTAGGGATTATGGCTTCCTCCATTCTATTAGTTCTTCTAGCCCGTCTGCACATGAGAGCACTACAGTGGCTACTATTTGCCCAATGGTCATTGCAGGATCTTCCCCTGTCTCATCAGATTCTCATCACAAACATCTGCAAGAAGGATCTGACATGATAGTTGCATACAGAACAACTTCTCTTAGGTCGTCCACTTGTTCCTTCTCAAGAAAATGCAGTTTTGACCATGGACGCCTCCCAGATAGGGTGGGGGGGCATTATATGGGAATGACCATGAATGAACCACTTGCACATCAATGTTCTGGAGATGAGAGCAGTGCTATATGCGTTGCAAGCACTTCACAGTTCTCTTCCCACCGGGACAGTTGCGATTTCAGCAGGACAACATGTCTGTCGTGTGGCACATAAGCAAGCAAGGGGGAACCGGATCTTATCCGCTTTTCCGAGAGGCCTTAAAAGTTTGGAAATGGGCGATGGACATTCAATGCTTTCTGGCAGCAATGCACATCCTAGGGAAGTCCAATGTGATAGCAGAGAAACTCAGTCGAGCAATTCTCATGCCTCACGAGTGGTCCCTGAATGCAGAAGTTGTGAAAGAGAGCTTTCATAGATGGGGCCAGCTTTGCTGCGACCTATTTGCCACACACCTGAACACCAAATGCAGCAGCTGCTTTGCCCTAATTCCCCATCCGGGGATGTCACCCAGGGTTTCTGTAGTCCATGAGTGGCCCTCGGGACTCCTTTATACCTTCCCACCTTTTCCTCTCATTCCAAAGGTAATACAGAAAGCAAAACAGTTGCAGTGCCGTGATCCTCATTGCTCCTTACTGGCCTTGTCAAGTCTGGTTTCCCTTCCTGTGGCCGTACCTCTTGGAGGAACCATGGATTCTGGAACCTTCTCCAGACCTCCTTATTCATCAATCAGGGCAGTTCCATCCTACCATCTACACCCTAAAACTGACAGCATGGCTGCTGCAGTTCCATGAATAGCCAGGTGCATTTCTCTCTCACCTTCAGTCAAACACATTCTGATTTCTTTCCATAAGCCTTCCACTAGGAAGTTATACTCCAGCAAATGGAAAAGGTTCTCTATTTGGGTTGCAAGCCTAGGCTTAGATCCCTATACAGCTCCTGTAGAATCTATTTTGTCCTTCCTTGCGTCCATCTTTCATGAAGGAGCTGCGGCTGCTAGCTGCCATCTCTAATTACCATTTTGGCTTCATGGGAAATCCCATCATGTCCCACTCTTTGTGCAAAACCTTTTTGAAGGGAGTTCTCCTTTTCAGGCCTCCAATCAAACAGCCACCAGAACCCTGGGACCTAAACTTAGTTCTCACATCCTTAATTTCTTCCCCATTTGAGCCCTATTCCTCATCGGATCTGAAATTATTATCTTGGAAAACACTATTCTTAGTAGCCATAACCTCTTCTAGGAGAGTCTCAGAATTGCAAGTTCTTACTATTCCTTAGGGCTAACCCTTCCTTTCTTCCTAAGGTATGCTCAGAACATAATCTTAACACTACTATTGAGCTACCAGTGTTTTTTTCCAAATCATTCTAATAAATCTGAATACAGGCTACACCAGTTAGACATCCACAGAATTCTCGTTTTACCTACACAGGACTAAAGAATTTAGAAAATCATATCAATTATTTGTTTCCTTTCGGACAAAAATAAAGACTTGCCGGTTTCTAAGGTTACCCTTTCAAAATGGCGTTCAGATTGCATTTCCTTTGCTTATCAGACTGCTGGCACACAGTTACCCAACAAAGTAAAAGGCCACTCTACAAGGGCAGTATCAACCCAATTAATACTATCTGTGCAGCAGCTACTTGGGCAAGACCACACACCTTTGTCACTCATTACAAATTGGATTTGGCCTCCCGGGACAGGTCATCCTTTGGGTCCACTGTGATCTCTTTGCTTGAGCCACCCTGGATAAAGGTGCTAGGGATGCTGTCCTATTCAACAAGAATTATGGTGAGATAGGACTACATAACATAAAGAAGTTATGTACTTACCATACCGTTCCATGTTTGTTGTCCATCTCACCTACATTCTTGCGTCCCTCCCTCCTGCCCCCTTCCTGTTCCTGGAGGATCTGGTGGACTTTACTTATGCTGTCTGACCTGGTTGTAGTTATTTTCCACCTGGCATAGATAATGTTACATTTTGTCTGTATGTACACAGTTATTGATAGTTTCATAACTACTAGGTACTTATTGCTTTTTTGCAAACAAGATCTGGGGAATTGCCGTGAGGCACCATGGGATAAGGGTTAGCCTCGAGCCAATAAAAGCTCTCGAGCTTTAGTATCTGCCGAGTTGGCGCCGAATATCAGCTCCGAACCTATCCAGCAAGAATGTAGGCGAGATGGACTATAAACATGGAACGTTATGGTAAGTACATAACTTCTTTTTTTGGATGGTGTGACTCATCTGTTAACAAGATGGACAATGACGGCCATTGTTCTGAAGTGGAAGTAAGGTATAGGGCCTACAGTGAGCACTGCAACATGTGGTACGCCTAGATGTCTGCCAAAATCCTTCTTCAGTCGATGGAAGGCAAAGCACAAATACAGGTTTTTGTACATAGCACAGAAGAAGGGCCACTTAAATCATAAGAGGGTATTACAGTGAAGTAACATCATTGAATAAGCAGTTTTCAAGCAGGGTACTTGCTGATTAGTCTATGTTATGGTAGAACAAGACAAAACAAAGGGATCACTGATGTAAAATACTAAAAACATACTAAATGTTTGGAGGACTTGTTTCTTTTTGATGGCATATTCCGTAATTAGTAATGATTTTTGGTGTTTTGTAGTAGTTGTTTGTAGCCCTAAGCAGGACGTCCCCCTCGGCAGGTTTTGCAGTAACATCGAGTATGTTTGTTTCCTGCAGGGGTTTCCATTGCATTGCTGGATGCAGCCATCGACAAGGACTCCGGAGTTCAGGAGCAGGCTTTCAAGTCCTTGTGTGAGATGGGAAAGCATCACCCGTCGCGGGTCTTACAGATGTGCTATACGTACCTCCTCAACCACAGTAAGGTATGTGAAGGTTTGTGCAAGTAGTCAACCATCAGATGATTTGCATTAAAGGATTTTTTAAATGACATCCAAGCGGGAGTGTCTCTACCAAGGGCTCATTAGTGATGAAAGTATGCCTGACTGAATGGTAATGTGCTTTTGTTGAATGGATCACATCAACCAAAGGAATAAGTAAGTCATGCCTAACGCATTGTTTCCCTGCTGCATGTATCTGATCAGACACCTGGGGTGCTCCATTTACATACATAAGGTACAACTGACATCAGGGCTGTTCTGCTGCATACATAAGGTATGTCTAACACATTATAACAAAAGTTAAAAAAAAAAAAAAAGTTATGAACAAAATCAGAGCAATTCTCATAACAAGAGCTCACTAATTAAACTAAACAGGAAACTAAGGGACTAATTAAATCCAACAAAGTCAATTACGAGGTCAAGGTAGCCTTTCAACCTAAAGACAACCACAGTGCCTTCTACATCTATGTCCAAAACCTTAAAAACACACAGCAATGTGATGAATTAGTGATAAATTTTATCTTTACTGAGCAGAGTAAAACAGCAAATCTGTTCGCTGACAAATTCAGCTCTGAATTCATCACCCAGTCAACCTCTGCTTCCCCCCCATGAAATTCCTACTAGCATACCCCCCCCCCCAAATATTAGGTCATGGCACCACTTGCTAAAGCCAAAAACACACACTCAGTGGGGCTTGACGGTATCCTGGTCTTTCTCCTAAGTAGACTGAAACATTACCTATCTGAACCACTTTAGTCACTTTTCAACTACAGCTTCAAAACAGGCTATGTACCAACCAAATGGAGGGCATCAAAAGCTATCCCTCTTCACAAGGGTGGACCGTCAACAGACCACAGAAGCTACAGACCCATTTAGTCTGGGTAGTTGTATGCAAAGCCACGGAACAAATTAATTATGATCAACAAAGAGATTGGCAACCTACACATACTGGACTGATCCCAGTTTGGTTATGTCAAGCGAAGGTCATGCCTGCTCAACCAGGTAGATTTCTTTGAGAAAGTAACGAAAGAAATGGATGACGGGAGAATGGTGCATACTGCCTACCTAGATCTGGCTAAGGCATTTGATACAGTACCCCACTCGGATAATGTGGACAAACTCAACGAACTAGGAGTACGTCCTTATATAACTCACTGAATTGCTAGCTGGCTCACAGGTAGGATTCCAGAAATCAGGATTGTTGAGACGACCTCTACCAAGAGGCAGGCCACCAGTGGAGTAGTACCACAGGGCTCTGTGCTGGGCATACACTCCTGTTTGGCATCTTCTTCTTAGAGGTCAAGGCTAATGTCGAGCCTGTGGTTCAACAGGTTCGCAGTTGACTGCAAACTGGGAGCTATCATAAATTCCTCCCATGACATCAGTATTCTTGAAGGTCTAACGCAGGCATGTGATTGGTGCTAAAGCTATGGCTTGAAACACAATGCAAAGAAGTACATAGTAGTGCCTGAAAGAATTGATAAGACTGTAGTATACTGGAATTAACTGAAAATAACTGAAATGACACTGGGGTGAATGTCTTTATCTGTTAATTACCCGCACTTGTAGGTTTATAGGTTTTTACTAGGCTAATGACCACAAGGGCCTTTTTAAGCCTAGCCATGCATGCCAAATCTCTGACAAGTTCTTGATGCCCTTAAGCATGGGCCTGGGAGATGAACCATTTACAGATTGCCTGTGTCCATTAGAAACATAGGTGCCAAACCCATCCAATTGTCCAAGTAGCACTTGCATTGGGTTAGGGAGGAACTCTGCTTCACATGGATGGGGAGCCTGTTCCATAGATGGGGTAGTCTCTGGGATACATACCTATCTCTCCAACAGATCCTATTTATATCACAGGCAAGGTTTAAGCCCTTAGAATGGGCAGTTCTGGTGCTGGTTTTTTGTTCCTGATGTGCAGGAGATCCATCATAGTGTGGTCTGACAATAACCTGTATGCCAGGCATAGATATCCCCTCAAAAGCCTGTAGGAGACAGAATGCAAGGATAGGGCCTTGAGGCAGTCTGTGTGGGACATTTTACTTACGTCCTGTATTCCTTTAGTGAGGAACCTCTGTGTACGTTCCAGTTGTTGGATATGCCTGGTTAGGTACATATAGAGGTGGACACCCCAATTCTAACTTCTTGTGAGCCAGTTAGCTATCTGCCTGGGTGACAAAAGGGGTTTGTATCTAACCTCTTGAGTTTGTTGTCAATGCCTGAGTGGGGGTATTGTCAGATACCTTGGCCAGGTCAAGGTAGGCAGTGTGAATGATTTTGCCCTCATTCATTGCTTTGGTGACCTTCTCAAAGAAGTCCACTAGGTTGAGTAGGCATGATCTGCCCTTGACGAAACCAAAGTGGGTTGGGGCCAGTATCTGGAGGTTTACTATATCTCTTTTGATCATCTTCATGATAATTCTTTCCATGTCTTTACATATAAGACTAGTGAGACTTATGAGTCTTTAGTTTCCAGGGTCTGTAGATGGTTCACCTTTGTGCAGCGCGATGACTGTTGCCTTTTTTCATTCATGAGGTATGAAGCCTGTTTGGAGGCTAAAGTTAAACAGTAATTCCAGAGGCCCTGATAGTTCATGTTTCATGCTATTTAGAAGGCATCCTGGGATATAGTCTGGGCCCATTGATGCAGTGCTCTTGGTCTTAGAGAGAGCATTGAGGACCTGTTCCCTAGTAATAGTAGAGGGAGTTATATTTGATGATGACTCCTGAGGGAAGGTTGAGGGGGAGAGAGGGGTAAAGTTGGAGCTGAATTTATCAGCCAGGAGGTTTGCTATATCTTCTGGCTCAGAATAGGTGGCTCCATTTATAATGAGTTCTGCACACAATTGTGTATTGCCTTTGAGGTTGCAGACATAGCTAAAGAATGCTTTGTAGTTTTCCTTGGCCTGGGATGCCAAACTTACCTCATATTTGGCTTTGGTAGACTTTATTTGTCCTCAGAGTTATTTAGTTTGAGAGTGCTTTTATCCTGCTGGGTGCTGAGCCTCCTAATTTTTGCCATGATTTTCTTCCTTCTATTATACAACCTATTGATTTTGTGATTCCACCAGGGTGGCTTGTTTTTTGAGTTAGCTCTATACTTCTTCCTGCTGGGTACAGCTGCCTCTATGCAGCTATTAACATGCTTGTGCAGGGTTTCTGTGAAGAGTGCTGCATAGGCAGCAGTGCTGTCAGGGTTTATGGGGGCTTGAAATGTTGCCAGGTTCTCACTTAATAGCAGGAGGTTAGCCTTAGAATAGTTCCTAAATATTCCAGGTTGTGCTGAATAGTTGCCATTCTCTCCTTTATAGGCCAAGTCTCTTTTTGTACTTTTCAGAATAAATTCTGTGCATGCTGTGGTTCAGTTAAGAATGCTTTATTAGATGTTAACAAGATCTGAATACGTCTCCATTAACAACACTGATAAACAATAACAGTCTGTAGAAATTCTGGAGTGCTATGTAACAGTAACCGTAACAGTGCTGATAAGTATCCAAAGTTTCTGCACGTATGTTCTGATTCTCCTGAATAATATAAATTGAAACAGTCTCTTCCTTCTGAATAGTATTAAGACTGGATATTAAACCGATCTTCACTACTCAGGCTTGAGTGTCTGTACTCAAAGATCTTTTACATAATCTATTCAAAAACTAACTTAACTGACTCAACTGACTGTGTCTGAAGTATTTCTTAATACCAAAACCCTGTAATGTTTTACATGCCTCTTTAGCCTTGGTTTTCAAGCCTTGTCTTGCATGTGCCTCATAGTGCCCGAGTGTCTGTTCGTTATGTAGCATTCCAGTGCAACTACACATATCTTTTCCCTTGAGAAAGGGACATTCTGTAGCTTTCCCTGAGAATTATTATTTCTGCACAGCTCGTGCTTAGCCAGCCAGATTATACTTTTCCTTTCTACTGAACTGTTGTTCCCTGAGACTGAATGCATACATGAAAACACAAGTCTGGCTCTATATTTTCAGGCCTATTATTCTACCTTAAAATACTATAGTAAACTCGCTAAGAATAAAGTGAAAACCCTCAACCTGTCCCGTTTTTGAAAATGTCCATCCAGGCAACATCTCTAAGAGGTGACCTGGTACTTAGAGATATGGTACATCTGTAGAGTGTAATCAGGCCTTTGACCAATATGTAGCCAACGTGGTAAGAAAATCATTCTACATTGCCCAACTTAAGGATATGACGTCCAGGTCCAAGGAAGTTATCGTACCACTCTAGTCTGCCATTATCAGACCATTCGTTGAGTTCAGTGCCCCCTTTGGCATATACCTGACTGGGCATATGCAACAGTTGGAACCCCCATAGAGGTTACCAAGAGAATCCAGGGTATTAACACATTTTCCTATACACATTGCCATAGTACCCTGTCTCTATATTCTGTCTCCTACAAGTTGTTGGGAGGCTGTCTGTGCTTCGCATACAAGACAACCATGGATCCAGCTCTGATGGAGCATTTGTACGTCTGCAAAATTAACAACATCAGAAACACTAGCTCCATGGATTTAAACTTTACTTATGACATAAATAAAACATGCTGGCAAGAAAAGTACATCTCTCAAAGGCTCTCCATGCTCTGGAGTAGGCTTCCCAGTTGTGTGAAGCAGAGTCTATCCCTAGCCCAATTCAAACTTAACCATGACCATCGGATAGGAAAGTGTAAAATCACCCCAGGCTGGCCCCCATGTTTCTTACAGCCAGCGGCTGACCGTAAACCTTCCCTAACATATCTCCCCATGTAATTTTTTAGTAACCGCCTAACTAACATGCCTCTCCTAACTAAGATATGGGTTCCTATCGCGTGATCAAAAATTGTAAATGGCGAACGCATATTAAGCGGACCCGATTGGTCGAAACGTTGCACTTGTAACACTGAAATTGCCGTAGGGAATATTTTCCCTTTACTTCAATGCAGTGCGATCTCGGAGTAGGAATATTGAAGTAGCGGGGTGTGGAGGCACAGGGGGGCTTGCCTCCCTGCCTACAGCGTTTAGGTAAGTATAGTTTTTTTTTTAGTTTTTTTTTTTTTATTATTATATTTTCGAAATTTCAAATATCACTCATATGGTGTTCGATGTTTGAAACTTTCAAAAATATAATATAGACCCCTAAGATACACCTCCAGTTTAGAAACACATTTTACAAGGGGATGCATTGGGTTGGTTTGCATGGCTAGGCTTAAAAAGGCCCTGGTGGTCGTTAGCGTGGTATATGCCTATGAACCTATTGTGTACCTATTCTGCATCTATCTCATCAGACGCAGTGAGGTATGTGTGACACCTGGGGTACCCCTGTTACATTCATGAGGGATGCCTGACTTCTGCGGTGCCCTCCTACAAACACAAGGTATGCCTGACGCAGTGGGTATGCATTCAATATACAGTACATCAAACTCTGTGTGTACTCTAGTTTCATATACAAGGTAGATGTGCACTTTGTGACCTGTATTTGTAAAGCTCACAAATGCTTGACATCCTTTCCTGCGTAGTCAGCGTTTTTGCTTGCATCTGGTACTTTTATATTGAAATATTGTACTTACCCAAGTTATTTCAGAAGTGTGCTGCTGCGTTTTCAAATTATTTATTCTGTTTTTTTTCTGTATTTTTGCACTGTAAAGTGGTTTTGTTTGGCCCTGACCTTACAGTTTCTATTGCGCTTTGAATTCACTTTAAAGTGTATGTAACTCATTACTGGCTTGTCTGACTTAGAATCACCTTGAAATGACTTGTAGTTAGTTTTTCTTTTTGGTACTTTAACCCATTGTGCTAAGTAAAGTGTGTGTGTTTACATTAAGAAGACTGGGACTGCAATTCTTGTGGCACTAGAAAGTAGACTGTTTTGTCCAAGATGGGAAACACACAGGAAGGCTTAAAGTGAGATTGTTTTATTGGCCAGAGGGCTTTTTAGCTGGTTTAATCACTTTTCCTGTCATCTAAATGTGACGTGTTTGTGTGATGCTGTTTGTCGAGCAGTGGTATTTAAAATTGCCTTGTACAGAAACTTAGAAACAGTTTTCCTATAAAACTTTACCAGTAACTTTACCTAATAATCAGTTGTGCAAAGAGCGACTTGTTTGCACGGTGTTAAGCATTGACCCATGAATTTAGCCACACACAGCCTAACTGTAGTTTCTACTCTCACACAGCCAAAGTTAGGCTGTTGTAAACCCATACTGCACCACTCCCTTACAGACCACCTAAAATAGACCTCACACCATGGATATACAGCCACAATGTCTCCACAGCTAGTCTGGTAGAGATGGGCATACTGAGACAATGTAGCAATTGTCACATGTTCACTGACAACCAACTAATCCTTAGAGAAACAGAAACGGTATGCAAGAAGTGTAGTTGTACAATGTCAGCAGAGGGAAGTTTCTCACATATAGGCACTTAATCAGGTTGACAGCAGCACACACATTACACCCACCACACATACTGTGCATCCGACATACAGAACAACGTATATGCTGAGACACTTTAAATGCAATCTTGTAAACTCCAAAGAACTCCTAGACATTCGATCTGCAACAGTTATCCTCAGCAAACCCAAAAGCACTGTACTGAAATGACATCTAACATAACACATGCAGCCACACCCCATAATGCTCAACTACAAACCCATAAGGCAAGCCAGCACACTACCCAATATGTTCGTTATAGGGGACTTAATTGTGAGACATACAGATGCTACACTGAACAAGGAGAAAATTGCAGTCCATTACGTATCAGGGGCCATAATCTCTCCAGTCACTCATGCACTCTGGTCACTGGATCACAAGTACCAATATGACTCATGGTCCATGTGGGTGTAAATGACCTAAGATATACCACCCTAGACTAAATGCAGAGGGACATTATGAAGCTTTCTTGCTGTGTCCCAGACTGGTAATGTGCCTAACATTGAGCAGCATTCTACCTTCACCAAGGATGATGCCACAATACGAACAAAAGAGGATTGCCACTAGAAGTTAAGCCAATTATTAAGCAATCACAGGACGTACAGTATTTGTCAGCATGGGAAGAAGTGGTCACCAGACTGTTGCTTTCCCAAGAATGGTCTGCACCTGTCCCTTCCAGGTTTTCAAATATTGTCCTCCCCATAGTACCTTTTTTAGGCAATGACAAACTGACCATCCTCCTGACACAGTAAAACTAATTCAAGGTAATTTAAAGGTCTTACTGTTCAATATCAGGAGCCTAAACAAACTCCACTCCTTCCCACCTAAACTCCACTCCCTCCCACCTCTCCTCACTTTGAAGAATGTAGACGTCTCTGCAATTACTGAGACTGGGTAAAGCCACTGAGCGCACCTAGCAGTGCAGGGCTACAAATGCCTTTCACGCATTTAAACCAGCTACTGCACAAGATGGAACTGAAGTTGGGGGGGGGGGGGGGTGTCTCAATTTTTCATTAAAAAAAAAAAAAAAAAAAAAAAAAATGTACCTTAAAGTTGGTCCAACAGGATGATGCTTTTGAACTTCTCGATGTCCAAATTACCGTAGGCAAAGTCCAATATTGTATCTTTGTAAGCTGTAGCTCATCTTCTATGACCCAAGAAAACCATGGGCGAATTTAATTACTTTTCTATACACCGGGAATCCTTCACACCCTCAGACTCGCTGGCCAAGAAATTCATGGACTTTGCAAAAACAAACACTCTGGATCAGATAGTTTATACACCCCACTAAAGGTGCAGACGTACTGGACCTGGTACTCACAAAATATGGGAGAACACTGCATTTCCGTAAAGTAGTCTAATTCAAAATAATAACCAGTTCTGAGACCCCAGCAGAACCTGTAACAGTTATGTCTGCTGTAAAACAAATGTCCTGTTAAGTGATAACCTGACAAAATTTTAAGCCCCTCCTAATCCAGTGAACACAGCTGCCTTTGCAAAATTGTTCAAAGAAAATCATTTCCAGTCATGTTAATAGCTGCATTGAAACAGCTGTGCCTACTGGAAATGAAACCAAAATGAACTCAAAAAGCAAACTGCTCTAGAGGAATTTAAACATAAACAGATTGTTCAACAAACGGAAAATGTCATAGCTAAAATTTTGAAATGCAACACCCAGCAGGATAAAAACTCTCAATCTAATCAAACTAAGAAGGCAAATCTATCAAAAACAGTTTTGAGGTAAAGATAGCCTCCTAGGCCAAGGAGAGCCACAAGGCTTTCTTTCGCCATGTCCAAAACATCATAGCAGTTGTACTCTGTGTGCAGAACTGATTGTAAATGGAGCCACCTATACAGAGCCAGAAGATGTAGCAAATCTGCTGACCAACAAATTTAGCTCTAATTGTACCCCCCTTCCCTCGGCAGTTCCCCAGGATATACCATCAAACATATCCCTCAAACTGTCATTAAGGAGCAGGTCCTAGCTGTGCTGTCCAAGGCAAAGAACACTGTTTTGATGGGTCCTGATAGTAGCTCAGGATACCTCGAAGTAGCCCAAAGCATGTCCTTGTCAGGACCAATAGAGGACTGCAGCTGTTATCCCTCTGCTCAAGAGTGCTCCTTCAACAGACCATGGGGACTAAAGACCCATAAGTCTGACTACTCTTGTATGCAAAGTTACAGAAAGAATTATCATGGGAGTGATTAATCATGGAAAACCTTAAAAACTGGATCCAACCCAGTTTGGCTTCAAAGGCAGATCATGCCTACTCAACCTGGTAGACTTCTTTGAGAAGCTCACCAAGGCAATGGATAAGGGCAGAATGCTACATACTGCATACCTTGATCTCGCTAAGGCTTTTGATGCAATACCCCACTCTGACATTGTTAACAAACTCTCAGAATTAGGCATATACCCTTATGCTGTGTGCTGGATAAGCCAGCTGGCTCTCAGGACTCAGAAGTTAGGATAGGGGTGACCACCCCCACAAAGAGGATGATCATTAAAAGGAATCCTTCAGGACTTTGTGCTAGGTCCACTCCTTTTTGGCATGTACTTTAAAGTTAAGACCAGTGTCAAGGGCCATTGCCTGTCCAAGTTTGCAGGTGATTGCTAACTAGTAGCAGTCATAGAATTTCCCCCAAGGCACAAACATCCTACCGGAAGGAGTAATGCAGACAAAAATAAATGGTGCCAAAGCCATAGCTTAACATTATATGCCAAAAATGTATAATAGCACCTTTTGGGAATTTGAGTACCCTAGGAAACTACCTCATTAATAACACCCTGCATAGAGTAGACCCACTAGTCAAGCGTATGGGGATGTATTTAGATACTGAGCTGGCTTTTGACCAACACATGTTTTAACGTATGTACCTGTCCTGCCAGGATAAGGTTTGTCAAACATTATAGTTAGACAGTGTTGCATATAACTTGCTAACACTGGTAAAACACATACAACATCCGTTAGTACACACATCTCTCCAGCCACATTCTGATGTGTATTTTATGTAACTGGCATGACGTTCACCATTACCTGCATTTTTGCACCTATAATAAGTTACGCTTCTGGCTTCAGAATCAAGAGCAAAGTTGGGGTGGTAAAAAAGCAAGTAATTACTCCCAAGTTGAAATACTTATGGAACTCTATGGGTAGACCCCATAGGGTTTTCATAGGATTATAGGAGGTTACTAGGCTACTGACCCTAGGGCCCTTACAAACCTAGCCACGTTTTACCCTTATTTCCACAATCAGCACCTGTCATCCCTGTCCAAGAGGAACATAGGTGGGACCCCTGGGGTGAATTTACAGTTACCCAGCCAATCGTCCAGATTGTGTTTGAAGAGGGTCAATGAGGTCCTGTGCTTGACATGAAGCGGGCGTCTGTTTCAAAGGTGTGGTAACCTCTGGAGACAAATCTGTCCTTCCAGCAGGTTCTATTAATGTCATATACCGGGTTAAGTCCATTAGACCAAGTAAACCCATGTACCATTTGACTTGTGGATATGCAACATTTCCAACAAAGCAGGGTCATAGATTGCCATATATGCAAGGCAGAGATTGCCTCTGAGTTGTCTGCATGTAACAGAATAAAGTTAGTGATTTCAGACAATCCTAATAGGAAAGATGCTGAAGACCTTGAATTTTCCTTGAGGAACCTTTGTGGTCTCTCCAATTGCTGCAGGTACCTTGGAAAGGTACATACCAAAGGGGGCATTGCACTCCATTATTGGCCTGATGTAGGAAGAGTACAGGGAGCTTACAACCTCTTTTTTTCTGGGGGCAATACCCTTACTTACGAGATGAGCAATATAGAATGCCCTTCTTACCACTGTGGAGACATGGTGATCAAAGGTAAGGTTGCTGTCAACCTGTGTGCCCAGGTCTCTCACCACTGAGTGTGTACGTAGGGTGGTGTTATTGATGTGATAGTTAGCAGGAACATCAGTCTTGCCAAAAGGGATGATACATTTTTTTTGCATTGAGTTTAAGGCCACGACTTTGGCTCCAGTCATTTGCTTGTGGAAGATCCTTTTGTATGATGTTGGCATTTGGAGATTCTATGACCACTCCCAGTTTTACAGTCATCAGCAAACTTTGTCAGTCATAGACCTTTAGTTATAGCTTGCACTTTGGAGAAAGATTCCAAACAGTAGAGGTCCCAGGACTGATACCTGTGGAACACCACTGGTTACAGGTCTGCTGTTGGAGGTGGATTCCTCTATTTTGATTATATGGGTTCTATCAGTGAGCCAGTTAGTGACCCATCTACTGATATATACAGGTTGATACCTAGCTGGGTGAGTTTATCATTTATGCCTAAGTGGGGGATAGTGTCAGAAGCCTTGGCTAAATCTAGGTAGGCTGTATGCACATTTTTCTCCTCATTAAGGGCTTTGATTTAGCAGGCAAGATCTCCCTTTGACAAATCCAAATTGTGTAAGGTCAAGTGTTTGGAGTTGGCCAATGTCTTTAAGGTCAATGATGATTATCTCCATGGCCTTACGGAGTAGGCTAGACAGGCTAATAGGTCTATAGTTCCCGGGGTCAGTAGAAGCACCACCTTTGTACAAGGGAATAATAGTGGCCTTTTTCCATTCAGCTGGGATGAAGCCAGTGCTTAGACTATGATTGAAGAGTACCCAGTGGCTTTGCTAATTCTTGTGTGAGCCCATGGAGGATGCAGCCTGGAATGTTATGAGTTCCCATGGATGCTGTGTTTTTGACCTTAGAGAGGGCATTTACAACCAACACAAGGTAGGGGACAGGTAGTAGGGATGTTATGGGGTACATGTGGCAGGGGACAGGGGAGTGAAATTTTCACAGAACCTGTCAGCCAACAGGTTAGCTATAAGAAACAACAGGTTAGCTATAAGAAACAACTAAAAAAGCTAAGCAGCGTGCATAGCAATGTTCTTCTAATTCGCCAAACCAGTAGAATGTTTAAAAAAACGAGTGGAATTACCTGTAAAGTTTGCTAGCCAGGAGTGATTTTCTAAGCATATTTATTGACTGCATGTGGTAATTTTTACATTATAAGCCTGGCTACATAGTTTGCTGTGATATACTATTATGCTGGCTCAAGAATCTTGAACAGAAGTGTTTCCTAGCATTTAGTAAGTGGATTTAGCTGTACTGCCATAATGCTGTAACTACTGATAGCATAAAACCACATAGGAAAAGCTGTGTAAAATTCACTGAACTTGCCTGTGCTGTAAACTACTGCTCTGACTGATAGTTGCAATTGAGTATAGAGAAATGCAGAAGCTGTGGTACTACTACTATTAATGAATGCCCTGCCTGAATGTATAATACTGTTTGTATGCTGTTATGTTAGCTATGCTCCATATAGAATCCATGCACTGACTCTATGTACCTTACCAGGTCTTTCCACCCCACCTGTCCTTACCTTGAACAGCTCAGTCCGTGATGAAAAGAAACTATCATCCTGAAAACTAATAGAAAAGCATTTCTGCATTGTCCCTTGCTAAGGAAAAGGACAGCAAGGTCTATATCTTAAGTGTAACTCTTGTGCTAATAGATTGCTTGGCTGAACTGGGTCTACGGCTAGCCTAGGGTCCATAGTAAAACATAGCTTAACATTCTTAGACTCCCTAGTCAGGCTGCTGTAATAAGTAATAAAATAAGCATTGCACAGTTCAAACAGTCTGTGTAACACATTCCCCCCCTGTTTACTTCATCTCACAGTTGCTAAAGAAATAAATATCTGTACAAATTTCAGGTTAAAAGCTTGCTTACTCCCAACAGTCAGTAAAATTGTCTGGCTAAACTACAAACTTTATTTAATACAATATAAAGTAAAACACAGCTCACTTTACTCAGTTTTACTCAGTTCTTTTTAAATTGCAGCTCACTTTAAAAAGAACTGAGTAAAAACACTGAAAAGTTGTATTCTTTAAGCCTGCATACTCACAGACCCTGAAAATCCTTGTAGCTTGGTATAGCCCTGCTCCGCACCCCACTCACCCCCACTAATGCTAAATTTAAGCCCAATAAACCACTCCCCCCTCCTACAACCTATCATAGATAACCTGCACCTCCATACACCACCCTTTCCTACCAACAGCCCTCTCAATTCCCCATCCACATTCCTTACCAAGTACCATTGCTATTAATATGAGACCAGTTATGTTCCTCTCAGTTATATTGCCTGGGCTATATCTCTTCACCATCTATGAAAACCAGCCCTATCTTGGATTTCACCACCCCATATCATCTTTGCTCCCACCTTGAGTGAATCAGACCAACCCCTAGCTCACTACAAATCTGTCCTCTCCACTTTTAACAACCACCAATTAACTAGACCACGGTCCATCTGCCCCAAAGCTAGATATTATCATAAAATAATAAGTAAACCACTGAAGCTAATAATCACTGTAGAAATTACTCTGAGGGATGGAGACATCCACCCTAACCCTGGACCCACCCTTTCTACAAGCTCCCAGCCCACTACCACCTTCAACATATGGCCAAATTCAAGGTCCCCTAACTCTCTCCTGCCCTGTCACCTAAACATCAGGAGTATTAACAGCAAGGTCCATAATCTTCATGCCCTTCTAGCCACCTACTTACCTGATGTGCTATGTCTTACATAAACCTGGCTAAAACCAGGAACTAAAAATGATGAGGTTATCCCACCAGGGTACAACATACTTGGACTAGACTGAAACACCAGGAAAGGTGAAGGAGTAGCAGTTCTATTTAAAAACACAATAGATGCCACATTAGCCCCACAACAGCCCCCCTTGTTCAGTAATGCAGAAGCCCTAGTTACTACAGCTTAACAAAAGTAAATCTATATTAATTGCCTGCATTTATATTGCCCCAGGCAACAATGCAAATACCCTAGTAGACTTCCTCCAATGGCTTTCCAACACATACCCCTATGAATCTATGGTGTTCGGAGACGTTAATATTGACTGGAACAATTGTTCCTCTGAATCTCCCACCACCCACATAAACCTTCACGGCTATACCCAACTTGTATCCTCACCCAGCAGAATAAAAGGCAGTATCCTGGACTGGATTCTTATCAGCAATGACCCAGACCTGTACAACACGGGTACCCTCCCAGATGATATAAGTGACCACCTACTCACTTACATCATTAAGCATAAAGTAGATAACAAACACCTAGTTCTATATAAATCTGTCAGAAACTGCAAGAACTTTAACTCTGCTGACTTTCAGAATGAACTCCAGAGCATGCAATTGGGCCATACTTAAAGAACTTCCACTAGATGATGCTGTAGACTATTTTAATTCTTAATTCCTCTCAATTCTAGATTCCCATGCTCCTGTCCTCATCCTCAGAGCCAAAACTAAGATTGCCTCCTGGCTCTCCAAAGAAACCAAGACCAAAATTATAGCAAGAAATAAAGCATGGGACATTTGGCGCACCTCCAAAGACCCAATTGACAATATTAAATTCTGACAGCTAAGGAATGATACCAAGAAAGCCACATTGTTAGACAAAAAAAACTTCAATCAACACCTTCAGCAAAAACACCAGAACAAACCTCAAAAATTTGGGCAGGCATAAACAAACTGCTCCACTCTGACCAAACCTCCACCCCACCCCCTTAACTTGCAACCTTAAAACTCCAGAGGAAACTGCTAACATCATTAACAATTTTTTTACCAAAACCAGCCAGTCACTAGCTAGCCAACTACCCCCCACCAGCTCCTTTCAAAACTCCTCCACAACCACTACCCCAGTCTCTTTCGCCTTCCAGCCTGCATCTACATCGACCATCCGATCTCTAATTAACAAACTAAAGCCCACTACCCTGGCAGCTAATCTCCTCCCACCAGAATATTTTAAAAAAGGGGCAGATGCCATTGCATACCCTGTCTCGATCATAATAAACCACACCTTGACTGAAGCCACTAGCCCCTCTCTCTGGAAAGTTTCCCATGTCGTTCCCCTTCATAAAGGAGGGAATTCTTTAGACCTGTCAAACTTCCGACCAATAGCCATACTATCACCACTGGCCAAAATTATGGAAAAGTGCATCCACAACCAATTTAATGCACTATCTCACCCAAAATAAGCTACTGGCCAACTCGCAGCATGGTTTTAGGCCACACCACAGCACCACATCAGCCCTACTGTCTTCCTCTAACTCTGTCAACATCAACCGAAACAATAAAAAATTTGCCTCGGCTCTCTTCCTAGATCTCTCTAAGGCCTTTGCTATGGTCAATCACCAACTGCTTCTCCGTACCCTGAAGGAACTGCCACTAAACAGTAGCTTAGTTAAATGGTTCCAATCTTACCTGTCTGCTAGACAACAAGCAGTTTTATGGCAGACTACCCTATCCACACATCTACCCATTACTCTATGAGTCCGCCAAGGCTCCATACTAGGACCACTACTCTTCTCAGTCTTTATCAATGACCTACCCACCATCACTCCCAAGGCCACCTGCATCCAGTACGTGGATGACTCTACTTTAATATGTACCTCCTCCTCCTCAACTGAGCTCATGACCCTAACCCAGAATACTTTCAGTGATGTAGGAAAATGGTTTGCAAACAGTCAGCTTCTATTAAACCCCAACAAAACTAAACTGCTCATCTCTTCCCCCACCTGCAAATCCTCCTCACCATTCTTTACTGTAAGTTCCAACAGTGACATAATTATATCTCCAGGTACTCACACAAATCTCCTGAGCATCAGTTGATAACGCCCTAAAATATGATACCCATGTCAGTCAAACCATTAAATCTGTCAACAAAAAACTGGGCTCCCTATACGGGATCAAACCCTTCCTCACTCCTTTTGCAAGAACCACTATCGCTCGGTCCCACCTACTATCTACCCTCCTCTATGCCTCCCCCTCTTCACTAACCTGAGCCAAGCCACCCTTACCAAACTTGCTAGTTGTTACAACCATATTGCTAGATTTACTACAGGTGCTACCTCTAGGACCCATCATTGTATCAACCTAACTCAACTAGGATGGCTGGAGTGCCCAGTCTTCTCCAATACAACCAACTTATAATAACCCACAAAATACTATATCAACCCAAAAAAAAACACCAGCACTAAATAAGCTCATCAAACCATACAGCAACCTGAGGTCACTACGCTCTGCTGACAAACTGCTGATACAAACTAAGAGCATAAATGTGGCTGGGAACTCTGTTCGCCAACTCAGTAGGCAAAACTTGCAATATGCAACCTGCCGAACTTACTCACCAATCCTCCTTAACCCAGTTCAAAAAAGCCTCAAACTACACTTCCAAGAGCATTGGCAGTGTCTCTGCTTAAACCCAGACTAATCACCACCCGCTTTTCCTGCAAACTCTCCCTAAGCATGTCAGTCATATACTCTAATAAGTGTATGAATTCTTGAAGGGAATTAGCCCATAACTGCGTGCATTATTTGAAACTGAAGCTGCATGATTTTGATGTTGTCTACTGTGTTTTATCTAGGTTTGTAACCCTACTGAAAACTGCATATTATACTTATCTCTAAATGTCTCTAGTGTTCCTAATGTATTTGTACTCTGTTTTCTGGAGCTTTTCTCCCCGGGCTTCTGCTGAAAATGGACATAATATCCAGTCTGACTTTCTCGGTAAACAAATGTAAAATAAATAATAAAATAAATGTCCACAAGCTTGGTATATGTAAGTATCATTACTACCAGTTAGCTATGCCCACAGGCTTGGTATATGTAGTATCATTACTACCAGTTAGCTATGCCCACAGGCTTGGTATCTGTAGTATCATTACTACCAGTTAGCTGTGCCTACAGGCTTGGTATATGTAGCTTATCAGTGGGAGTGGTAAGCACTAGGTAGCCTATTTGCCACAAGAGTAGTTTCTGGACCAGAAATTGTAGTTTGACTGTTTGGCAGTTTTTTCCATCTCTTTCAACTTACTGGTTTAAAAGCCCGCATTTGCACTTGTTTTCCACCTTTCCTGTAACTGGTCTAGTCCAGATACAGATTTGCTTTATCCAGGACTGTTTGTAAGCTTCTGAGCCCCCAAGCCTTTCTGTGATGGAGGGAAGCATTCTAGCTTATCATTGGGAGTGGTAAGCACTAGGTAGCCTATCTACCACAAGATCCAGGTACAGATTCTTAGATGTTCATTGTGCATACAGCTGCAGTCATAACAGATGGGTTCTCCTGCCGTCAGGCGGGTCCTCGGTCGGCCGAATTCCAAAGTCTAGGTCCGGCGTCGGTTGTAGTCGCTTCTTCCCTGACGTCAGTGCGACAGGGGTATAAAGGAACCAGCCGACGCCATTTTCTTCAGTCTTTCTTGCCGCGTGGTGCCCGAAGCAGAAGCAGTTCGCAAGTGCCGGTCGGCCAGCTCCTGAAATTACGAAAGTTTTGAAACCGAAGTCTTCTTGAAAGCTAAGTACCCCGTTGGGGAAACTTTTCTTGCCTCAGACCGATGTCAGACAAAGTTAATAATTGTATTTCATGTGGGAAGCAAATACCGCATAAGGATTTCCATTCCCTCTGTATACCTTGTTTAGGCCCAGACCACGATGTCTCAGTCTGTCGCTTTTGTGCTACATTCAACAAACGCACCATTAAGTGTCGGGCGGAGTTCGCCCAGCATTATTTTGGAAAAACATTTAACTATATTATGTCGACAGATACTCCGACTCCAGTTTTGTCTAAAAAACGCAAAGATAAGGACCGACACACGAGGTCTGCGGCCTCTACCGGCACCACGCCAAAGCCGACTACACGTGGTCCGGTTCTCAGCGAGGCCCTCGCAGCCCTGACTACCGGCTGACACTTCATTGGCGGTGTCTCCTGTACCAGTCGCAGGCTCCTCGGCCCACACCCGACTACAGATACCGAAGCCACTCTTGGCATTGAACCTCAAAATGTGGACAGGCCTACCTCCACTCAAGGTGTCTTCAGACCTTCCTCTTCTTTTTCCATCAAGGCTTTCTCCAAGTCTAAAGCAGCCATGCATTCTAAGAGACAAGCTACACAGGGCCCATCTCCAGGCCCCACGCCTAAAAAACAGATGCTTAAAACGGCTGAGGATTTAATTACTCTTATCAGGGTTCTCAACCCCACGGACAAAAGGCCCAGAGTGGAGGAAGAATCCCCCTGCTCTGATCAGGGCTCCATTATTTCAGAGCACTCTGATGATCAGGAACATTCTTACTCCCCTTTTGAAGACTCTGATGCAGAGGAGTCCATTCCTTCTGTATCCCCCCCAGAGGATTACTCATTTGGGGAAACTTTGCATACCTTAAGGGAACACTTCCACTGGGAAGGCCAAGATTATTCAGATTCCAAGAAAAGGCTTAGGGAATTTCTCTTGCTACCTCAGCACAGGCCTCTGGCTATACCTCCTGTATTGGACATCCTAGATGATGTTTACTCGGAGGCTTGCCTTAATCCGGATTCTCTGCCTCCAGCCCCAGTCAAGCCTGACAGGTACTACAGGGTTCCTGACTCACACCAATTTCTATACAAAAGCTATGCTGCTGACCCAGAAACCATCTCACAGGGCCCCAAGGGAATTAAGGCCTCCACTGCTAAAAATCCATTACCTTCCGAGAGAGATTCCAGATCCTTAGAAAGGTGGGGAAAAAAGGTATATACCTCGGCTACCTTAACCATGAGGGCCTTAAACTGTCAGTTCCATATGCTAAAATACCAACAGTTTTTGTTATCACAATTGAAAAGTAAAATGTCACAACCTGAACAACCAGACTTTAAGGAGTTGCAGGATTTGATGCATAGTGCAGAACAAGTGGGTAAGCATACCTTACAATGTGGTTTTGATGCTCTAGAGGCCTCATGTAGAGCTGCTGTTACAGGATCAGTCATGCGTGACATGCCTGGCTCAAGGAACAAACCTTGCCTGATCATGTCAAAGCTAAATTGCTAGATGCCCCTCTACAAAAGGATGTATTATTTGGTGCTAATGCTGAGGAGGTATTAAGGAAAATGGAGGAAAAGGCTAAATCAATGCAAACTGTGAAAGATTTTCTACAGGTACAACCCCCACGTTTCAGTAGAAATTGGCCTTCCAAAAATTGGTCCTTTCCAGCCACGGACAGACCCCAAAGAGGTAGATACAGACGCCCGAGGGGCAGGGGACAATCCCAAGGTTCGTTTAGAGGCAGACAATGGCAAGCTCCTACACAAAGAGGTGGTGAGGATAACTCGCAATCATTCAGAAAGCAAGCCCAATGACTTTCCCCTTTGCATGCCAAGCAAGACTCAAATGGCAGCCTCCTTAGGAGGAAAGCTGGCATTATTTTCAAAAAATTGGCATATTGTCACAAAAGACAAATGGATCCTGAACATTATAAACAGAGGCTACAGATTCCATTTTCACACCCTTCCAAAAATGAGAGGCATGCCAAACCTGCCACACAATCAAAGGGCAGAGGCACAAAGGCAAATTACAGATCTCAGAAACATGAAAGCTATTCAAGAGGTACGTACGCATGAACAAGGTCAAGGTTTTTATTCCAGACTATTCCTGGTACCAAGGAAGGGAAAAGATTGGAGACCTATTTTGGACCTATCCATCCTGAACACATTTCTACTCGTACCAAAATTCAAGATGCTCACTTTACAGCAGCTTCTTCCCATGCTGGGCAAGGAGTCTTGGCTGGTAACATTGGACCTCAAGGAGGCATACCTGCATGTCCCAATCAGACAATATTGCAGAAGATACGTCAGATTTCTTGCAGGTTCAACCCATTATCAATTCTCTGCATTGCCCTTTGGCTTATCTACTGCGCCCAGAGTATTCACGAAATGCCTGGCATCAGTAATTGCCTACTGCAGACTTCAAGGGATACAAATATACCCCTATTTGGACGACTGCCTGATCCAAGCGGGACAGCAAGCACATTCTTCAGAAACATCTGGCTTATGTAATAATGTTGTTGAACTAGAATAGGTATGATAGTGAGAGCAAACACCACGGAAATATCCTTCGAGATAAGTGAAATCAATCCAACATGAAAAAATCCAAATCTGCAGTCACCATATAAAACGATAACTATTTATTATAAAATGAGGAATAAGCGCTTTCACGTAGTGCAAGCTACGCTTCATCAGATACACTCACACAAATTCACCCACTTTTAAATAGTACATTTTGGCGGGCTCATTAATGTAATTGTTAATTTACACATTAATTATGGCCATCAATCAGCAATGTATTACAAACGCTCCATTTCAGCTTTATACATAAAGTAACATTGGCTCATGTTCACTTTCTCTAAAAATCATTGTAGTTCTAAGTAACGCATCATAAAATTTTAAAAGCAAATGTGTTCACATTATTTAATAACTCAGCATGTCACCACTCGCATAAGATCTTAGTCAGCGTTCATGTATACTAAATAAACACAAACGTAACACACTCATGTATATTAGAAAGTTCCAACTAATAAAGGTAAAAAATCTGACATTAATATTTCACGTATTATCTTGCAAACTTACTTTAGAGCGGAGCTCTAATTTAGTCTTATAGCTTCCGATCATAGAAAATCCATTATGATCAAGTTACAGACGAAAAAAGAACAATTCCTAGGACAGCTCACATTATAGACTTCTCACTCTTGCTAGCGTCAATGTACGTCGACCGCTAGCCTGTGTGTGATGGTGTGCTTCAGGGTCCTAACGTTCCTTTTGTTATAGTAAGTTACCGTCTCATTCCCCATCTTAATCTTGAACTCTATATAATAAAAAAAATCATGAATATACGAGCGAACACATACGCTCGAAATCTATCATGAGTTATATATAAAAGCCAAGAAGTCATATCTCAAAACCTGCACGTATGGACTATTATATCAACTTGTGTAACTGTTGGATATGGATGGCTCAAAAGAAATATTGTCATATCTCTAAACATAACTATTATTATTCAAAAATACCATCCAACAAGTATATGATATTATCTGTATAGGTCTAGGATATGATACAATGTTCTATAGAGTTAGCCTTGAGATAACAAGGCAACCAAAATTAATATCATATGTATGTTCATGGTATGAAAAAACATGATGAAACTAGAAACAGGGATCACCATCTACTAACATAGAATCAAAACTCCAATATATACATCAGAAAGGTTTCTTAGTAGTGTTCCCATACCCCTATTTGGACGACTGCCTGATCCAAGCGGGACAGCAAGCACATTCTTCAGAAACATCTGGCTTATGTAATAATGTTGTTGAACTCTCTGGGATACACAGTCAACAAAAAGAAATCAAGACTAATACCCTCTCGGAAGATAATTTTCCTGGGTGCCAACTTGGACACAAACACCCAGATGGCCTACCTCACGCCAGAGAAGCAGGGGCAACTGACTCAATACTTCAGAACACTAGCAAATTGCACCAGGCTGACTCCAAGGAAAGTCCTGCAGGCTCTGGGATTCATGGCATCTTGCATCTTACTAATCCCATGTGCAAAGCTGCATATGAGGAAACTTCAATGGTACCTGAAAAACCTATGGTCTCAACACAGCCACAGTTTGGAAACAATAATACCACTAATTCCATGTCTGCAAAAGGAATTTCTGTGGTGGGCTCAAGCATGCCAAACAAACACAGGTCTTCCATTCAGCAAGCCTCAAGCAAATCAAGTCATCACAACAGACACCTCGGATTACGCCTGGGGAGCGCACATGACAGATCGGTGCATTCAGGGCAAATGGTCCCAAAAAGAAAAGCACCTTCACATCAATCAAAAGGAAATGCTAGCAGTAATAAATGCTATTATAGCTTTCAAAGACCTTCGGCAACCAGGTCAACTATTGATAAGAATGGACAACACCACAGTTATGTAGTACATAAACAAACAGGGAGGAACACATTCATACCCCCTATGCAGACTGGCCATGTCACTTTGGAGCATGGCCATGGACTTACAAATCGAACTACAAGCACAGTACTTGCCAGGCAAGGAAAACACGCTGGCAGACAACCTAAGCAGAAATATGACAGATCCACACGAATGGAAGTTGCATCCAAAAGTTTTTACAGAAATAATCCAAGCATGGGGAAGGCCAGACATAGATCTCTTTGCCTCCCACAAAAATCACCAACTGACAAATTTCTGCTCAAGGATTTTTCATCCAAAGGCCTGGAGAGTGGACGCTCTCTTTCAGTTGGACATCAATGACAGTTTATGCCTTCCCACCTCTTCCTCTGCTGCCCAAAGTTCTACTGAAAACCAGAGCAGACAGACCAAAGATGATTCTCATTGCTCCAGACTGGCCAAGACAACACTGGTACCCACTTCTGAGGAGCCTGACGCATTCTCCACCATGGACCCTGCCTCTAATGCCTCTTCTCCTGACTCAGCACAGCTTTAAAACTCTTCACAGCAAGCTAAAAACACTCAATCTAGCCGCATGGAAGATTCCTTAGCATCACAACAGACCCTACTCTCCAAGGAGGTGCAGGATGTCATTTTGGAGGCCAGGAGGCAGTCAACTAGAAAAGCTTACTCCGCAAAATGGAAACGGTTTTGTGTCTGGAATGAGAAAAAGGGCCAGGATCCTGGAAAACTGAATTTACCTCAAATACTACAGTATCTAGCTGAGCTGCTAAGCAGTGGACTTTCATTCTCCTCCATCAAAATCCATGCCTCAGCCATTTCTGCAGAATACAACACTGATCCACCCTTATTCTCTCACCCTCTCTTAAGACAGTTCCTCAGAGGGGCTAAGAATCTAAGACCCCCAAGGAAACAACCAATACCTGCTTGGGATCTCAATTTCATTCTGGAAAAACTGACCTTGCCTCCCTTTGAGCCAGCTGCCTCATCAGATTTGCAATATTTGTCCTGGAAAACGGCTTTCCTTCTGGCTATTACCTCAGCTCATAGAGTTTCAGAACTACAAGCTCTCATGGCTGTGCAGCCTTTTATCATCCATCAGGACAGAGTTTCCTTACGAACCAACCCGTCCTTTATGCCTAAAGTGGTATCCAGGGTAGCTTTGAATCAGGCCATACATTTACCTACCTTTTATCCTAATCCTCAAAACAAAGGGGAGAGATTACTACATTCCTTGGACATCCACAGACAACTGCGTTATTATTTGGACAGAACAAAGCCTTTCAGAAAATCAGAGCAGCTCTTTGTGTCGTATGCTGTAGGAGCTCAAGGAAAGCCAATTTCCAAACAGACAATCTCAAAATGGATAGCCCACTGCATACGCTTTTGCTATTCTTTTCATGGCAAAACTGTACCTACGGGCATCAGATCTCACTCCACCAGGGCCACAGCTACCTCTGCAGCTTTCCTCAGAGGAGTTCCTACCAAAGATATTTTGGAAGCAGCCACTTGGAGTTCTGTGCATACCTTCTCCAAGCACTACAACCTACCATTATACTCCAAAAAATAGGGCAGGCTTTGCCACTGCAGTCTTGCAGGGCATCCTGGCTCCTCCTAGTTCCACCTAGTGCCTACCACCCCTTTCTTAGCTTTGGGATTCTACCCATCTGTTATGACTGCAGCTGTATGCACGATGAACATAGTACAGTTTTGTACCAACCATAAATGTAGATGTTCGAGTGCTAATACAGCTGCAGTCCAGGTTTCCCTCCCTCCTTCCCCTCTTGGGACAGGCCTATTGGCTAACACCTCCTCATACAACCTGATTGGGGTATTCATTTATGGTGTATTTGCTTGCAACTACTGTAGTTTGATTATATTGCATTGTGTTATATTGCATTGTGTTATTACACAAATTTATGTATTGCCTTCCTTCTGGGGGCACCTGACATCTGGGGCAAGAAAAACTGAAGAAAATGGCGTCGGCTGATTCCTTTATACCCCTGTCGCACTGACGTCAGGGAAGAAGCGACTACAACCAACGCCAGACCTAGACTTTGGAATTCGGCCGACCGAGGACCCGCCTGACGGCAGGAGAACCCATCTGTTATGACTGTACTTTTAGCACTTGAATTTGCTTATTCATGCTCAGCACTTGTTCAGAACTTGTTGTTAGCACTAAATAAGTTACAAATTACTACAGCACTCAACCTTCCTCTTTACCTAGAGGAAAACGGTTTTTGTACTTACTTTCCTCACTTGCTTAGAGAAAATCAGCTGTTATACTCACTCTCCTCACTTGTCCAGAGGAAAGTAGTTTTTTATTCAGGTATGTCCAAGGGTCGGCTCCCAGTGTTCTCTCCTGTCTATCTGATGAATCTGGGCATCTTGAGGCAATGTAGCAATTGCCTCGTACATAGACGACCCTCTCCTCCTATCACCCAACACCACAACCTGTGAGAGATGCACTTATCTAGCCAAATTGGAGGTAAAGCTCTTTCCAACCAAGACTGAACTTGACAGTCAAGAGGAGAAGGTAAACACTTGCACTACACCACACTCATCACATAGTCCCCTAAACCGACACCACCCAAATCCACACATAGAAATACAAAAACATTCGCAGAGGTGCTCAGTAATAAGCTACTCAAGCAAGAGGGACCTCCAAAGCAGAAACGCAAGCAACCTCCACCCCCCCCCCCAGCACAACCCAAATGACACATAGCCCACGGACACAGTGTGCCAATAAACCACAGCCCATAAGGCAAACCAATGTACCCAACACACTAGTCATAGGTGACTCTATAGTCAGGCACACTGATGTCCCACTCACAAGGCTAAACAAGGAGTAGGTTACTGTCAGCTGCCTGTCTGGTGCCACGATCTGCCACATAACCCACGCACTCAGGTCACTCCACAACAAGTACATTGTCCATGTTGGTGTGAATGATCTGAGATGTACCACCCTGGACTACATGAAAAGAGACACGGAAGAGCTCTCCGGTCTTGTAGACCAGGCAGGAATGACCCTAGCCCTGAGTAGCATCCTGCCATCGCCCAGAATGATACCGCAGTACAAGGGCAAAATGATTGACTTAAACAATTGGCAAAGCTTCTGGTGTCATTCTAAGGGTATCCAGTATCTGTCTGCCTGGGATGACATGGTCGACAGACCATGATGCTTTGCAAGAGATGACGTGCACCTGTCGCCCGTGGGATTCTGGATACTGGCTAAGGCTCTTGCCGCCCCTATAGTGCCTTGTTTAGGCAAGGTTCAAATGACAAATTCACCACCGTAACAGGAACAGGCAAGCAAAAACTGAGGGTAATGCTACTCAGTGCTAGAAGTTTAAATCTCAAAATGCACTCACTCGAGGCACTCCTTAAAATGGAGAACATCGATATCTGTGTAGTGACTGAGACCTAGTTCAAGGCTCTAAAGAGCACCCCTTCATTACCAGGCTATAACTCGTACCACACTTTTCGGCCATCTAACCTGGACCAGAATAACAAAGGCGGAGGTGTGTCCATATTCATTAAGGATATCCACACCTCCAGGCTAGTTGCGCAGCATAATGCATCCGAGGTTATCCAAGTGCAACTAACTCTGGGGAAACAAAGAATAAAACGATCACAGCCTCAAAACACCAGCAACCACACCAAGCCTTGGAAGTAAATCCGTTTATTCACCGACTAAGCGCTTTCACCAATTCAATGGCTTCATCAGACTCTGATGAAGCCATTGAATTGGTTGCTGGTGTTTTGAGGCTGTGATCATTTTATTCTTTGTTTTACTATATTATCCTGCTTTCTTGGGAGTTTGTTTGTAACTCTGGGGAAAACTGCAATCCAAATTGTAGCTTGCTACAGATCCCCCACCATGCCCCAGGATTCCCACTCCTCTTTTCTTGATATACTGGAAAATATTATGGTTCAACCAAACACCCTAATAATGGGCGATTTCAACGACCCCACCATTAACTGGGAAAACTACTCCTGTACCAACTCCTTCGCTCAACGCTTTCTGGAATTCATAAATTCCAATGCCCTGGATCAACTTATTCACACCCCCACAAGGGGCAACATTATCCTAGACGTAGTCATTACCAACATGTGTGACCAGTGTTCCACACCTGAAATCAACGGGTCAGATCCAACCATAAGCTAATCACCCTAGATATCCACATCCTGCCCTCCACCCACCATTAAGAAAACCACGGTAAAACATTTCTCCAAAGCAAACTTCATGCTTCTTAAGACAGAAGTGGTGAATTTCATGACACCCATGCAGATGGACAATAAATTTATGACTGCTGAATCCTACACAAATGCACTCTGTAAGCACTTACACGAGTGCATTGATCGTGCTGTCCCAAACAGAACCAAGACGCTATCCTCCAAAAAAAGGAAGCCAATCTGGTGGTCCCCTGCCATAAACAAACTCTACAACAGAAGGAAGAAACTGTTGCAAAAGAGAGTAAAATCCCATGAGTGGAGGAACTCCCCTGGTCAGCCTCAGTAAGAAGATGAGATCCCTTATAAGATCCTCCAAAGCTAGCTATGAAAACAAAATTGCCACTGATTTCTAAGGGCAGCCACAAAGCATTCTAAGGGCAGCCGCAAAGCATTCTGTAGCTATGTCAAGAATCTCAATGGCAACACCCAGATTTGCTCTGAGTTACAGCACGAAAATTACAGAACCAACTGATATTGCCAACTTCCTGGCAGATAATTTCAGTGATAACTTTGCCCCCCTCTCACCCCCTAAAGGGCCCATATCTATACAGGAAGAATGCAGAGTCCCTGTAATCACATCTATGCAGGTAAAAGCTCACACTCTAAAACCAAAAACACAGCATCCATGGGAGTGGACAACATCCAAAGTTGCGTTTTACATGAACTTCAGAATGAACTGGCTCCACACCTAAGCACCATGTTCAGTCATAGTCTCACTTCAGGCTTTGTACCCACTGAATTGCGCACAGCAACAGTTATCCCACTCCACAAAGGGGGAGCCACCACTGGTCCTGGGAACTCTCACCCTATTAGTCTGATGAGCCTGGTCTGCAAGGCCATGGAATGTATCATCATGGAACTTGTAAACAAAGACATTGGTAACCTCCAAACTCTGGACCCCCACCCAGTTTGGGTTTGTGAAAGGCAGATCATGCCTTCTGAACCTGATCGGCTTCTTTGAGGCAGTCATCAAAGCCATAGACTAGGGTAAGGTGGTTCACACAGGCTATCTTGACCTTGCTAAGGCTTTCGACACCATCCCCCGTTCTGGAATTATAGCTAAACTCACTAAACTAGGTATAAAATCCCTACGTCACAAGATGGGTTGCCAACTGGTTCACTGACGAGACCCCACACTGTAAAAGTTGCAGACTCCAAATCTGACTTCAAACTAGGAGCCATAGTAGAGTCCCTAAAATATGTGGACATCGTACAGAAGGGCCTCACACGGAGACAGATGTCTGGTGTCAGAAGCACGGCCTCAAGCTCAGTGCCAAAAAGTGCATTGTCATCCCCTTTGGTAAAAATTCTGTACCCATGATCTACCACATAATCGGCAGTCTACTTAATGCCAAATGTGTGATATAACAGTAGTCTTGCTTGTAGTGAATAGCCATTGCAGGGTTACTGATGAGAGGAGTGGCTTCTGTAGTCAGGAAGTGCAGAGCTGCAGCAAGCAGTCATGGGTAGACAAGTAGGGTTAGGTTATGGGTGGATGAGGTGAAATCAGAAATAGCAAGTCCTCTGGGTCAACTTTGTGGTCAAGGAATTTGTGTTCTTAGTTATACAGATACAAGAGCAAAAACAAGACTAGTAACCTTGCAAAATTTTCTGCAGGCTTTCACCAAAGTAAGGGATGCTTTATAGCACAATAACTGTAGTATGGGATGAGTAAATATGCCATAGAAAGTATGCATATATTACACTGTACTGTTCTTCAGACACAAAAAGAAAAAGTTAAGCTGACAACCTTTACCACCACAGCAGGCTAGCAATTTGCTCAGCCGCAGGTGGGTGACTTCTGTGGCCATTTGCTGTACCCCAAATCCCTCTGGTGTAGTAGTTAAAGTATTCACCTTATAGGCGCAAGGTGCAGGGTTCGATTCTCACATGGGGTAACTGGCTAGGCTTAAAATGGCCCACAAGGGCAGTGAGCCTAGTACTAATTTGTAAACCTATGAGTAAGGGACCAAAAATAACCTGGTTATTTTTAAACTAGGCTTGTATAGGCCCTAGGGCCGATAGCCTAGTACCAACCTATGTAAGTACTGTGGGAAGAAATAGCCAGAGAATTGTTATGGCTAGGCTTGTATAGGCCCTGGCCTGATAGCCTAGTACCAACCTATGAACCTATAAGAGACATTGGGACTCAGGTGGACAGTAGTCTCTCCTTTGATGATCACATCGCCACAGTAGTCAGGAAATCCTATGTGGCACACCTCATCACAAAAGGATTCTCATCCAGGAAAAAAGAGGTTATTGTTCCCCTCTACTTGGCACTCATTAGACCCATTATAGAGTACAATGCCCCTTTTGGAGTGTACCTCACAAGACATCCGCAGCAGCTGGAAAGGCCACAGAAGTATCTCACAAAGAGGGTTACTGGCCTCAGACAGATGCCCTACACTGACCGTCTCAAAAAACTCCACCTTTACTCTGTAGCATATCGCCTACTCCGAGGAGATCTCTGCCTAACATATACAGCTATGTTAAACCCAGAGCTGTTGCACATGCTGCACCTTAAGAAATCCCAATCCCTGCGAGCTACATGCTCTGGGGACCTAAACCTCGTCACCACAATAAACAATACATGCTTGAGAGAGAGTTTCCTGTCCCAGAGACTTCCTATACTCTGGAACAAGCTACCCATCTATGTCTAGCAAAGTTCCTCATTAGCACTCTTCAAGAAAAATCTTAAGGAGTGGATGGGAAATAGGAAATACACTCCAGGGATCACTTCTGTGGCTCTGCTCAACAGGGGCACAAGAAATTAACTTTCTTGGGTGGCATAAGCAAGGGAACCTTGTTGACTAGGCTTACTTAGGCCCTTGGGCCGATAGCTAACTGGTAGTTCATAGGTAGGTACTAGGCTATGTCCACAGGCTTGGTATATGTGGTATCATTACTACCAGTTCAGCACAAATTTGGGCCTTTCCTTTTAGGTTATGGATGTAACTAAAGAATGCCTTATGGTTGTTTTTAGTTCAGGAAGCTAATTTGGATTCATAGTTTGCTTTGGAGGACTTCACAAGAAGTCTTATTCGCTTGTTTAAGCTGAGGAGGAAGTGTTTACAGTGTAGGGCTTTGTCCGTTTTACTCTTAGATAGCAATTTCTTCCTCTTATTGCAAAGGCTGTTAATGGCAGTTGTCCACGTGGCAGGTTTACTCTTCCTTGTGGAACTTGTTTTGGTCCTATCAGATACTGCAGAGTCAATGCAGTTATACAAATGTTTGTGTAAAGCATTGGTGTGGAACTCTGCGTAGTTACCAGTTCCATCTGGGGAAGGGGGGAGGTGCAGTGAAGGTATTTATACCATCCTGTAAGAGGTTATAATCTGTTTTGGAGAAGTTTTTCAGTTTAGATGCTGCGGGGGGGGGGGGGGGGGTCAGGTTTGATAGTTCAAATGAGACAGATTTGTGGTCAGATCTCACCAGGGAAGACCGCTCAATGGGGGTGCTACAGTGGTCCCACGTAATGGGTAAGCACCAGACCCAGGATGTTGGCGCCCATTGTGGGGGTGTCATCCAGCTAGTCCAGGGCACTGGAGTTATTGAAGTCGATGAACCTTTGGGCAAGTGAGTTTGAGCATGAGTAATTTACACAGTCAGTGGATGGATAGTCACCCAAAACCATGGTGTTCGGATCTATCTTGATAGACTCGCATAGCTCCAAATAGGCAGAGTGGGTGTCCTGATTCATGGAGAGGGGGCTCCTGTAGCTGGCAGTGACCTCAATAGGTGTCCAGGGAATCATACTGTTTAAACAATCTGGAGGTGTACCTTTAATGAATATTTATACACTGCCTCCTTTTTACATGCCTTCAGTTTGGTCTGAACGTGTAGAAGAGGTGTAATATGGTATGGCTGGGGTGCTCTCCACAGCCTTGAACCAGGTCTCCGTTACTGCACAAATGTCTGCGTCTTCCAAGGTGAGGACTTCAGTGAATGCAGTTTCATGTTAAGACTCTTAGCGTTTAGCAGCATAACTTTGAGGTTGTTTTTAGATGGAGTTTTTATGTCGGGAATTTTGCCCTTGAGACACTGCCTAAAAAGGCACTATGGGGGTGGTAAATGCCTTGGCCAGTAGCTGAAACCACAGGGGTGACAGATGAAGACCATCTCTGGCAAAGCATCAAGGTCCGTCAATCATGTCATCCCAGGCTGATAGGTACTGGATCCCCTTAGAATGATACCAGCAGAAATTAAGCCAATTATTGAAGTCAATCACTTTCTGTTTGTATTGAGGTATCATCCTAGGTGAAGGTAAAGTGCTGCTTAAGGCTAGGGAAATACCTGCTTGAGGCACAGTCCGAGAGCTCAGTCATTTCTCTTCATATACTCCAGAGAAGTACGTCTTGAGTTGTTCATAACAACATGCACTGTGAGAGATTCAGAACGGTACCTGTCATTGAGAGACTTGAGTGCATGTGTGATATGGTGTATCCTGGCACCTGACAGCTGACTTGTGACCTTTTCCTTATCCAGCCTTCTGAGAGGGGCATCTTTGTGTCTCACAATGGAATCACCTATGACTAATATGTTTGGTTTTGTCATTTGCCTTAAGGGCTTGATAGGTGAGACAGCGGTGCATGAGCTATTATGTGTATTGTATTCTTTAGAGCAAGTATTACTTATAGAGTGCTTTCGTTTCTGTTTGGGAGGTCTCTGCTGTTTAGGTACGTTTCTGGTGAGGACTTCTATATATGTAGGTATGTGTGATGTGGGTTTGGGTGGAGTAGGAGATGAGGTGTGCATGCTTACAACCCTCACATTGTCATATGTTGGGGTTGGGAGGGTGGCCTAATGGTTAAGGTGTTTGCCTTGCAAACACAAGGTGCAGGGTTTGGGACAATTGGCTAGGCTTAAAATGGCTTGCAAGGGCAGTTAGCTTAGTACAAATCTATGAACCTATGAACCTATATGTACTGACTGGTGGGTGAGAGAGCATGGATTCAAGGTTCTTGATATAGTTGCACCTCTCACATGTTGAGTTTGTATGGACTAGAAGAGGGTTGTTTGTGAACATGAGGCAGTTGCTACACTGCTTCAGGATGCCTGTGTCGACCACACTGGCTGGAGAAATTGTGGGAAATTGTCTGTCCATAGTGCTAGGTAAATTTATATGGTCAGGAAAAGAGGTCACAGTTAGGAATGGCTAGTGGGTGAGAGGTGTGTTAGTATCCCTTAGGCTAGGCTTAGTGTTCCACCTGACAGTAGTACAGAGCCCCAAAAACCTCTGGAGGACCACACGTAAAGTGCTAAGGGAAAATTTAACAAGCAAAACGTTTGTGTCTATAACTACCAATGGTAACCACCGCTATGCGGCAGTGCACGATGGTGAGCTGCTTAAATAAAACAAGAAATAACCCTTTTAACTCAAACTAGCCAGTAAAGATCCTCTCTCTGAGCTCTAGTCCAACCACCTTTGATTAGATGGGACCCAGACAGCACTCTCCTCCCACAAGGGTGCAGAAGAGCCTTCACCAACAAAGATGGCTTGAATTTAATACTTAAAAGTTGCAAACAGACCCAAAAACAGCAAACCTTGAACTGGGCTATGCCACAGCTGAACTAATACACTATATATTTAAATGTGGCAAAAAAAATTCAGGCAATTCAAAGAGGCAGAATACAAATACAAATTAAAAGTGCAATATAAGAGCAAAAACAGGCACTTGTAGTTAGTTGGAAACTAATGCCTCAGATCTTTCAGTGTCTCAGTGAATAGCTGGTTTTAGTGCTCAACTAATATCAGTCTAGATTCAGCAAGTCTGAGTCTAGCCTGTGCTATAAAATGCAGTAGTACTAGAAATACAAGGTGCATGAAATCGGTCACAACAGCAGAAAAATAGGAAGCACATTGGCTGGTCTTTCTTGTGCACAGATATTGCAGCCACCTAGTTGTGCCCCAGACAGGTTTTGAACTCAGGTCTACCAGTTGGTAATACTGTGCCTTAACCTGTGCTGTCGGGTTGGGGTAGGGATAGTTAGTGCTCAGTGGTTATCTCCTTTCTGAAACATACTCCCTCTCACAGTATAATTTCCAAGCCCACTTCGGATAATTGTGTTGAAAACAATAGCTGCAGCACACAGGAGTATGTGTTTCTTGATCGCCTTCATGTCTAAAACTCCTTAAGAGCTGACCTGTGAGACTATTTTACATGCTACTAGCAGTCTGTTATATAACCATCATTTGTGTCTTGAATGTTGCTGTGTGTATGACACTACCCATTGCAAGTTAAATATGTAGTATCATGGAATTGCTGGCACATATACCTCACCAAGCATAATTAGGTCACTGCAACATGTAAAATAAACATTCTACCTCCTATCTGCCATAGTAAGGAGATGGTTTCTAATACCATAGGGTAGGGACATTGATGTGCTTGCTTTCCCATTGATATGCTTTATATATCTGGCTCTTGAAGGCGGGGGGTTGTCTTTACATCATCAGGTTAGCCATATCAGGGTGTGGTTGCTGTGGCTGGGATGGGTGGTGAAAGCTGTAAATTTCACAATGATGGCTTGTTAAGCTGAGATGCCGGAAAAGTTTAAAGTGTTTTGATAAAGTCTAACTTTATTTTCCAGCATGTTGTTACTTTGTAGCCTTTACTGGGAATAGTTACCATATAAGGGGGTATAAGCTGTTTCTATATGCGCAGCACATTCAACATTGTGTGGGAACGTCTGGTAATGAAGAGTACACTGGTACAACACAATAACAATATTTTTCCAGCTTTTTCTGTACACTTTTGTATGTTGGAGGTTGTAAAGCCCAAGGTGGGCATTTCGTGCTCCGTTTTGTTTTTCCTAAGCTATGATAAGCACTAGCTGTGAAGGATAGCTTTAGCCATTGGGGAGTGGAGCTAGTCTGATTTTCTCAGACAAGCCTTGAGAAAGATAATTCAGTTATTTACCTGAATGACACTTGTATTGCATGTTCCTACAATTTTTGCTTTGTTTCTTCCTTATTTTAACAGGGAATGCTAGGATGTTATGTAGTCCAATCTCACCTACATTCTTACCCGTGGGTTCGGAGCCGAACCTCGGCTATGACTCGGCCATACTCTAGCTCGAAGTCTTTCAATTGGCTGGGCTAAGAAGGTATCCCATGCTGCACTGCTCCCTTTCCCCAGATCTCGTTTGCCGCTCGTATAGCTCTGACGTGGACTCGCTCTTGGCTGTGGCTAAGTACCCTTTTTGTCTTTATTGACCGTTTTTGCTTCAAAAACAAAAAGCTATTTTCATAGCTGTGTTGTGTGTGTGTACTGATCTAACCCTTGGTAAAAATGGTTGTTTCTGGTGTTATTGTCTTTTGTGGTGTCCCGCTAACTGTTTCCCCTACGGGCTAGGCCCGTTTCAGTTTGAGGACCTAGTCCGCCACTTCTTCAGTGTTTCTTGTTAGTTTAGTAGGTTACCTATCCTTCGGGCTAGGACCATTTAAATTAGAGGACCTAGTCTTTCCTTGTGTTTCCTGTTGAGACCGATTGTTAGAGGTCTTGTGTATTTGTCTGTTGTGGTTTTGCTTAGTTCCCGCGCTTTATATATATTAGCGGTTGACTGATATTAACGGTTGGTTTTTCTTTCATCATGTCTAAGGATACGAAAGAGCGTAAGCCCTCGGGCTTTAAGAAGTGTTCTAAATGTGGTTATAAGATGTCCATCACCAATGGACACTCTGTGTTTATTGTCTGGGGGCTATTCACCACCAGGAATCTTGTACTTTTTGCCATGCATTTAGCCCGCATATTCTTCAGGAGAGGAAGAACAAACTAATTTTGAAAAGACTTTTGAAACCCTCCTCTGAGGAGGATTTGGGAAGGGCTTCTAGCTTTAAGTCCTCTCCCTCTAAGGCTAAAACTTCTAAGGCAAAAAAGCATTCTCTGGCTCCATCTGTATCCTCTGAGCCTCTGGAGAAAGTAGTGAAATCTTCTGTGGCATCCTTGGCTCCACTGTCCTCGGAGCCGCAGGAAGTTAGTATATTGACCGAATCTGCTTCGGCTCCAAGTCTCTTGGAGTCGATTACGGAGGTGCTAGTTCGGAGCCAGTCTCCAAATTTTAGGCCGGTCTCTCGTCCTCGTAGGTCTCCTTCAGAGAGGAGGTCTCGATCTCCTTCCTTATCTTCTAGGTCCTCCAGGACTCTTTCAGATGTGGATGTAGATAGTGGTGCAGAGACTTCCCCAGTCACCGGTTCTGGCAAAATTGTTTTTGGCTCCAGCCCAGTCGGCTCCAGAGCCTGTCACCCAACCAGCGTCGATACTTCCTCCTCCAATCGAATCTCAGTTTTCGGAGCCGGAGTGGTTGGTGCCGTCAGATGTCCCTAGGTCAGCTCTGATGGCCCATCCTGGCTTATCGGCTCCGGCTTCAGCTCCGACCCCGTCGGCTCCGTCCACCACGTGCAGGACTCATGTTTCCTCTGACGGACCCGAGGGGGAGGCCTCAGGTCGCTTTTTGGCTCCTAGCCTCCCTCTCGGTGCTTCAGCTCGGGGAAGCCTGACCCCTGCGTCTGCTTCAGACCTTGTCCCTTATGCTCAGAGGTCTTCCACGGCTGGTCGATCTTCGGAGCCGGGGGGACCAGCTTTCAAGGCCATGCGGAGTGCACTGGCCAGGTCCTCAGCAACATCATTCGGCGCTGACACTCTGTCCCCTCCAGCTCCAGTGCGGGTCTCTGATCGCCCTCTATCTTTCGACAGCGAAGACCCAAGGCCTCAGGATACCCCCATGAGTGGTCACCTTATTTCTGAGGGCCCCTCATTATTTTTGCCTGAGGAGCCACCCAGAAAAAGAACATGCAAGAGGAAGCACATTGACTCCCAAGATGAGTCCCTCACATCAGACACCAGCCTCGAGGAATCGGAGGGGTCTCCCAAGTCATCCTCTGAGGATGTCTCTTTCTCTGACATCCTGGAAATTTTGAAGCAGAGGGGTGACTGGCCCTCCAAAGCACCCTCCGAGGAGGAGTCTGTGTTCCTGAAGGCCTTCTGGGCTCAGCCCTCTGCCTCCTGGGTGTCTCCACCCTTCGAGCTTTTAGATCTGGTTTGTCGAAGGGTGTGGGAAACCCCTGACTCTGTGGAGCCAGTCCCCAGGAGACACAACAAATTCTTGTCTGCCCCCTCTGACAAAGAGTTTCTATCCAAGGGAGTTCCTGTAGATGCCATGGTGGTGGCAGCGACCACCAAGAAGGAACTGGCTGCGACTTCGTCTACCGTCCATTCTCCTATCAAGGAGTCTAGGACCATGGACCGGTACGGGAAGTGTATATTTTCTTCGGCGGCCTTTACACTGTGATCACTGAATTACTTCTCTCATTTTACACGTCTCCAAAGCGATATCCTGAAAGAGCTTGGAGATGCTCTACAGGGTAACGTCTCTGCGGTGGCTCAAGTTCAACTCTCAGATGTCTACCCTCAACTCTGTTGTTAAATCTTCCATGAGGCTGATCTCTTATGCAGCTGAAGGAGCGGGTAGGGCAGCGAGTTCGGGAGTTGCTCTTAGGAGGCACTCCTGGATGCGCCTCTGTAATTTCGCGGAGGCCTTCAAGTCTATGTTCACAAACACTCCGTTTGATGGTTCCTCCTTATTCGGAACCAAGGTGAAGGACACTCGCACTAGGTGCGAGTAAGAGGGAAAAACACTACTGTGGGAGTCCGTTTTTCCCTACCCTCTAGGCCTTATCCCAAGACCCAGAGGGGTGGGAAGATGTGGTTCCAAAAATCGCAGAGATTTTTTCATGACGCACAAGGTGAGTCCTCCTCCAGAGGCAGGGGAGGGGGTTGTAATTCTGGTAGATGCTGCCCTAGGGGCAGAGGAGGCCCACGTAACCAGGGAGACCACGATTCCTTTCGTGGTTCTCCCTACCAGCGCCCCTGATGGGAGGCCCGACTCTGCATTTCCGGAGCCATTCGGGGGTCGCATTTCACTGTACCCAAAGGCCTGGCAAAGTATAACTCAGGACCAATGGGTATTAAAAATAATTTCTTGAGGATATCGCATTCCCTTCTCTTCAGCTCCCCCTCCGATCAAAAAAATCCCAGATGTTCTACCCAATCAAAGGGATTCCACAGCTTCAGAGGTTTTAAAGCTGCTAGAAAAAGGAGCCATCCAGCCTGTCCCCTCAGACCAGATCGAATTAGGACTTACTCCAAATTATTTTTGGTGCTGGAAAGAACAGGGGACATGAGACCCATTTTGGATCTCAGCAGATTGAACACCCATGTAAAGAAGTCCAAGTTCCGAATGGTCACGTTGCAATCTATTCTCCCATTGTTGGGAAGAAGTGTGGATGTGCACCATCGACCTCAAGGATGCTTACTATCATATAAAGATGGACAGGGCATCCAGGAGTCATTTACACTTCCGGCTGGGAGCCAGTCATTTTCAATTTCGCGTCCTGCCCTTTGGTCTCACCACAGCCCCCAGGGTGTTCACCAAATGCATGGCAGTGGTAACAGCTCACTTGAGACATTAGGGATTCCAAGTGTTTCTGTACCTGGACGACTGGCTCCTTTCTGCCTCCACCAGGCATCTACTCCTACAAACCAGAGACGCCACGATCAATCTGTGTCAAAAATTAGGCATAACTCTAAATTGGGTAAATTCTGCCTTGTTGCCCTCGCAGCGTGTCACCTTTATAGGCACCGAGTTAGACACCGTGCTCATGAGGGCGTTCTTACCAAGAGAAAGGATTCAAAGTTTACAACTGCTGGTGAAGAAGAGTAAAGGCAAGATTGATCCTCAAATTGTTGGGCACGGCTGCTACAACTATGCTGGTTCCTTTGGCAAGGCTACACATGAGGCTCCTTCAATTAC
This sequence comes from Protopterus annectens, assembly GCF_019279795.1. Classification (NCBI taxonomy): domain Eukaryota; kingdom Metazoa; phylum Chordata; order Ceratodontiformes; family Protopteridae; genus Protopterus; species Protopterus annectens. The sequence continues at coordinate 1,672,381,741 of NC_056732.1, read as the reverse complement.
TACTCTTCGCCCAGTGGTCTCTGCAACATCTTCCTCTTTCTCATCTCATAATAATCACAGACAGGTGCAAGCAGGATCTACACTGGTAGCTTCACACCAGCAACCTCGACGTGGGAAAACCCTTCGTTCCATCCCCTCCAGTTGCCACAGTGACCACAGACGCCTCCCAGATTGGGGGGGGGGGCAGCATTATCTAGGCAGGACAGTCCAAGGCACGTGGCAGGAACATGAGATGCATCTGCATATCAATGTCCTGGAGATGAGAGCAGTGCTACTAGCGTTGCAAGCACTTCAGAGCTTTCTTCCTCTCGGGACAATTGCGATCCACACAGACAATATGTTGGTGGTATGGTATCTAAACAAACAGGGAGGAACCAAGTCGTATCCCCTTTGCAGAGTGGCCATGCGAGTGTGGCAGTGGGCAGTGGCTTCCCACCATTTTCTTGTAGCAACACACATTATGGGGAAGTCCAGTGTGATTGCCGACAGGTTGAGCAGAGTGATTCTGATGCCTCACGAGTGGTCCCTGAACAATCTGGTTGTGGAGCAGATTTTCCGCAGGTGGGGTCAGCCTTGCTGCGACCTATTTGCCAGCCCCCTCAATACCAAATGCAGCTGCTACTTCACCCTTATCCCCCCTCAGGGGGAGATACCCAGGGATGGTCTAGTTCACGATTGGCCCTCCGGTCTACTGTATGTCTTCCCTCCTGTTCCTCTGCTGACATTATTCAGAAAGCGCAGTCTTTTGGAAGCAAAATGATTCTGATTGCTCCACACTGGCCTTGTCAAATTTGGTTCCCCTTTCTCCATTCTTAGCTAGTGGATGCCCCTTGGATTCTAGACCCTCAACCAGATTTGCTGACTCATATGTCAGGGCAGCTGCATCCCTCTCTTCAGACCCTCCGGCTGATAGCCTGGCTCCTCCACTTCCATCATTCGTCAGGCTTCATCATTTTTCGCTGGAAGTGGTTCATATTCTGTCTTCTTCCCATAAGCCTTCGACCAGAAAAATCTATTCCAGCAAATGGAAGAGATTTTCAATCTGGGCGCATGCAAAACAAATTGATCCTTATACCGCTCCAATTTCTTCAGTCCTGGAGTTCCTCTCCATGCTTTTCAACCAAGGATCAGCGTCCGCAACTATTAAAGTCCAGTTGGTGGCTATTTCCACTTTTCACGTCACTGATGAGCCTAGTCTCATGGCACACAGACTTTGTAAGGCATTCCTGAAGGGCACTATGCTGCTTTGTCCTCCAGTTTTTGAACCAGTTATGCCTTGGGACTTAAAGTTTGTTCTACAATATCTCACTTCACCCCCCTTCGAGCCTGCAGCCACTTGTGATTTAAAATATTTGACTTGAAAGACCATCTTTTTAGTAGCCATCACTTCAGCCAGACGTGTCTCGGTGCTTCAAGCCTTATCAGTTAGACCACCTTACTTGATTATTCATAAGGGCAGGGTTTCTCTCAGACCTAACCCTTCCTACCGAAAGTGGCTTCCGTCTAATCTAAACCAATCCATTGAACTACCTGTATTCTTTCCAGAGTTCTCGAACAAGGCAGAATTTAGATTTCATCAGCTGGATGTGCACAGACAATTATGATTCTATTTACATAGAACGAAGGTTCTCAGAAAATCGGATCAGTTGTTTGTCTCATTATTAGAAAACAGGATTGGGTCTCGTCACTTTGTCCAGATGGATTTCCAGTTGTATTTCATTCATTTATGCTTCAGGTGGCAAGAATTTACCATTTCAAGTGAAGGCTCATTCTACCCGATCTGTGTCTACATCTACAGCTTTTCAGGCCAGGTTGTCTATGGATGATATTTGTGCTGCGGCTACATGGGCATCTCCTCACACCTTTGTTACTCACTACAAGTTGGATTTGTTGTCCAGAGGCAGGTCTTCCTTTGGCTCCACAGTGCTCAGGAATATTTTCCACTGAGCCTCCCAGGATTAGGGTTACCACCTGTCCCACTTTGCGAGGGACAGTCCCTCTTTAGGCAGTTGTGTCCTGCGAAAAAAAATAGCAAATGTCCTGAGATTTCAGGACAAAAATATTTCCTAAGTTTTCTTTAATAGTTGCATAAAACAGTTATTTTATATATGAAACTTCTATATGTTATGTGAAGTAGCATAAGCAATTCAAATGTTACTAGAATAAGCTTTTATTTGTGCAAAAAAGTAAAGTTCTGTACTATGCACGGCTGTAGGTATGTTTTGTCCTGGAAAATCTGACATTTCTACAGAACATGTCCCTCTCTGGGCATTTGAAAAGGTGGCAACCCTACTCAGGATTCAGGTGCTGGGGACACTGTCCCATGGGTAAGAATGTAGGCGAGATTGGACTACATAACATCAAGAAGTTATGTACTCACCATAACGTTCGATGTATGTAGTCCATCTCGCCTCACATTCTTTCTTACCCCCCACCTCCTTCCCCCATCCTGGAGGACCTAGGGGTTAGGTATGGTTTCAAATTCCTTTCTGGTTAGTATGTTCTTCCTTCTCTATATGTTGTTGTATGTGGAGGAGTGAATGATTAGCTTGCAGCAAACAAGATCTGGGGAAAGGGAGCAGTGAAGCATGGGATACCTTCTTAGCCCACCCAATTGAAAAACTTCCAGCTAGAGTATGGCTGAGTCGGAGCCGGAACCCATGTGTAAGAATGTGAGGCGAGATGGACTACATACATCGAACGTTATGGTGAGTACATAACTTCTTGTTCTTTTCTCACTCCAGTATGCATGAGTTTAAGCCTGAAACCTGCTGTGTTTGAGGTTGTTAGAATACAATACGTTTTCAGCCATTTCTCAATGAATTAAGTAACTGTTCCCTAAATACAACATTTTTTTCTTGAGTATATTTTCTTCCTTGTAGAATGATCTGTACACTGTCATGTGTTAGCGTGATTTAGCAATTTCTTCACTTTTGTGGTGTTTCTGTGTTGTTCAATTTCCTTATTGTGCACTGTTGGGCTGTGTCACAATACTTTAAGTAATGTATTTTCCTTATTTGTGCATTATCTTACCCATCATATTTTTGATGGTTTTGGCTAAGGAAGATCTCAAAGCTGGTGTTCGTAGGCTGTGTTTTTTTCCCCACCCACTAGTGCAAACTTGCTGAATGAGGAGGAATTCACAGCTGCTTTCTTTTCTTTCCCTGGGGCCGTAAATTTGTTTTGTCCTTGGAAATTCGCAGTTTATTCACCTTGTGGTGTGAAGAAACATAGTACCAGTAAAGTAAACTAACTGCCTTGAAGACTGAACAGATTCCTGATTTTACAGAAGCTGTAATTTAAGCTCTGTTTTGCAGCTGTGGAGGAAACTGATTATTGCAGTCCATTTAAAGCATGACAAAACAAAAACAATGCTATTCTTGTATAATGTTTCAGATACTGCATTTAGAAATTCAGAGATTAAGTAGAAATTCCAAGTTTTGTGTTTCTAAGTAAATGCATAGAAAATCTGACATAAGGTAGTATAACACGATGATGCCATCTTTTGGGGACTGAGTGGATTATAGTGAAAGAAAAAGGCCCAACCCAGAAACAGAAATCATGTTATGATAACCACCCCATCGGAGCATTTTGAAAGAGGACAAAATAATTAGTAGTAAATACTCTAAGTAGTTTAGAGTGCTGTTAATCTAGCATTGAACATCGAGATTAAATAAAAATAACAATACTGTTTTTTCAGGCCTTAGTAGTCCTTTAAAGATCATGTGGAAGAGTTTTTTCTTTTATTACTTTTTCGTTTTTGCAGTAATTATGCTGTCATTATGTAAAAGTGTGCTTTCTAACTATAAAATGGTTTTTACTTAGTAACTTCAGTGGAACTGAGTTTATCAAGTATAGTAATCTTCTGTTTGTATTTGCTATAGGCTTTGTAGTTATCCATTTACTTCCCGATTCCATGTCATGTGGCTTAGAATTCTAATGATGTAATTGTTAGCACAAAGGGTTTGACAGTTTGCAGTAGGTACTTTTCTGTACTTAACAGGAGATTTTATCACACAAGTGCAGTACAATGAAGCAGTCAGACAAATGGAGTTCTAGTAAGTAAAAGCATATTAGAACATAATAAGATTCCTTGTAAAGTGTATAATGCTCGACACAGTATAGTAACCACGATTTAACACTGATTGTCTATCATGGGATAGCCACTTTTAGAACAAAGCTAGGAGGGTGTGAATGGTCTCAATGGGGAGCCTTACAGTAAGGGTTCTTTTTTATTACACATTGAAACAGAGTTAGAAGGTCACACTGAAAAAACAATCGGAAAAAACTAAATGAAAACTCCAGCCAAGCTAGAACTTCCAATTAGTGACCTCCCAAACCTCCTGTAACAAAGGCACATGGGATATATGTAAATTACCCTTATGAACATCAGGTGTTTCAGCTATATGGCAACTCTGATTGCCTATGACTTTTACATTTGAAGTTGTTTTAATGGACAATTTCAGGCTAATAAAGCCAAACCCCACTAGCTATGGATATGCATATTTCGGCTTTGTTATGACCTCGTCAGCATAGGATAAGCAGAGTGTTTGACTAAGCATAAGAAAGGTACATTTGTGTACTCTTACCATAAATGTAGATGTTCGAGTGTGTTCACTGTTGCAGTCATGACTGTTGGGTTCTTCCTGCCAGCAGCAGCCCCCGATCAGCCAGAGTCCCAAAGTCTGGATCGGGCTTCAGGTGAGGTCAATTTTATCCTGACGTCAATGCGCCAGAAGGTATAAAGACCTCAGCTGATGCCATTTCCCCAGTTTTTCTTGCCCCAGATATCAGGTGCCCAGAAAGAAAAGGCTAAAAAAGAAACCATACCCAAAACTTCATCAGCCAAAATACCTCATAACAGATAATACTCAAAGAAAAAACAAAAGAGGGGGTAGGAGGGAGGGTAACCCAGACTGCAACACCATAAGCTTAACAAGTCTAGTCTGCAAAGCTGTGGAGAGGATCATAATGGAGCTCATAAATAAAGATATAGGGGACTTGCAGACATTGGACCCGACCCAGTTTGGCTTTGTCAAGGGCAGATCATGCCTTTTGAACTTGGTCGACTTCTTCGAAACAGTCATCAAGGCCATTGATGAGGGAAAGGCAGTCCATACAGCCTACCTTGACCTTGCAAAGGCTTTCGACACAATACCCCACTCGGGTATTGTAGAAAAACTTACCAGCTTAAATGTAAACCCATATGTCACAAGATGGGTTGCAAACTGGCTTAGGTTCATAGGTTCATACTAGGCTATCTGCCCGAGGGCATTTAAAAGCCTAGCCCATAGTTTTGTGGCTTTCTTTACCCCCTTTAGTATGGGGAATACCCATTATTATTTTGCTGCCCCTGTGTGTTAAGTTGTGACACTGAGGTCCCTGGGTATATCTGCCATTGGTCCATCCCATCTTGAACAATTTCTTGAACAAGGCCAGCATGCAGCTCTTTGTTCCACAGCATACCGGTTTTTGTTCCACAGCATAGGAGTCTTTGGGGATGAATCTCACTCCAGCACGCGCTATATTAATAGCCGTGTTAGGTTATGCTTAAGGACAGAACCCACAGGGTTAGAGTTGCTGGCACTATGTCAGACTCCAAGCCGGTCACAAGTGGTGTCCCACAGGGCTCGGTCCTTGGACCCCTATTGTTTGGCATCTACTTCTCAGAAGTACAGGCCAACATGGGAGGACTTTATTGACAAAGTTAGCACACGATTGCAAACCGGGCGCCATGTGCATCGGACACGGATATCCTTCAGAAGGGACTCACGGAAACAGATAGCTGGTGCCAGAGCCATGAAGTTAAATGCCAAAAAATGTATAGTCATACCCTTCGGGAAAAACAAGGTAACCCCAAGCTACCATATAGGTGGCAATCCACTAAGCACAGAAGAGGTTATCAGGGACCTGGGGACCCAGGTTGACAGTGGCCTTTCTTTGACACTCACGTTGCTAAAGTGGTTAGAAAGACCTTCTACATTGCCCACCTGATCATGAAGGGATTCACATCCAGATCTAGTGAGGTCATTGTTCCCCTGTACTCTTCACTTATCAGACCAATGATCGAGTACAATGCCCCATTCAGGATGCATCTCACCCGACATCTGCAGCAATTGGAGAGACCCCAAAAGTTCCTCACCAAAAGGATAAAGGGACTCCAAAATCTGTCATATGCTGCCAGATTGAAGAAACTCCAGCTCTATTCAGTCGCATGCCGTCTGCTCAGAGGTGACATGTGCCTGACATACAAGGCCATGTCCAACCCGGAATCAATGGACATGCTCCACCTCAAAAAATCCAAATCCACCAAAACCACTAGAGCAAGCGACTTAAACCTTAGCACGGATATAAATAGGACGTGCTGGAGGGATAGATTTATCACTCAGAGACTCTCTATGCTGTGGAATAAAATCCCGGTCCATGTGAGGCAGAGCACATCGCTGGCTCTGTTCAAGAGAAATCTTGACCTGTGGATGGGAGATCGTAGGTTTACCCTGGGAATCATCTCTGTGTCACTGCTGGACAGAGGCACAACAAACTAATGGGTACAGTATTTTTTCATATAAGGGGTGGTGTAAGCCACAAAACTTTGGGCTAGGCTTATAAATGCCTTAGGGCAGATAGCCTAGTATAAACCTATGAACCTATGAACACACTCGAACATCTACATTTATGGTAAGAGTATACAACTGTACTATGTCCTTGATGGTTCACTGTTGCAGTCATGACTGTAGGGTTGAATCCCAAAGCTAAGAAAGGGTGGCTGGAGGAGAAACAGAGGGAGCAGTCACAAAGCCTTGCAAAACCAGCCCTGGATTTAGAATGGAGAGGGAGGTTGTAATGCTTAGAAAAAGTATGTACAGAACTCCAAGTAGCAACCTCCAAAATATCCTTGGTAGGAACCCCACAAAGAAAAGCTGCTGAAGTAGCAGTAGCCCAGGTAGAATGAGTCCTAAAATTAACAGGAACTGGATTGCCATGATAAGAGCAACAGAACTTGATGCAATGGGCAATCCACTTGGAAATAGTTTGCTTAGTGATTGCTTTCCCTTGAACAGTAGGAGCATAAGTGACAAACAACTGATCAGATTTCCGGAATATCTTGGTCCTGTCCAGGTATAAATGAAGCTGCCTGTGCACGTCTAAAGAGTGCAAAAGACTTTCTTCCTCACTTTGAGGATTAGGATAAAAGGTAGTCAAATGAATAGACTGATTCAAGGCCACTGCCGAAACCACCTTGGGCATAAAGGTGGGATTAGTCCGAAGAGATACCCTGTCCTGATGGAAAAATAAGGAAGGGGTTCCACAGCCATGAGTGCTTGCAATTCTGAAATTCTTCTAGCAGAGGTAATAGCTAAAAGAAAAGCAGTTTTCCAAGACAAAAATTTCAAATCCGTGGAAGCTGCAGGTTCAAAAGGAGACAAAGTTAATTTCTGCAAAACATAGTTAAGATACCAAGTGGGAACAGGAGCCCTCATAGCCCCTCTAAGAAATTGTTTAAGTAATGGATGAGAAAAAATCGGAGGATCCGTATCGTAATGTGCAGAAATAGCAGAAGCATGAAGCTTAACAGACGAAAAAGATAGGCCCGTATGTAACAACTCTGTCAGATACTGTAAATCAGAGGAATGTTTGGAACAGCAGAATCACCACCCTGGACTTGATTCCAGGAGCAAAATCTTTTCCATTTACCCACATAAGATTTTCTACTGCTGGGCCGTCTAGCTTCAGGGATTACGTCCAATACCTGTTTGGAAAGGGTAGAGGTGTTTACAGACCCTGGATCCACCAGGTAGCTAGATTCAGAGTTTTGACATGACTGTGCAGTATCCAGCCGTCCCGTTGAGACAGTAGATGAGGGATTTGAGGCAGAATCCAGGGAGGCTCCTGAACCAGGTTCATCAGAATGGAATACCAGAACTGCCAAGGCCAATTGGGAGCCAGTAAAATCATTTGCCGTCTGTCCTGTTTGATCTTCAGAAGTACCCGAGGTAGAAGAGGGAAAGGAGGAAAAGCATATACTGAGAGGCGTTTCCAACTGAATGAGAGGGCATCCACTTTCCATGCTAGTTTGTGGTAGGTCCTTGTGCAGAATGTTGGAAGTTGATGATGCTGAGGGGATGCAAAGAGATCTATGTCCGGGATGCAGAGATCTCTGTCTGGACATCCCCAAGCCTTTATAATCATCCTGAATATCCAAACATCCGCATCCATTTGTGTGGAACCGAAATGTGTCTGCTCAATGTGTCTGCCAGAGTGTTGTCTTTTCCTGGCAGGAATTGCGCTTGTAAGTCAACACTGCAGGTCAGAGCAGTGTACCATAGAGTCATGGCTAGTCTGCACAGGGGGGTAAGAGTGAGAGCCCCCCTGCTTGTTTATGTACCACATTACTGTAGTGTTGTCTGTCTGTATCAACAATTGTGGTGGTAGAAGAAGGTCCCTGAAGGCTATCAGGGCATTCTGTACAGCTAGCATCTCCTTCAAATGTATGTGCAGGTGTGTCTGCTCCTGTGTCCAAACACCCTGAAGACATCTCCCATGCATGTGGGCTCCCCAGGCATAATCTGAAGCATCAGTTGTCAGAGCTTGGTTGGTCGGTGGAGGACAAAAAGGCTTCCCCTTGTTCTGTAGACGGGCTTCGGCCCACCAAAGAAACTCTTGCTGGAGATGAGGCAAAATCGTGATCACTGTTTCCAAACTGTGGTGATGCTGAGACCATACACTCTTGAGGTACCACTGCAGTCTTGCATATGGTATTAGCAGAATGCAAGAAGCCATGTAACCCAAAGCCTGCAGAATTTTTCTTGCAGTCAGCTGTCTCATTGAAGCCAGGTGTCGGAAAGAAGAAGCCAGTTGCAATTTTTTGTCTGGTGTCAAGGAAGCCATCTGGGTTGTAGTACTCAGAAGAGCACCCAGGAAAGTAATCTGTTGTGTGGGTACCAGATTTGATTTCTTTAGATTCACTGTGAAACCGAGCTACTGAAGAAGATGCTGCACAAAAGCTAGATGCCAAAGTAGTGTCTTTGTCGTCCGCTTGAATAAGACAGTCGTCCAGATAAGGGTATATTTGAATCCCCTTCTGTCTGCAAAATGCCATTACTGGTGCCAGGCACTTTGTAAAGACCCTGGGCGCAGTAGATAAGCCAAAGGGCAGCACAGAGAACTGGTAATGCTTCCAGCCCGCTTTGAAATGCAGATACCTTCTGCACTCTTGCCTTGTAGGAATATGCAGGTAAGCTTCTTTTAAGTCCAAAGCCACCATCCAAGCATTCTTGCCCAACATAGGCAGAGTGAGCATCTTGAATTTTGGTATATCTAGGAAGGTGTTTAGTACAGAAAGGTCCAGGATTGATCTCCACGAATTTTCCTTCCTGGGAACCAGGGAAAGTCTGGAATAAAAACCTTGCCCTATTTCTAAATTTGGTACCAATTCTATGGTCCTCATAGCCAGGAGGGACTGAACTTGCCGTTGCGCCTCTGCCCACTGATGATTTGGCAGGTCTGGCCAACCGTTCGGTTTTGACAAGGTGTGGAAATGAAATCTGTAACCTCTTGAGACTATGTCCAGAACCCATTTGTCCCAGGTTATGTGGCTCCAATTTTGATAAAAAAGAGAAATCCTTCCTCCCAAAGGTGCTTCCAGGAGAGGAGCCCCTGGGACCAGAAAGGGAGAGTCATAAAGACTGTTTTCGGTAGGGTTGAGACTTATCTTCACCTCCCTTGGGAGAGGGGGCACTCCACTGCCTATTCCTAAAATGGGTCTTTGCCTGTCCCCTGCCTCTGGAACGCCTGAATCTGGCTCTCTGAGACCTGTCTGAGCCTGGAAAGGACCAAGGTTTAGCTGGCCAGTGTCTGCTAAATCTAGGAGGTTGCACCTGTAGAAAATCCTTAACCGTCTGCATAGATTTGGCTTTGTCCTCCATTTTCTTTAATACCTCTTCAGCTTTGGACCCAAACAGAACATCGGGCTTTAACCTGATCCGGCAAGCTTTGTTCCTTTAACCAAACATGTCTTCTAATAACTGCGCCAGTTGTTGCAGTCCTACAAGAAGCTTCCAAAGAATCAAAACCACAATGCAGGGTATGTTTACCCACCTGTTCAATAGCATGCAATAAATCCTGTAACTCCTGATTATCTGCACCAATAGAAACAGCTGACATCTTTTGTTTAAATACAGACAAAAGGTATTGCTGATACTTCAGCATATGAAATTGACAGTTCAAAGCCCTAATAGACAATGTAGCAGAAGTATAAACTTTTTTACCCCATCTCTCCAAAGCCCTGGACTCTCGGTCAGAGGGAATAGGATTTTTAGCAGAGGCCGCTTTAACACCCTTAGGACCCTAAGAAATTGTTTCCGGATCAGGTGAAAGATTCTTAAAAAGAAACTTGTGAGAATCTGGAACCCTATAATACCTATCCAGTTTGACCAGAGCAGGGGGAAAAAAATCAGGAGAGAGAGAAGCTTCCGAAAAAACATCATCTACAATGCCCAATACAGGGGGAATAGCCAGAGGCCTATGCTGTGGGAGAAGAAGAAAATCCCTAAGCCTTTTCTTGGATTCAGAGAATTTCTACCCTTCCCAGTGAAAATGCACCCTCACATCATGCAAAGTTTCACCAAAAGAATAATCCTCAGGAGGAGAGGCTGAAGGAAAGGAATCTTCTCAGAATCCTCATGAGGAGGAAAAGAATAATCCTGCTCAAGGGAAGAAGCAGAAGAAACAGAAATTTGGTCTGAAGCATCATAATCGGACTGTAATCTAGGCTTCTTGTCAGGAGGGGGATGTGAAACCCTGATCATAGTTAAGAGATAGTCAGCCATCCTAAGCATCTGCCTCTGAGGCCTAGGACCCTGATCAAAAGGTGCCTGTGCTTGCCATTTCACTTTAGCTGGAGCTTTAGACTTTGTCTTTGAATGTAAAACTGAATCCACATTTACAGGAAGCTGCGAAGGCCTGAGAACTCCCTCAGAAGCCGGTACCTGCCCCGGACCCAACTGAGGGAGCAGTATCTGAAGGTCCAGTCCCTGGCAATTCTGAAGACCCCATCAGCTCCACACCGGAGTTGGTACAGGCAATTGGTTCAAAAGAGGCGGACGACTGGGGCTGCAAAGGAGCCTCACTGACTACCGACGAACCAGCAACTGGTAATAACTGAGTAATATCCTTCGCTGTGGACCTCGGAGGCCTGTCTGCATCCTTGTGCCTCTTACACACCCCAGAAGCCGGAAAAGAATCCGAAGACATGTTATAATTTAAACCTTTTTCCAAAATAGTAAAAGGCAAAGTTATATCTACGCCTAATAGTACGCTGATTAAATCTAGCACAAAACGCACAATTAGCAACGTCGTGGTCAGGACCCAGGCAGGGAATACAGTAAGAGTGAAAATCCCTATGAGGTATTTGCTTCCCACAAGAAATACAATTATTCATTTTTTCTGACATCTGACTGGAGCAAGAAAAAGACCTCCCCAACGGGGTACTTATCTTATAAAACAAAAATCCTGGGATTAAATCCAAAAACAAACAGGAACAGGCCGAACTGTAAAGGGCACTGCGCGGCAAGAAAGACTGGGGAAATGGCGTCAGCTAAGGTCTTTATACCTTCTAGCGCATTGATGTCAAGATAAAAGCGACCTCAGCTGATGCCTGATCCAGACTTTGGGACTCTGGCCGATCGGGGGCTGCTGCTGGCAGGAAGAACCCTACAGTCATGACTGCAACAGTGAACCACGAAGGACATCACAGGGTTGTTATACCCAAGGAATTTTTGCTGGAATGAAAACAATTCTCATTCACAGAATATTCCAGAAAAAGTGATATCTCATGATAGACAAAGGAATTTACCTTGGCTCAAGTTAGATGCTGGGACATCCTGATATTACCTCAGCCAAAGCTCTTGGCCATTTTTTGTTATTGAAAACTTCTATGAAATATTTGCTGTTGTACAATGGAAAGTCAGCAAAGCCGAAAAACGTGCACGCTGATTCGCCAGTCCAACCAGCATGCACATTGTAAATCGAAGATAACCTAAGTGAGAAGTCAAATGAACTAAACTGTACAAAAAACACCTTACCAGCAAGGCATGGGTTTACAATCATATTTAAACATATTTAAATACATTTAATTGCATTTAATTAGTTATTTACTTAGATTTGATTGTATTAATTGATTTAACAAGCTGTAATTTATGCTTATTACAAGGACTATTTAAAGCAGAGTATTTTCTTGTGGTGAATATCTTGAAAAAGCCTGACAGTGTTTCAGGCGAAAGCGCTTGACAGATTTCACGTTCGTATGTGGTTTTAGTGTTTAATAAAGTACTCTTTGGAAGTTACTTCTGGATTATTTGGTCTTCATCCTTCTAGCTTGGCTGTTTTGTGTACCTTACCAGCAAGCACAATACAAATTCAAACTCCTGTCTTACTGCAAAGTGTTTTATAATTTAAAAAAAAAACAAAACAAAACACTCTAAATGAAAAAGGGGTACTTTCCCGTTAACAGGGGGCAGCAGTCGGTTAATGGAAAAGTACCAAATGGGTTCCCCGGCTTAATCCCATATAAAGTGAGAACTGTCTTAAGACATACAGAAATGTAAAGCTTGTGTTCTTATGCAGTTTGGTGTGTTTATTAAAATAATGCCTTAGTTGGAGGCTTTCTTTGAAGTAAACACAGGCTGTACACCCCCTCGCTCTTTACCCAAAACTCTCCATTACTTTGTTGCGTCTTTTGGCTTTTCCTGGTTAAGGGTTGCCACAGCGGAACTCTGGTCCGCTAATGATTGGCAGTAGATTTTTACGTGTCGAGTTGCCAGCCCTGACGCACAACCTTCAACGAAGGTACGCCCATTCACACATGTCTCCACACAGAAAACGCTCTAGCTGAGAATCGAACAGGACAACATCTTACTGTGAGGCGACTACCACCACTGCAGTACTGAGCATGCTAAAAACCGGCAGCAACTTCCTTAAAAATTATTTCACCTCACTCGCATACAAGAGCACACAGTAACTGTTCTGCTTAAAACACCTTACTGGCAACCACAATACACATTGAGATTCCTCTCATACTACAAAGACTGATGTCCTTCAAGAATGCAACTGCAGTCATAACATGTGGGTTGTCCTGCCTCAGGCAGCCCTCGGTCGGCCGGATTCCAAAGTCTGGGTCCGACGTCGGCTGATGTCGCATTTCTCTCCGACGTCAGAGCGGCCAGAGTACATAAGCATCAGCCGACGCCATCTTCTTCAGTCTTTCTTGCCGCGCGGTGCCCGAAGCAGAAGCAGTTCGCAAGTGCCGGTCGGTCAGCTCCTGTATTCTTCGATTCCGAAGTCATCAAAAAAGCTAAGTACCCCGTTGGGGACCTTTTCTTGCCTCAGCCGATGTCAGAAATTACTGAAAAAGTTAACAATTGTCTTTCTTGTGGTAAACAAATACCTCATAAGGATTTCCACTCTTACTGTCTTCCTTGCCTTGGCCCAGACCACGACGTCTCGGCCTGTGTAGCCTGTGCTCGCTTCAACAAGCGCACTCTCAGGCGCCGGGCGGAGTTCGCAGAAGATTTTTTCGGCGATAAATTCGCTTACATAATGCCGTCGGATCTTCCGACATCACAAACTCCCAAGAAACGAAAAGACCGGTACCGACATCCTCGGCCCGCGTCTACCACCGACTCCACGCCAAAACCTACCGCGGGTGCTCCGGTTCCCTCTGAGATGGTCTCTCCACCGCTCTGAACCGAAGACACCGCATTACCGACGACTCCGATTCCAGATATCACTCCGACGCCAGTTATTGATTTTCCTCCGGATACCGAAACCGAGGAAATGCCCGAGACCGTTGCTGTAGACAAGGTCACTCCTGCACGTGGAGCTGCCAGGCCTCCTATGGCCATGTCTATTAAGGCCTACACCAGGGCTAAGGCAGCCAGCAAAACAAAGCATCTTACTACTAAAACCTTTCCTCAGCCTACTCCAGATAAACAAATTATGTCTATGGCTGCTGATTTAATTTCTATGATTAGAGGTTCACAGGCCCATCCTGAGAGGATCCCAACCTCCTCCTGATAAAAGGCCCCGGGTTGAACCCTCTGACCCTATTCCGTCAGATGAAGACTCTGAGGGCTCTGTCCACTCTGATAGCCAGGAAGAGCTCTTCCAGACCTATGAGGACTCGGATGCAGAGGATTCCATCCCCTCGGCCTCCCCGCCTGAGGATATTTCTTTTGGGGAAGTTCTGCATACCATGAGGGAACATTTCAAGTGGCAAGGCCAGGAATATTCTGATTCCAGAAAACGCCTTCAGACTTTCCTTAAGAAGCCCCAGCACAGGCCCTTAGCTATTCCTCCTGTACTTGATGTTTTGGATGATTTATATTCTGACTCTAGTGTTACCCCTGACTCTCTTCCTCCTGCTCCAGCCAAGCCAGACAGGTATTACAGGGTCCCAGAAACTAATTCCCATTTATTCAGGGCCCATACTGCTGATTTGGAAACTATTTCTCAGGGGCCTAAAGGAGTTTCAGCTTCTACCTCTAAAAATCCATTGCCCTCCAACAGGGAAGCTAGGTCATTAGAGAGATGGGGCAAAAAGGTTTACACATCCACTACCTTATCCATGCGAGCCTTGAATTGCCTTTTCCATATGTTACAATATCAGGATTTCCTGTTATAAGATTTACAAAAAACACTGGCCACTCCTGATCCTTTAAATAGGAAGGCTTTGCAGGAAGCAGTACATAACACCCAGCAAGTAAGCAATCACTTCCTGCAGTGTGGATATGATGCACTGGAAGCTTCATGTAGGGCAGCTATGACAGGGGCAGTCATTCGTAGACTTGCATGGTTAAAAGATCAACCTCTACCAGATCATGTAAAGGCAAAACTTCTGGATGCACCTTTGGAAAAGAACAAGCTTTTTGGTGCTAATGCTAAGGATGTGTTAAAGACCATTGAGGAAAAAGCAAAATCAGTTCAGACGGTGAAAGATTTCCTCCAGGTTCAACCCCCCAGATTCAGTAGGAATTGGCCTTCAAAAAACTGGTCCTTTCCTAATCCAGAAAAGTTTCAAAGGGGTAAAACAGACGTGGCCGAGGAAGAGGCCAATACAGAGGTCCTTACAGGGGACGACAATGGCAGTCAGGAAACCAAAGAAGTGACGCAGTGGTTTCTCCTGCCCCACAGCCACAATCTCAATGACTTTCCTCTACTTCTGCCTACCAGGGAACAAATAGAAGCTCCCTTGGGCGGGAAATTATCTCTGTTTGCAGAAAATTGGCACAGACTGACAAAGGACAAATGGATTTTGGACATTATAGACCGAGGCTACAGGTTCCATTTTCATACCTTACCAAGAAAACAAGGCATGCCAAACCTACCACAAAACCAGAGGGCAGAGGCTATCAAGCAAATCTCTCTGACTCGAATGAAAGCAATAGAAAGAGTTCCACAACAAGAACAAGGCCAGGGGTTTTACTCAAGACTGTTCCTTGTTCCAAGGAAAGAATCTCAATGGAGACCAATACTGGATTTGTCCGCATTAAACACCTTTCTCATAGTACCAAAGTTCAAAATGCTGACTCTACAGCAACTCCTTCCCATGCTGGGCAAGGGGTCTTGGCTGATTACTCTGGACCTCAAGGAGGCATACCTGCATGTCCCTGTCAGACACAGCTGCAGAAGATACCTCAGATTTCTTGCAGGGCCAGAGCATTATCAATTCTCAGCATTGCCATTTGGCTTATCTACTGCACCCAGGGTATTCACAAAATGCCTGGCTTCAGTAATTGCTCATTGCAGGCTCCAAGGGATACAAATTTACCCATACCTGGACGACTGCCTCATACAAGCGGACGACAAATTGATGTTGACAAAAAACTTGGACTATGTCATACGATTACTTCAAGCTCTGGGATACACAGTCAACTTTCAAAAGTCAAGACTGCAGCCATCCCAGCAAATAATCTTCTTAGGAGCCAAATTAGACACAGCCTCTCAAATGGCTTACCTGACAGAAGACAAGCAAGAGAAGTTAACTCATTACTTCAAAGGTTTAGCAAAACTCACCCAGATGACTGCAAGGAGATTCCTACAGGCCCTGGGTTACATGGCATCCTGCATTCTCCTGGTTCCATTAGCAAGACTACACATGAGAAAGCTTCAATGGTACCTAAAAAGCATTTGGTCTCAGCACAGCAACAACTTGGAGACAACCATACCGCTCATTCCATGCCTACAAAAGGAATTCCTATGGTGGGCCTCGGTGAGCCAGGCCAACACAGGTATGTCATTCAAAAAACCACAGATAACACAGACCATGACCACAGACGCCTCGGACCTTGGATGGGGGGCGCACATGGAAGGCAGGTGTATACAAGGACAATGGTCTCAAAAGGAAACACATCTGCATATAAATCAAAAAGAAATGCTGGCAGTAATGCATGACATCGAGGCCTTTCAACACCAACTTCAACAAGGCCATTTACTGATACGGACAGACAACACCACTGTGATGTGGTATATAAACAAGCAAGGGGGCACCCACTCTTACCCCCTTTGCAGACTAACAATGCATCTTTGGGAAAAATCACTGAGCCTAAACATCCAGTTACAATCCCAGTTTGTTCCAGGCAAAGACAATGTGCTGGCAGACAGCCTAAGCAGGAATTTCACAGATCCACACGAGTGGAGGTTACATCCGAAGATCTTCACACAACTCACTTTGACATGGGGCAGGCCAGAAGTAGACCTATTTGCCTCTCACCTCAACCATCATCTACAAAAATTCTGCACAAGGACATACCATCCAAAAGCTTGGAAAATAGATGCTCTCTCATTCAACTGGAATTTCCTAACAATCTATGCATTCCCACCTCTGCCACTGATGACCTCCGTACTACTAAAGATCAAAGCAGAGAGACCCAAGGGAATCATAATAGCTCCGGACTGGCCAAGACAACACTGGTACCCACTACTAAGGAGCATATGCCACACCAGAAGGTGAGCCCTTCCCCAATGGCCTCTACTTTTGACTCAACACAATCTCAACACAGTGCATCCAAACCTTCAGACACTGCGGCTAACAGCCTGGGAGATCCCATAAATAACTTCAACCTATCTCTCTCCAAGGAAGTTCAGCGGATACTAACAGAGGTTCGAAGACCATCCACCAGAAAGGTTTACTTAGCAAAATGGAAGAGATTCAGCAGTTGGAATACCAACAAGGGGCATGATGCCTCATTGTTGAACATCCCACTCATTTTGGAATATTTGGCGGATATGCTAAAGAACAGCCTCTCATATTCTTCCATAAAGATACATGCTTCAGCTATTTCAGCTAGATATAACACTGATCCTCCTGTCTTTTCACACCCCTTGCTAAGGCAATTCCTCAGGGGAATCAAGAACATCAAGCCACCAAGAAAGGCCCCAGTGCCAGCCTGGGACCTCAATTTTGTCCTAGAAAAACTGACTCTACCTCCTTTTGAGCCAGCAGCTTCAGTTGACTTGCAATTTCTCTCATGGAAGACAGCTTTCCTGTTGGCAATTACCTCAGCAAGAAGGGTTTCGGAACTACAGGCCCTAATGGCAATACCACCATTCATAATTTTTCACAGAGACAGGGTTTCATTAAGGACCAACCCTACTTTTATGCCAAAGGTGGTATCTAGGGTTTCTTTGAATCAAGCTATTCATTTGCCTGCTTTCTTCCCCAATCCTGAGAATAAGGGGGAAAGACTGTTGCATACCTTGGACATTCACAGACAACTTCGATACTACCTGGACAGAACCAAGGCCAGTAGGAAGTCTGAACAACTTTTTGTAGCTTACGCCTCTGCAGTCCAAGGAAAAGCAATTTCAAAACAGACAATTTCAAAATGGATTGGACATTGCATCAGATTTTGTTATTCCTTTCATGGAAAGACTGTTCCAGCCAATGTCAGACCACATTCCACAAGAGCTACAGCCACCTCTACAGCATTCTTAAGAGGGGTGCCTACTAAGGACATTCTAGAAGCTGCTACATGGAGCTCCGTGCATACATTCTCCAAACACTACAATCTGCCTCTATACTCCAGATCCAGAGCAGGCTTTGCTTCGGCAGTCCTGCAGGGTTTGATTGCCACACCATCTTTTTCTAGAGCATACCTCCTCCCCCAGCTAAGCTATGGTATTCTACCCACATGTTATGACTGCAGTTGCATTCTTGAAGGACATAGTACAGTTTTGTACCTACCATAAATGTAGATGTCCGATAGACATGCAACTGCAGTCGGATTTTCCCTCCCTCCATACCCCTCTATGCCTAGGACCCTCTCCTATCCCTGTTTCTCTAAGCTGGGGATATCTGTTATGGTGTATTTGTTTTATTGATCATTTATTTCTCTGGAATCCTGTTTTTGTCTTCCAATTTGATTACAGCCTTCCTTGGAGGACACCTGGCATCTGGGGCAAGAAACACTGAAGAAGATGGCATCAGCTGATGCTTATGTACTCCGACCGCTCTGACGTCGGAGAGAAATGCGACATCAGCCGACGTCGGACCCAGACTTTGGAATCCGGCTGACCGAGGGCTGCCTGAGGCAGGACAACCCACATGTTATGACTGCAGTTGCATGTCTATCGGACATCTACATTTATGGTAGGTACAAAACTGTACTTTTTATAAACACACACTAGCTGCTCGGCTTCATAAGCTACGTTACTATGCAAAAGTAGCACAAAACCATTAAAGGAAAACTCATCACCCTGGACTGTGAACCTTTATATCTCCTTAAGTCTGGCTTCACGTAAAAAGCTAACAGTTTGAAATATATAGTTTTTATACTTACTGTAGCTTCCGACACAGTCGGTAAGCATAAGAATGTCAATAACTTCACAGAGTACAAAAACAATTACAGTACGTTCTCCCTGTCACTTCTATTTCCCAGCATTAACGGGTACAAAAACGGCTTTTCTGTACTTAAAAAACATCGAAGGACACTACAGCTACCACACTCCCCTGTTTTATTACGTCCCTTCACAAGCATGCACAAGCCTTCTTATACATAAACACTTTAAAGTGTGGACTACTTTATCCCACAAAAAGTGGAAGAATACAGACTAAAGCAAACAAAAACCTAAATAACACAAACATAACACAACACAAAACTAACACCCTTGTATAATGGCTAGAACCCATGGCTGGGTGTGGGTAATGCTTGATTTACCCACAGTTGGCTTTGTTTGGTCACTTGGGTTTTGCCTTCATGACCAGACCACGCCAACCGTGGGTAAATCCAGCATTACCCACACCCAGTCATGGGTTATTGCTACAATGTGTTAGTGAGTCAGATTCCCAGCCTGCTAGTCCAAGGAAGTCGGTTTTCTTTAGGCTAGAGGGCTCTTTAAATACCTGCATAATAGCCTCATTGTGGGTACATATGTGATGTTCATGGATACTAGCAAGGGATCCACCGTGGAGCCAATAAGGACTACTATTGACCAATGAGGGAAAAAGTAAGATTATGAGTGGGTAAGAGGTTGTACACCTCTGCTACCCTTAGTGGGTAAGAGGTTGTACACCTCTGCTACCCTTGCCTTCAGGGCCTTATTGCCAGACTTGCATGCTGATGCCCCAGGAGATTTTGCTGCTCCAACTCAAGACAAGGCTGAGAGGTTACAAGAAAAGAACTTGAAATGCAAAGAGCTTATTTATTTATTTTACATTTGTTGACCAATCTAGTCTAAATGGATACATGTCCATTTTCAGTAGAGGCCCGGGGAGATGAGCACCAAACTATGCTAATATAACAGTAGTGCAAACAATGAAAAGACACAAAAGAAACATCTAAATAATATATTAAAATACATTATTGCTGTAGGCTAACATTGTAGAAACATCATGAAAAGAATCATGGGTACACAGTTTAGCAATACAGTAGTTCTAGAAGCAAATATCAAGGTTAAGGGGTTGACATGTGACATGTAGAAGAGTAGGAAAATAAGACAGATTAAAATTAATTAAGCTTGTTCAAAATTATACACTCAAGTAAAACAGATGGTATACATTCAAAGCTGAAATACAGGTGCCTGGAGCAGGAGTAATTTTCCAGTTTTATGTACTACAGGGTAGTTTGCAGACAATAGAAGACTTGAAAAAATAGAGCAAAAAGGAGGTTTAGTAATCTGACTACGGTTGTTGAAGGAGGGTGAAAAACAGTAATGCTATTCAATTAGTTTTAATCTGGGTTAATGCATGTGCATAGCCATTGTGTTTTAAGGAGTAATTTTAGTTAATTTTTGAAGAGTGGTAGTGAGGAAAGTAATTGTAGATTGCTGGGAAGCCTGTTCCAGATTTTCCCTGCAGAATTAGAGAAGAGGGAGTCACTTGCTTTATTATAGGATTTCTGGATGGTTACAGTTAAGGAAAGACAGAACAGCAGTGGTGACAAAGAATCACCCTGAAATATACTCCTTTGAATTTTTATCCTGGGATAATAAATTGCCCTTTGTCATGGCTTAACTGCAAAGTGGATTGCCACTGTTTCATGATCACTGTAATGTAATTGATCAATGTAGGGTATATCTTGTACATCTGTAAGAACTCCTTAATCCATGAATGTGGGATGCTGTCAGATGTTTTTTTGTAATTTATCCATGCCATACCTTAATACCTAAAAATGGTAACTGAGCTATTTGTGAATCGTTTATCCACCTACCTATGTTTGTCTTGGAGGCTTGTATATTTAATATAAAAAAAAAAAAAAAGGAGAGAGAAAGGATCTTCCACTCACTTGGCGTACACATGTACTTAAGCAGTTGAGATATTATTTGGACAAAAGAAATGAAAGAATGTAGTCTGAACAGCTGATGTCCTTCCATGTCACTGTTGTATTCTTTACAATAGGGAGCCTCGGCCAAGAGCTGCCTGATTATACGACCAGTATACCAAAATCTTTTGGCTGTAAAGGGTATGGCGTACATCACACGTATGCTCCCTATGCACAGCATAGTGCATAAAGTTGATGTCTGGCTGTACCAACATGAGAAATTCTTTGCCGCCGGTCCAAACTTCATCTTTGATTGTCTGTCTGAACACTCGTTCGTCTGATGGTTTCAGCTGACCTCAGATAAGTGCCTCATTGTTTTTTTTGTTTTCTATTTTATCATCTTTCGTTTGCCTTGTTTCTGGTTGTTGAATCATGTCATCCAGAAAGGAGAAATGCCGGTGTGGGAGACAGATTCCCTGTAAAGATTATCACGAGCAGTGTTTGTTCTGTTTAGGAGTTTCCCGTGATCATGAGATGTGAGATTTTTCAGTCCTTTGTCCCTAAGACATTGCGGAATCTGCTTTCTTCCCTCACAATTTGCCTTGAGAAACGGTGGCTAAAGTTTTTGTCTTAGGATACCATAGAAGGATCTTCCTGGCCTGAGGGTCAGCCATCTGCAAAGAAAAAGGCCAAGAAAAGTCCAGTCTGATTCTTCAGCTGTACCACCTCCACTGGCCATCTCTCTTGAGGCTGATAAAAGCCCGGAAGATTGTCTGGTGTCTTTCTTGGATTCCTCTGCCATAATCACATTGGAAGCTGGCATGGACCTGACGCTACACAAATCCATAGAGGGTTTGCAGGTGCCTGCCTTAGATGCACAGAAGGAACCATGGCTGGTTATTGAAGGGGCTTGGGGTGTTCCTCAAATTTTAGTACGGGAAGTGGTTCCAACTACCATTATTGAGTGCCATCTGAGGTCAGAGCCTCCAAATTTTTTTAAGGCTGATTTCCCACGCAAAAAGAAGCAAAATAAAACCTAAACATATTTCACCTGCTGCAAAAGATCCTCAGAGTGAATGGTAAAAGTTCACTCAAGGAGTGTTTAATGCCCTTCTGGCGCTCAAGCCTCCACAAGGTGTTTCTGTTCCTGCTCCCCCCATCCCAGCTTTATACACCCATCTTAAGAGACCAAGGGAGCAGAATTCTTCTGAGGAGGATGCTGCTGATTCTCACAAAGAGTCCATGACTTATTCCTCCCAGATTCCTTTGCCATTTGATTATGGTTCTGAGGAAGAAGAGTCCAACAGTCCTGACTCTCCTTTTGAAGAAATTTCTTTTGGTGATACTGTTTCTGGAATGATGGAATTTTTCAAATGGGACTGTGCTCGGGCGTCTGATGTTCAGCAGAAATACTATGAACTTCTGTCATGAAAGGAGATACTGCCAGCCCAGTTAGCTGTAATTTTGTAAATAATTTTATGTCATTTGTGAATATTAATGATATATATAGAAGGGTAACAAAAGGAGATACTGCCAGCAGAACTGTCTGGAATTTTGTAAATGGTTCTGTTTGTGAATGTCAACATGCTTCATGTAAGATGCTTGTGTTACAGATGTATTAGGACTGTATGTTATGTGTATATCAAACTGCTTGTACAGAAGTGTGTGTTGCAAAAAGATTTTACAAAGAAGAGATATTTTGTAAAGTACTGAGCTAAAATGTAACCACAGCATGCCCTATTGGAATAGAACAGAAATGTATATACACTACTGTAACTGTTTAGATATATATATATTTTAATAGTGGAAACTGAAACACTGAGATTGATTGCAGAAGAATAACTGAAACCTTAAATTACTTTATAACCACGTAATAAAAGGATGTTATCTTTCAGTACCTGTCCACAGGAGACAGAATGTCTGTACTAGACAAGTTTTTTGTGTTGTTTTTAAATGTGAAGGAGTGTAAATTATTTTACAACTTCCACCATTTGTCAAAAGATTCTGAGGTCTATGTATTTTCACAGGTAGATGATAAATGCTGTAGCTGCATCAGTGGTTGTGAGCCTGGGAACTGACGTCAGATGACAAGAAATTGTCATTCTGCAAGTATCCAAGCAGTAATATTTGGGATATTAATTTGGGAAGTCTGAGAGAGACAGAGTGTGTTTTGTATTTTGTCTTTGACATGACAAGAACATCCACTCACCACATCTGCCTGCTTGCTCTGTAAGTAAGTTAACTAGGGTATAGTAATTCTCAGATTCAGTCAGAAATATAGTGAAGTATAGTTTTAATGTTTTCTGTATTTATTTGAGACTGTCTTGCAATATTGTTTTTAAGCATTTCCTGTGATTTTGAACTCTTATGTAACTGATTATTTACTGAGTATTTTCTTGTTCTTTCATTATTTATTAAATATATTTAAACCTTTCACTGTGGTTGATGTTTGAGAGACATGTGTGTGTGTGTGTGTGTATATATATATATATATATATATATATATATATATATATTTATATATTCTGAGAGTACTTGCATATTTATTTGGTGACACTGTGGGCCACTCCTAATAGCCTTGCTCTTGGTCAAGCTAACATTTGTATTGATAGTAACATTACACAGTAAGATTGGACGCCCTTTGTTAAGGGCCTTAAAGTACCTGACAAGGACATGGCTGGTGGCAGTAATAACTAACGTATAGTCTGGGCAGAAGGGGGCTTAGCTAGAGAACCTGTGCCAGCCTTTGCCAGGTGTCTGTGTTTGAAAGTCAAACCTCAGAGTGTGTGTATCAGTTACTTGGGCTAGGACACAAAACACTGGTTGGACAGGGAGGGTGCTTGAGGTCTTGGCTTGGCCATTCAGCGGAGATCTCAACTCTATACCTGTGTCAGTGGGGAGTCTTATTGGGGATCTGGAGAAAGAGGGAGAAACCAACCCCGGACTGAATATGGTCTCTGTGTGGTCTTAAGGGAAATTGCACTTGATGCATAGAGCTGCATCTGGAAGTACTGTGTGTGTAACTTGTCATCCTTCCAGTGTACGTCCCCCACTGGTGCTAGTGGTGTGGATTGAGGCTTCTTAATTAGTGTTGGCAGTGGTGGGGCGTCACAGCTTCTGCTAAATCTTTTTTGTTCGTCCTGTTCTTGCAGCTTTGCTTCTCAGCCTCCTGACTCCCAACCTCCTTCTCCCCAAAAAAAAACAATAAGTTTTATAAAGTGCCTGAGAACTGCAAGTTTCTTCATAAGTGTCCCTGTGGTTACCCTGTGGTGTCTGTGACTTCTGATAAGCCTTCTAAATTGTTGCCTTCCACTCAATTGCTGCCATCTGATAAGGATAGCAGAATTATGGAGAGACTGGGTAAGAAGGTGCAAACTTATTCTAGCCTAGTGTTTAGAGCTGTTAACTATCAGACACATATGAGTAGGTAGGTTTTGGCTCTTTTCTCTCAAGCCTACCAGGCTGTTTCTGATCCCTCCGATTCTGAGTGGAAGGCCTGTGCACTTGGTTTGCTTGGGATGTCCTCCCAAGTTGCTCACCATTCCATTAAATGCAGCTATGATGCAGCTGATGCTTCACCTAGGGCTTCTGCTTTTGGGTCTGTGTTGAGGAGGTATTCCTGGCTCAGACTTCAGCCTTTACCTGATGATGTCAAGGCTAAACTGATGGATGCTCCTCTGGATAAAAGTATTTGTTCAGTGCTGCTGCTGCGGAGGTTGTCCCTGCAAGAAAAGGGCCAAGCCTTACAGGAGTTGAAGCATATTTTTGTTTCCCCTGTGCCTAAGTTTCAGAGGAATTATACTAATAAGCCTGCCTTTGTTCGTAGACAGTCTTGCCCTCCCCCCAAAGGTAAAAAAGAGTGGTAGAAGGGCCTCCCCTGCTAAGGCTACCCAAACTTCTCCTACTCAGACACATCCTTTTCCCAATAAACCAGGTGCTGTCTGACTATCCTGTTCTTCTCAGTCACATTCCTCCTCCTCTGCTTCTTTCCCTGTCCCTTCCTATTTGGGTAAAGGTCACCAAAGATTCCCGGGTTCTTTCCATTATTGGCAAGGGTTATTGCATGGTTTGGACCTTCTTGGTCTGTTCTTCTTGGAACCCCCCCCCCCACACACACACACATTTTAGGCATTCCTCAGCCTCCTCCAGAACAACTGCCCTTTTTCCAGAGGTACTTCAGAGCCTGTTTGCTCAAGGAACAATTCAAGAAGCTCTAACCCCTCAGATGGGGAAGGGGTTTTACTCCAGAATGTTCTTAATCCCCAAGAAGGAAGGCACTTGGAGACACCTGGATCTTTATCATCTTAACACCTTTTTAAAGGCCTCTTCGTTTTGGATGCTATCCCTTGAAACTTTGTTTCCTCTGATACTTCCTCAGGCTTTTGTAGTTTCCCTGGGTCTCAAGGATGCTTATCTTCACATTCATATTTATCCCCTTGTCAGGAAGTTTACGTTTCTCTGTTGCTTCCTGGTATTTTTAGATGTACTTCTATTCTCATGTTGCAGTATTCATAACTGTAGGGAAGGTTGCTGCCTGCAGTACTGGATATCTGGCCAGTATACCAAAGTCTTAGAAGCAGGGGTACGTGCTACATTGCTTGTCAGGGCCATAAACTGACGTCTGCACATACGCCCTTCAGAACATTTCTGCCACAGCGATCTACGGACCTCCGATCGCCAGCTCCGGGAATCAGTTCATTCGTTTGTTGCGGCCATCCAATACAGATAAGTACCCCTTTGTTTTTTGTTTTTTTTTTTTTGTTACTTTCTTATTGCTATTCAAACGTACATGTCAGCTAGGAAGGGGAAGTGTGCTTGTGGAAGACAAATTCCAAGTAAGGACATGCATGATAAGTGCTTATTCTGTTTAGGTGAAGGCCACGACCATACATCATGCGATATTTGCAAGTATTTTGTACCTAAAATGCTTCACAGCCATCTAGCTGCCTTAAAGCTTTATTTAGAAAACCAGAGACTCTGGCGTTTGAGTTAGGCATAGAGGGTGAGGTAGGTACCTTTGACGAGTCTCCTCGGAAGAAGACCAAGAAAGTTAGTCCTGATGCCCGTGCTGCACCTCAGCAGTCCGGTGAGACTCTCGAGGTGGATGTTAGCCCTGGGTCTCATCAGATGCCCATTTCACAGCTTGAACGGGGCACCGTGGTAGATGCCGGTTCGATGGAAAAGCAGACTCCATCTGCTGAGGTTGATCAGCCACCAGCTCCTAATGGCGAAGGGAAACCACAGCTCAGGGTATTGGAGGGGTCTACTCTAAACTTTCCATCCTCCCGGGCATTGGCCTCTAAGTCAACACATCCTTCTACCCCACTGAAGAGGACACAACATAGAAAAGCTGAACCAGCTCCTGGATGGGAATTTTTTTCCCAGAATCTTTTCAGGGCCTTCCAGGCCCTCCAGTCTCCGGTACCTCTACCAGCCCCTACACCTGTGCAGGCCTTAGAGGATTCATAAGAACAACTCTCTTGCTCTGATGAATCACTTCCCTGTTGCTCCCAGATAGAATACCCCTAAGGATTTCATTACCCCTGAGGAGGAGGACTCAATTAGTCCTGAATCTCCAGGAGAGGAATTCTCCTTTGGGGACACCATTTCTCTGATGAGAACATTTTAAGTGGCAGGCTTCAGATGTGTCCGAAACAAAAAAAGAGATGCTTTGAATTATTGCAGCTCTCTCCATCTGCAGTCCCTCCCCTGCTTCCAGCCATTCATGATGCCTTTCTGGCTGCATCCCAGACTTGTGACTCTCTGCCCCCAGCTTCTAAACATCCAGAGAGATTTTGTAAAGTTCCTCAGGATACACCTTATTCAAGAACCCCCTGTGCGCAGACCCTTTTGTCATTGCAGTGTCAGCAGTTAAATCATCCAGACAGCTGCCTTCCATCTCTCTGTTTCCCACTGACAAGGACAGCAAATTTATGCATAGATTAAGGAAGAAGGTATATACTTCCACTGTAGCCATCAGAGCCCTAAACTACCACACTCGCATGGTTTGTTTTAGATGCCCTTATAAAAGCTTTTGCACTGATTCCAGATGTGCCAGACTCTCCTTGTAAGTCACAGTTTTCTGCCCTGCTCTCTACTGCCTCTCAGGCGACCAGGTACTCCATAAAGTGCAGTTATGATGCGGTAGTAGAGGCATCCTCAGGTTCTGTCCTGAGAAGATATTTTTGGGTGAGGTTACAGCCCCTGCCTGTGGATGTCCAGACCAAATTGCTAGATGCACCTCTTGATGATAAGGCCCTTTTTGGTGCAGCCTCTGCAGAGCTCCTTAAACCCTCGTAGGAAAAGGGCAAGGAGTTACAAAATTTAAAGCATTTGTTAGTCTGTCCTATTCCTGGGTATCATAGGAACTAACCTCAAAGGACCACTCATTCCAATGCCCCACAGGCTAAGAGACAGAGGTAACCTACGAAGACACTTCCACCTCAACACACTTTTGGAGGCAGCCTGACCAGGACAGAGCCCCTCCACTCTGACTCAAACCCATTACCCAACTCCACTCACTTATCCCTCTGCCTCACCCTTTCTCTACCCTCCTAGCGGAAAATTACCTCAGAGGCTTGGGTCCTTTCCATCATCCAGAAAGAATACTTTATGATTTGGTGGACACTTCCTCCCTTTCAGGGGACACCCTAACCTTCTCCAAGTCAGCTTAATCTTTTCCCCCCAATTCTGGATCAGCTCCAAGCTCAGGACACCATAGAAAGAGTACCTCCAGAACAGACAAACAAGGGGGTTTACTCCAGGATGTTTTGGGTTCCAAGAAAAGATGGCCCTTGGAGGCCAATCCTGGATTTGTCTGTACTCAATCTATTCCTCAAAGTGCCTACCTTCAAAATGCTCACCTTGCACCACCTCATTACCCCTTCATCCCTCACTAAGCCTTTATGGTATCCCTGTATCTGAAGGATGGTTACTTTCATATTCCTATTAACTCCAGCTACAGGAAATTCCAATTCTTTTCCATTGGTTCCTTGCATTTTCAGTTTTCTGCATTGCCATTTGGGATTTCCACAGCCCACAGAGTATTCACAAAGTGCCTAGCTCCAGTTATCGCCCACTGCATAATGAAGGGCATTAAAATATATCCATACCTAGGCGACCTCTTGATACTTCACCAGGATTGCCACACCCTCCGTCACCACCTAGACATGGTGTCCAATACCCTGGCAAGCCAAGGGTTCACTGTGAACCAGGAAAAATCTCAACTGACACCCACACAAGACTTGGTTTTCTTAGGGTGCAGGATAAAATCAGACCAGATGGCAGTCTTCAATCCTTGCCAGAAGGTGAAAGCCATCACACATTATTCCAAACACTCCTCTCTCTCCAAACCTTATAAGCCTGGGAATTCCAGAGGGTCCTAGGCCACATGGCATCCTTGATACCCATGCTCCCCTTTAGCAAGGCTGCATATGGGAAAATTTCAGTGTGCTTAAGCTTGAGGAGTCTGTGGAACCATCATTCACACCCCCTGGATGCTTCTCTACCTCTCCTCCCACTCCTGAAAAAAGAGCTGCAGTGGTGGATTGCAGCCGTACGCCTCAGTTTGGGTATATCTTTGCAGATTCACCAACCCTCATAACATATCTTCACAGATGCCTCAGACCTGGGTCGGGGAGCAGTCCTGCAAAACCACAACAAACAAAATGAAGTTCGGGGAGAGTGGTCCTCCCTCAAAGGGACCACATCCGTATCAAAGAGATGAGGGCCTACTCTTAGCCTTGCAAACCTTCCACCAAATTCTCCTACCATGCACCTTAAAAGTTGTCACAGACAATATGACTGTCCTGTGGTATATCAGCAAGCAGGAGGGGGGAGAAGGTCTTGCCTGCTATGCAGCCTGGCAATTCAGATATGGTCCCTGGCAGCAGAATTGCACATTCACGTGCAAGCAGTGTGCATTCCTTCAGCAGAGAATGTGATGGCCGACACACACAGCAGAACCTCTGTACCCTCTAAAGAATGGATGCTTCACAGGAGGTGTTTTTAGAGCTCATACACAAGTGGGGTATTCCTCAGGGAGATCTGTTTGCCTCCTCCATGAACAGGCAGATGCCTCTGTTTTGCCAAGGGATCCACATCCACAAGTGTGGAGGGTGGACACCTTCTCTTTTTCTTGGGTGGGGATGCATCTTTATGCCTTCCCCTCTTTACACTAATTCAAAGAATCCTTCTGAAGATTCAGAGGGGCAAACCAAAAATCCTACTGGTGACTCCCTTTTGGCCAAAACAGCATTGGTTTCCCCTTCTTTACCTACTAGCCAAGTGCAATTATCACAGGTTACCCTACTGATTCAACCTCAGACTCACTCTATGGGTGATAGAATTCTGATCCCCTTCAGACACCTATATTCAGAGGACGTACTTGATGTCCTGCAGGAGGCTAGGAAACCTAATACCAGGAGAAATTGTGCAAAATTGTCAAAATGGAAAAGATTCTCTAGGTGGTGTCAAAAGAAAAAACAGGACCCCTTTTTTATTCCTGTACCTTGTGTGAGCTTCTGCATTCAGGGCTGACTTAATCTTCTGTTAAGGAAAACTTGTCAGACATTTCCGCCTGTCTCTCCTGGTTCCCACCTTAGCATCCAGATTAGAAGTAAAACTATTCTTAAGAGGGGTCCTCCATATCAGACCCCTCAAAAACCATTAGTCTTCATGGGATCTTAATTTTGCCCTTGAAAAACCTCACACTACATCCTTTTGAACCAGCTCATTCAGCATTACTGAAACTATGTACATGGAAAACAGTAATGCTGGTAGCCCTCATGTCCAGCAGGAGGGTCTTAAGAAATCCAGGCCTTGATAGCTAATACCCTTTACCTCATCTTCCATAAGGACAGAGACTCCCTCAGGACTTAACCCCTCATTCATGCCTGAAGTGGTTAACGAACTGTCCTTAAATCAACCCATTAACTTCCCTGTCTTTTTCCCTCGACCTCAAAATCCATCTGAAAGAACCCTTCATACCTTGGATGTTCATAGGCAGCTTAAATATTATCTGGACAAGACCAAATCCATTAGAAAGTCTGACCAGCTGTTTGTCTCCTTTCACCCAAGGGCCATGGGGATGGCATTCTCTAGATTGACTGTATCATCATGGATTTCTAAAGCTGTCTCTGCCTGTTATTCCTTTCATGGAAAGGTTTGAACTACCAAGGTGAGAGTGCATTCTACTAGGGCAGCTGCCTCCTCAACAGCATTTTTCAGGGGTGGTGGACTATGCATACATACTGGAAGTGGCCACCTGGTCCTCAGTCCATACCTTTACCCAGCACTACAAGCTAGGCTTGGTCTGTATAGCCAGAACTAGGTTTGCGAGGTCAGTTTTACATGGTCTCCTAGACCATGCCCCTCTACCTACCTCCAGGCTCATACGTAAAGCTTGGGTACTCTCCCTGCAGTTATGAATACTGCAACATGAGAATAGAAGGACATAGAATAGTTGTGTAAAAACTTACCATAACCTTAGATGTCCGTCTCTTCCATGTTGCAGTATTCATTCCCCCCTCCAACCCCCATTTGTTCTGTTTGGTCCATCTGGAGTGACTTTACCCTACCTTCTCTCCAAACCAAACAGGACACTATAACAGGCACATACATTTATTGGGTTCCTTTGGCTTGGTGGCATATGTGGGTCTGAAAAGCTTCCTTTCTTTGCCCCCCAGGGATACTGCTGTAAGTGGCAGTCATTTCTGAAGGGGGTATGTGCAGACGTCACTTTTATATCTGACATTGGTTTATGGCCCTGACAAGCAATGTAGCATGTACCCATGTTCCTACGACTTTGGTATATTGGTCGGATGTCCAGTGCTGCAGGCAGCAACCTCCCTACAATTATGAATACTGCAACATGCAAGAGAAGGACATCTAAGGTTATGGTCAGTTCTTACAACTATTCTTTTTCTGTTTTGCCTTTTGGCGCCTCTACTGCTTCACTAAATGCCTCGCTTCTGTGTTTCCTTTCTGCAGGCTAGGGGGGTATAGGTCTTTCCCTACCTGGACAACCTGCTTATCTAGGCCTCATGTCGAGGTATTACTTCAGGATCTACACTTTATTATTTCTGTCTAGCAAAGCCTGGGGTTTGCTGTAAAATTCCAGAAGTCATTCCTGACTCCTTCTCAGGATCATGTTTTTCTGGGATGCAAGATCCAGCCTGTTCCAATGCTGGCATCCCTGCCTCCTCCCAAGGCTTTAGCTGTCATTGCTTTCTTTCAGTCCCTTTTTACTCTGGCTTCGATCAAGTTATAGAATTTTCGAGGGCTGTGGGTTACATGGCTTCCAGCATTCATATGTTCCCTCTAACCAAACTCCACATGAGAAAGCTCTAGTGGCTTTTAAAGTCAGGTTGGCTTCAGCATTCTCATCCTTTAGATTTTCTAGTCCATGTACTTCCAGCCTCAAACGGGAACTTCAGTGGTGGATTCATCATTTGGCCCTCAACCCAGTGCTTCCTTTTCAGTCTCCAGTCCCCTCTCAGGAACTTTTCACAGATGCCTTAGACGTGGGATTGGGGGCTTCCTTCACCCTCTGAAGGTACAGGGCCTTTGGTTCCTTCAGCAAAAGAAACGCCACATAAATGTTAAGAGAGATGAGAGCTCTTCTGCTTGGTTCTTCAGGTTTTACATTCTCTCTGTCATCCAGGACCCCCTCAAGATTCTCAGACAACATCACAGTGATGTGGTTTGTGAACAAGGGAGGGGGAACAAGGTCTCATCTCCTATGCAGGTTAGCTCTTCAGGTTTGAGAGCTAGCTGTCTAGTATCGGGTGACCGACCCTTCAAGCAGTTTACATTCCTTCAAATCAGAACATAGTGGCAGATTCTCTAAGCAGATCCATAAGACTGTCCCATGAGTGAATGCTTCACAGGGATGCGTTTCTGGACATTTGTCCACCAGTGGGTTACTCCTGAAGTAGATCTATTTACCTCCCCTCTGAACAGACAACTTCCTCTTATTTGTGCCAGTCTCGCAAGCCCTATGGCCTGGAAGGTGTCATCCTCTCTTTTTCTTGGAAGTGGATGTTTCTTTATGCCTTCCTCCCCTTCCTCTCATTTCAAAAGTCCTGTTCAAGATAAAATTGGATACTCCCATAATCTTGCTGATGACTCCCTTTTGGCCCAGACAGCATTGTTTCCCTCTTTTGCATCTTGTCAAGGGCAGTTATCACAAATTACCTCATAGACTGCAGCTACTCACACAAGACAAGGGATCTGTCATCCATCTCCACTTGTCATCTGTTCAGCTGACATTGTGGGTGAATAGAGTTTTGATCTCCAACCAACATTTTTTTTCGGAGGACGAGCTTTGGATCCTGCAGGAGGCCACGGAGCCCACTTCTTGGAAATCCTATGTATCCAAATTGAAGAGGTTTTCTGTTCGGTGTCTTTCTCATAACCTGGATCCCTATACTTTGGATGTTCCTTTAGTTCACTTATTTGTGTGAACTGCTCAATGCTGGGTAGGTATACTCTCCTGTAAGGCCCACCTATCAGCTGTCTCTGCTTGTCTGCCTTTAACTCCCCCTTTAGCCTCTAGATTTGAGACCAAACAGTTCCTTAAAGGCATCCTTCAAGTTAGGTCTTTCAGGAAGCCTATCTCTCCTTCTCGGCACCTTAATTTTGTTTTAGAAAAATTGACTCCGGCTCAGTTTGAGCTTTCTGCTTCAGATTCCTTAAAGCATTGTTCTTGATAGACTTGTCTTTTGGCCCTTATGCCAGACAAGTGTCTGAGCTGCAAGCCCTTATGGCTGTTCCTCCTTTTTTTTTAGTTTCCCATAAGGACAGGGTGTCCCTTCTTACTAATCCTTTTATGCCCAAGGTGGTTAATTTGCCCACCAATTTCCCTTCTCTGCAGTCTGCTAGTGAGAAGGTTTTGCACACTTTGGATTTGCATAGACAACTCTGATATTTGGATAAGACTAATGCTTTTCATAGGTCTGATCAGCTTTTTGATTGTTTTCATCCTAGATCTTTAGGTTTGGGTGTTTCCAAACAAACCATTTCTTCTTGTATGTCTGAAGCCACTTTTTGCTTTTCTTTTCATGGAAAAAAACTTCCTTTTGTCAAGGCTCATTCCACTAGGACTGTTACTTCTTCTGGTGTTTTTTTTTTTTTTAAGGGTTTGCATACCAATTCTATTCTTGAGGCAGCAGCCTGGACTTCTGACCATACATTTACTAAGCTATAAGTTGGATGTGATTTCTATGGCCACAGCTGTCTTTGCCAGAGCCATTCCCTATGGTTTCCTAGCAGGCTCTACTGGCCCTTCCTACTCCCAGTCTTCTTCCTGAGCTGTAGCTGGAAGGACGTAGTACAGTTATGTAAAATCTTACCATAACAGTAGCTGTCCTTCTCTTCACTTGTGCAGTATTCACTCCTTCTATCCTCACCTGGTCCTGTTTTTATCTTGTGGGTGTGCTTGTTACCTACCCATGTCCTTGGACGCTTGTTCTTACTGAGGCTGATCAGTTCTGAGGACGGTACATCTGGACGTCACCTTTATGCCCTACCCCCATGTATGGGCAGCATACATGTGATGTACAGCGTACCCTTTTACAGCCAAAAGGCTTTGGTATACTAGCCGGACTTTGGGCTGCCCTTGGCAGCAGATCCTATTATAATGAATACTGCAACAGTGAAGAGGAAGACATCTACTGTTATGGTAAGATTTTACACAACTGTATTTTCATTTCCTTTGCAGAAGGGAAGGAGATGAAAACTTTTTTCAAACGTAGTATTTCAAAATGGCTAGTACATTGTATTTGCTCCTGGACCCATCTTTCATATCAAGTTTACCCCTGGGTAAGTTGGAACCCACTGCAGTAGGACCATTCCTTTAAGAGTGAGTGTACTTCTCAGGAAAGAAGAGTTCGTATGTATGCTATAAGAGTATACTCGCCTTTACAGGAGATTTCCCTGTACTCCTGAAACCACTATAATTGTCATTGTTTTCAAAGTCCTGGCGAAGTTACATAAGTAAAACAAAAGCAGCAAGGTGACATGTACATAGGTTCATAGGTAGGTACTAGGCTATGGCCCTAGGGCTTATATAAGTCTAGCCAAAAGGTACCCTGGCTTTTGCCACCCAAGAAAATTATTTTCCTGTGCCACTGTCGAGCAGAGCCACAGAAGTGATCCCCGGGGTGAATTTCCTATCTCCCATCTAATCATCAAGATTTTTATTGAAGAGTGCTAATGTGGAGCTTTGTTTGATGTAGATAGGTAGCTTGTTCCAGAGTATGGGAAGTCTCTGGGACAGGAATAGTTTCATAGGTTTATACTAGGCTGTCTGCCCTAGGGCATTTATAAGCCTAGCCAAAAATGTGTTTGGCTCTCTCCACCCTTATAATTTAACTTCTAGATACTGTGTCCAGTAGTACCACTGGAGTGATCCCAGGTGCAAACTTATGGATTCCCATCCACTCGTCAAGATCTCTCTTGAAGAGGGCCAGCGAGGGGCTTTGTCTTACGTGAATTGGGATTTTATTCCATAGTGTGGGAAGCCTTTGGGATATGAATCTATCTCTCCAGCATGTCCTGTTTATTGCTGTGCTGAGGTTTAAGTCCGAGGAGCGTGTGGCTCTAATGGATTTTGTTTTTTTAAGGTGGAGCATGTCCATTAATTCTGGGTTGGACATTTCCTTGTAAGTCAGGCAGAGGTCGCCTCTGAGCAGGCGGTAAGCAACTGAGTAGAGCTGTAGTTTCTTTTGCCTAGTTGCATAGGGCAACTGTTTGAGGCCCATGATCCTTTTGGTAAGGAACTTTTGGGGTCTCTCCAGCTGCTGCAGGTGCCGGGTAAGGTACATCCCAAATGGGGCATTGTACTCAATTATGGGTCTGATGAGTGATGAGTATAGGGGCACAATGACCTCTCTAGATCTAGACGAGAACTCTTTAGTTATAAGATGGGCAATATAGAAGGATTTTCTGATTATTTTGACAATGTGATTGTCCAAGGAGAGGTTACTATCAACCTCTGTCCCCAGATCCCTAATTACTTCTTCTGTACTTAGTGGGTTACCTCCTATGTGATAATTAGGGGGCATCTTGTTTTTCCCAAAGGGGATGACTGTGCATTTTTTGGCGTTAAGCTCGAGGCCATGGCTCTGACACCAGGCATCTGTCTCCGTAAGACCCTTTTGGAGAATGCTTGTGTCAGCCGGGGAGTCTATTATGGCTCCTAGTTTGCAATCAGCAAACTTGGTAAGCCACAGTCCTTTTGTGCTGGCCTGTACTTCAGAGAAGTATATACCGAACAAGAGGGGCCCAAGGACTGAGCCCTGTGGGACTCCACTTGTAACAGGTTTAGAGTCAGACATGGCACTTCCAACCTTGACCACGTGCATTCTAGTAAGCCAGTTTGCAACTCATCTTGTGATATATGGGTTGATGTTTAAGCTGGTTAGCTTGTTTATGATTCCAGAGTGAGGTATTATGTCGAAAGCCTTAGCAAGGTCCAGATAGGCAGTGTGGACTGCCTTACCCTCATCTATGGCTTTGGTGACTGTTTCAGAAAAGTCAACCAGGTGAAGTAGGCAGGATCTGCCTTTAACAAAACCGAACTGGGTAGGGTCCAGTGTCTGGAGGTTCCCGATGTCTTTGTTTATGAGATCCATAATGATGCTCTCCATAGCCTTGCAAATTAGGATAGTCAATCTTATGGGGCGATAGTTCCCAGGATCCTTTGTGGGCCACCCTTGTGGAGAGGGATCACTGTTGCTGTATGCCATTCCTTGGGTACATAACCTGTTTTAAGGCTGAGTTGGAATAGTGAATTTAAGTGGGGGTTTAGTTCTTCCTGGAGCTCGTGCAGGACACAGCCTGGTATTCCGTTCAGTCCCATAGACGCTGTGTTTTTAGCTTTGGAGAGGGCTGCTTTTACCTGTCTGTCTGAGATGTCTGGGGGACTACATTCATCTGGGATAGACACAGGCCCTTTTGGGGGGAAGGGGGGGTAAAATTTGCACTGAACTTGTCAGTCAGAATGTTGGTAATGTCAGTCGGTTCCATGTATTTTGTGCCATTTTGTATTAGCTTTGAGCAGATCTGGGTGTTTCCTCCCTGGTCCCTGACGTAACTGAAGAATGCCTTGTGATTATCTTTGGAGTCTTTGGCAATTTTTCTTTCGAAGTTTGCCTTTGTGGCTTTTATGGTAGAGCGAAGTTTCTTGCTAATACTGATCAGGGATGCCTTCCCTTTTAGGGTTTTGGCCCTGTCATGTAGTAGTCTCCTCCTTTTGTTGTATAGCTTGTTTTTGGCTGGGGTCCACCAGACTTGTCTCCTATTTTTGGAGGAGTGAGCCTTGGTTTTACTTGAGATGGCACGATTCATGCATTCCTGTAGGTGCATATAGAGTGCGTTCGTATAAGATTCTGCGGTTTGGGTAACATTTTCCAATTTCTCAGGGGCTTTGAAGCTTCCTACTTCTGTCTTGAGTAGAGTGAAGTTTGTTTTTGAGAGGTTTTTCACTGTGGTTTCCTTGGCTTGGGGTGGGATTGGGATGTGGATGTCCATTGTGATCAGTTTGTGGTCCGATCTCACCAATGAGGGATTTACCTCCGATGTGGAACATTGATCCCCTATGTTTGTAATGACTAGGTCTAATGTATTTTCCCCTCTTGTAGGAACAGTGACTAGTTGTTCCATAGCGTTTGAGTTGATGAATTCTAGAAACCGTTGGGCAAATGAGTTTGGACTCTAGTAGTTTACCCAGTCGATGTTTGGGTAGTTGAAGTCCCCCAATATTATGGTGTTAGTTAGGATCTTCATATTCTCTAGTGTTCTCAGGAAGGCCGCATGTGGGTCTTGAGACAGAGAGGGTGATCTATAGCAGGCTGTGACTTGGAAGGCAGTTTTGCCCACTGTTAGTTGCAGATGAATTGTTTCCGATGTTTCATGCAATGCCACTAATCTGGAGATGTGGGTGTCCTTGATGAAGATGGATACACCCCCTCCCTTGGTGCTATTGTCCGAGTTTTGTGGCCGAAAGTATGATATGAGTTGAATCCTGGTAAAGCTGGGGTGCTCTCAGGAGCCTTGAACCAGGTTTCTGTAACTGCACAGATATCTATTTGCTCCATACTGAGGAGTGCCTCGAGTGCGTGCATCTTTAGGAATCTATCCCTCCAGCATGTTTTGTTTATTGTGGTGACAAGGTTTAGGTCCCTAGAGCATGTAGCTCGGAGAGATTGGGATTTCTTTAAGTGGAGCATGTCCAAAAGCTTTAGGTTTAACATAGCTTTGTGTGTTAGGCAGAGATTGCCTCTGAGTCGGCGATATGCAACAGAGTAAAGCTCCAGTTTTGTGAGACTGTCTGTGTAGGGCATCTTTGTGAGGGACTTCTGTGGCCTTTCCAGTTGTTGTAGATGTCTTATGAGGTACATACCAAAAGGGGCGTTGTACTCTATAATGGGTCTAATGAGTGACGAGTAGAGGGAAACAGTGACCTCTTTTTTCCTCGATGAGAAACCTTTTGGGATGAGGTGTGCCATGTAGAAGGATTTCCTGACTGCTGTGGCAATGTGATTATTAAATGAGAGATTACTGTCCACCTGTATCCCAAGGTCTCTTGTCACGCTTTCGGTGTTAAGTAGACTACCGCCTATGTGGTAGTTCATGGGTACAGAGTTTTTACCAAAAGGGATGACAATGCACTTTTTGTCATTGAGCTTGAGGCCATGGCTTTGACACCAGGTATCTGTCTCAGCGAGGCCCTTTTGTAGGATGTCCACATCTTTTGGGGTTTTGATTATGGCTTCTAGTTTGCAGTCATCTGCGAGCTTCATTAGCCCAAGACCTTCTGTGTTAGCCTTTACTTCAGAGAAGTAGATACCAAACAGGAGAGGACCCAGGACTGAACCCTGTGGCACTCCACTTGTCACTGGTCTGAAGTCTGATTTGGAGACTGTTGCTTTCACAGTGTCTGTTCCGTCAGTGAGCCAGTTGGCAACCCATCTTGTGAAATAGAGATTTATACCTAGTTTAGTGAGTTTATCTATAATTCCAGAGTGGGGGATGGTGTCGAACGTCTTGTAGAGATCTAGATAGGCTGTGTGAATCACCTTACCTTCATGTACGGCTTTGGTCAGGTTTAGGAGACATGATCTTCCTTTTATAAACCCGAACTGGGTGGGGTCCAGAGTTTGGAGATTACCAATGTCATTGTTTATAAGTTCCATGATGATACATTCCATAGCCTTGCAGACCAGGCTCATCAGGCTAATGGGGCGGTAGTTTTCAGGGTCCATGGTGGCTCCCCCTTTGTGGAGTGGGATAACAGTTGCTGTGTGCCATTCATTGGGCACATAGCCTGAGGTGAGGCCATGATTGAACATGGTACTTAGGTGGGGTGCCAGTTCGTTCTGTAGTTCATGTAGAACGCAGCCTGGGTTGTTGTCAGGTCCCATGGATGCTGTGTTCTTGGCTTTGGAGAGTGCGTTTTTTTACCTGTGCAGCCGTGATTACAGAAACTTTGCATTCTTCTGGTGTAGAGATGGGCTGTTTAGGGGGAGATAGGAGGGGTAAAGTTAGCACTGAACCTTTCTGATGAAGTCCCCCTTTTTTGTGATTACTGGGATGAAAGTGCTTAACAATTGTTATTAAAGTGTTTTAACTAGCTTGGATACATTTGGTGGTTGCCTTCTTTTGTGATTGACCTACAAACCTTCAGTGTCAGTCAGCATTATAGTCCAGGATGTTTTTTTTTTCTTTTTTAGTAGGCTTTCCATCCATGATAAGCAGAGCTCTTCTCTAACCCATTTCAAATGTATCTTGTACCTGTGGGTGTGGAATCAGAAATGTACCCATGGTCTGCCACCTGTCTCTCTAATAGAAAGAGGTAACCTATAAATGGTTGAGCATCCACCCCAGAATCTTCATAGGTTCACAGGGGGTTTATATTAGATCATCGAAGTTTCAGAACTTCGAATGTTCTAATATCGACTACTAATAAGTGAAAGCTGAAAATAGTGAAGTTTCAGAAAACCAAATTTTTCCTTAGGGAAAGAATTTGGTTGTCCATTCCTGTCGCTTCGCTATTTTCAGCACTGTGGTGGAAAGTTACGCGTTGGGTTCAGTTAAGTCTGCGATTGTGTGGACGTGAGGGTTAGGGTGGGTTAGGTGAGTTAGGGTTTGGGCGCGGGTCAGGTAAGTGTGTGAATATGTGGACATAAGGGTTAGGGTGGGGTAGGAGAGTTTAGGGTTAGGGTGCGGGTGAGGTGTGTGTACGATATTGACGAACCTTGGGGTTAGGGTTTGGGTTAAGGTAAGTAGGTAGATAATGGTGTATGTACAGTTTAGTGTAGGGTTAGATGTAAGCTTTTAGGTGTATGTGTGTGGATTGCTGTTTGTTTGGTGTGTTTGTGTTGTGTGTATGTGTTTTGGAACAGCAAATTTTTTTCCTAGGGAAAAAATTTGCTGTTCTGAATTTTCGATGTCATCAGTTTTTGGTTACTAGGGGTCGATATTAGAACATTCGAAGTTCTGAAACTTCAATGTTCTAATATAAACCTTTCATAGGTGCTTGCTAGGCTAATGCCCATAAAGGTCTTTTTAAGCCTAGCCATGCATCCCAAACCTCTGAAAGTTCTGGTACCCTTGATAAGTGTAAGCAGAGGCTTGGGAGTTGAAACATATATACAAGCAGGGGCTGAGAGAGGAGCCATTTACAGGTTGCCTGTGTCTATTATAGACATGGGTGTCAAGCCAGTAATGAATTTCCTATTCCCTATCCAATTGTCAAGTCAACATTTGAATTGAGTTATGGAGGAACTGCTTCACATGGACATATACCCCATAAAACAACTTTAGAGTATCAGCCTGACAGATGCATTTGGGAAGCAAGGCTAGGCTTAAAGAAGTACCCCTAGGGGTCATTAGCCTAGTAATCACCTGTGAAACCTATACCTGCTCTATAGTCTCACACATGCTGTTTTGAGATGCTGCCATTCTTCTATGACTCCACCTATTTACTCCTGTAACTGGGGTGCTAGAGCAGAGCATTTCTTTTTCTTGTGTTTTCACTCCAGTAAATTTCTAAGTCTTCAGCCTAATTTCTTTTGACCTTAATGCCTTCTCTAATCACTGCTTGCAGCTGATTGTATATCCCAGCAGTGTATGTTGTAGGTTCACGTTCACTGGAGGTGATTTTTGCAATCTGGGATTCTACCGCAGAGCCCCTTTTTTACTAGGAGGAAGTCTACCTAAGTTGCATGTTGGCCACTCTTGTATGTGATCTTGTGACTGTCTCCTCCTTGCTAAACCATGTGTCCGCTACCATCAAGTCATTTGATGGTAGCGGACACTGAAGAAAACTGGCTATCTAATGCCCAGTTATTACTCAACCCGAGCAAGACTAAACTCCTTATCTTCCAACCCACTAAATCTAATCTAATTAGCCCCCACTTTAATATTCTAGCCAACGGCAATACCATAATCTCCCAACAGAACACACCAAACTACTTGATGTTGAAATTGATAGCCGTCTCAGATTTGACACTCATTTCTCTTACCATAAAAAAGGTTCACAAAAAATAGTTGCATTGTACAGAAACAAACAATTCTTCACCAAGACAGCCTGAATTTCTGCTGCCAATTCCCACCTAATCTCCACTTTACTCTACGCCTCTCCTATGCTTACGTACCTTAGACAGACCTAAGCAAGCTCAAGACTTGCTACAATAAAATTGCTAAGTTTGTCACTGGTGCATCTTATCACAGCCAGTACTGTATCTCACTTAGAGAACTTGACTGTCTTGAACTCCTGCACCTTCGTTGCCTGAATCAACTCTCCCTTGCCCACAAGTTAGTAAACCACCCTCTTAAAGTCCCATCCCTTCAAACCCTTCTTCATCCCTACTGCTCCACTAGACCTCTACGCTCCAGCAGCAAAACTCTACTTCTAGTGACCAAACCCAAGAACTCAGCAGGAGAAGCAGTATTCTCCTGTGTCATATCCAGATTATGGAATAATCTTCCCCCTCTATAACCACACTACCTTCTTGCAATCACTTGAACACTGGACTAAAAACTCACTTAAAAGGTCTCTGGTTATGCCCATGCACCAATCCTGAGTGTAGTAACCCTCCTTTTACCTCCCCTTCCTCTCCTCTCCCCTAGCCACCTTGCCTCACACTGTCTGATCATTGCATTCCTTCCTCTGCAGGCTCTGGCTCGCCCTTTAACCTCCCCTCCCCTCCCCTCCTTACTCAGTCTCTCAGATCTGTTATAACATGCTTAACTACCTCACTTTATCTCAACTCCAAATACATATCCAACTGTCTTGCGCCTAGCTTCCTCTCACTACCACATATATTACTCACTCAGTCTCCTCTCTAACTCCTCTATCTTCCCCTTCCATCCCATTAGCCCTTCTAGTTTGTTCCACCTTCATGTGGGGCTTCTGTTTTATATCTGCTTGAGTTTAGTGCATTATTTGCATATAAGATTTAGGTATACGAGTTTAGAACCGTATCTGTTTGAGCTTAGTACTGTCTGTTATATACAATCCTACCTTTATTCCTAGCCTTTAGCTAGACATACATCTGTTCATTACTATGCTTCATATTGTATGTGTAGCTAATGTTTGCTGCAGTATGTATTATTTGCTATTGTATGTATATTCATGAGCTTTTCTCCCCAGGCCTTCACTGAAAAAGGACCCGTGTCCAGTTGGAATTTCCCGGTAAGCAAATGTAAATAAATAAATAAAATTTGTTAGACAGAAGTCTAGAATGCCCTTTCCTTTTTTATTGTTGCTGCTTATAAAAATCACTTGACAAGTGCATCCAGTCATATAACCTTTGAATGAAATCAATTCCCATGGTCACATGTTTACTAGAACCTATGGGTGTAAAACATTTCCTCAATGAAAAAGCTTCCAAAAAGTACATAATTTAACCTTACATGCTGAAAATATAATGTTTTACAGTTTCTATGCTAATAAAAAACATTTTAAGTTGGTAAACACATGGAGATCTGGTCTTATATGAGGTGGAGATCAAAGATTTTTACAGTTAACCATAACTCCCTACTTACATTAGGATTGTTTCTTTAAGAGAACCTGTTTTCATTGAAGCTTTTCCATTGTTGAAATGTTTCATGCCCATAGGTTCTAGTAAACATGTGACTGTAGGAATAAATTTCATTCATGGGTTAAATGTGATTGGATGCAATTGTCATGTGATTTTTATAAGCATTGCTTTTTAACTTGGAAATGAAATATTCAGCCATTTTAATCACTGTTTCTGAAGATGTTTTAGTAAAAGGATGAAAGGTGCTAACAATGTATCCCCATTTGTGACGGTCTTTTCAGTGTCTCAGAAGGCAGCCTCTTTGTGAATTTCTTAAATGAAAGATATAAAAGTTACCAACTCTTTGTTTTCTTTGAAATTGGCAGCATGTCAACCATTGTTTGCAAACAGACCCCCTGTTTTTAAGCTGATGACTAGTTGCATGCAGTCTTGCTGAGGCTTGATATGCAATCTACTCCAGGGTCTGAGAGTCCATTTCACCAGTGCTGTATCTGCAACTTACTTTGGGGCATATTTTGTTGTCAGCTGTAAATCCGAGGGTGTTTTTTGGGTGACAGTGGGATGTTTGCTGGAACTTCCAGTCAATTTTTGAAGCATAGCTTAATATCATTCCAGTATTATAAACTGTAAGGAAAGAAGGGGAAAAAAGCACAGTTTTCCAAAATTTGTACATCGTACCACAACAGAAAACCATTTACACAGCAACTAGATACTTAACCTAAAACAACATATGTGGTACTTGCCAATACTATTAACTTATCTAAAAACCAAACGGACATGGCCACGTTTTACTGTATGCGCCATCAATCCCTGTCTACCACAACCACATACCAACTTCTGTTCCAGTGTACCAGCATTTCTTTTAGCTCACTACATTTCCTGACTCTTCATTGACATTCTGCAAGGATCTCCAACTCTCCCACTTCTCTTGCCCTCTATTCTCCCACATCCACTTATGCATATGCCCTGTGAGTTAATAATACTATAGCTGTTTAGTAATATTTATTCTTGTTTTTGAAACTTACAAATATTACTTTATTTCTTATATTAATCTTATCACTTCACTGCATTTACAAAATCTCATTTCAGACGTGAAACTGCATTTCTGACTGTAAAGAAAAGTGTTCGTCACCAAGAATATGACTCTGTTGCTGTTCTGTTTATTACTGTTCTGTTTTTGTCATTCTGTCTTTATTTTATTTATTTAATTTACATTTGTTGACCTGGAGTGTCCGTCTGAGCTGAAGCCCTTTTTCAGCAGAGGCCTGGGGAGAAAAGCTCCAATATAGGAAACATTTTAATAACAGTTATTACACTCCTAGAAATATATGTAAAAGTTACCATTCTGGTAAAGTAGTTAAGATTAAACAATACAAATCAAAAAAGATAAAAAGTATAAAACATAGGAAGTTAAATGTTTTAGTTTCAGTAGGTTAGGCAGTCTAACAATACTAAGCAGAGTATAGACAATACTTTAGGAGAATTTCTTAGGAAGTAAAGGGAGTAAGTTATTATATTGGGTGGTGTGTAATTGTTTTACAGTTCAAAGTGAGTTGGTTGTGGTCAAGGTAGTTGTGAACAGTGGCAGGTCCAGTTTTTTTTTTAAAGTAGTCTTTGGTAGCTAATTTAAATTGTATGGGGTGAGTTAAGGTTCCTTATTTCTAGTGGGAGTTTGTTCCATTCAATAGAGGGATGATAGCTGTATAAATTGCAGCCTGCCTTGGAATTTGGTTTGTGAACATTTAGCAAATCTTGGGTTGTGCTTCAGAGATGCCTGGCAGGACAATAGTGAGAGATGAGTGGTGATAGGGCAGGGCAGAAAGCTGGCTAATATATAATGGAGTGAATGATTTGCAGCTGAGTTTGAAGAAGCAGGTGAAGGTAGTTCTAGCCAGTTTAGGTATTTTAGGGAGAGACAGTGATGAGATTAATATGTTTGTTGAGCAGCAAATCTTGCAATCGTGTGATAGGTTGATTCAAGTTTGGGTTTGGTAAGTAGGGATGTATTTAGATTAGTGAGTATTTGGGAACAGTAAGCTTGAAGCCTTTCTCCCTTGGCCGCCATTAAAAAGGGGCCTTTGAGTAGGGTCAGTTGGCCTTTCCCAGTAACCAATAGAAATAAATAGTTTTATGTTACTCCTGTGTTTTTGCTGCTGTAAGATTGATTGCATTGATTTTCTCAGTGTGACTATGTCTTTACAGATGAGCTAAGCCATTAGCCAGTTTGAGCACTTAAGCAGTTGTATAACTTGGTTTTGTATGTCCTCTGCTGTAACTGTAGCAGATGTGCTGGTGTTTGGAGTCTATTAACGTGTGAACTCTGTGAGAGACAGCTTCAGGTTCCCACTTTTAGCTTATGAGGGGTAAAAAGTGACCTTCTTTCATGTTTTTTTTAAATTGGTTTCTGACTAGGAAAGTGTATGGGAAGTCCCATGAGATTGGCTTAAAGTTCTGAGTAGCAGTACCCCCTAGGGTAACTTTTTGCTTCCCTGATTAAGTGTGGTAGAGCTGTCATTTTCCAAAGTTTGTGCGCCTTGTTTCTCGGAACAAAAAATGGAGCTAAATCTGTCGAGCAGAGGTGTGATTCAGTAACCCAGGATGTACAGCTGCCAAGAAAAGGTGTGCTTCAGTAATCCCAGATGTACAGCTGCCAAGCAGAGGTGTGCTTCAGTAACCCCAGATGTACAGCTGTGAAGATGAAACAGAATCTGTAACCTACTGTTAACAGATGACTACCTTGGATAAGTGGAGTGGCATATTTGTGGAGGTGTGGGGTATGGTTGACCACACTCAAATGGCAAAACTGGGATCTAAACCGTGAGCATCTCAAGCATTAGTGAAGTGAAC
Organism: Protopterus annectens; assembly: GCF_019279795.1. Classification (NCBI taxonomy): domain Eukaryota; kingdom Metazoa; phylum Chordata; order Ceratodontiformes; family Protopteridae; genus Protopterus; species Protopterus annectens. The sequence continues at coordinate 1,672,337,088 of NC_056732.1, read as the reverse complement.
TTGAGTTGACCAAATGTTGGAAGTACTGGCTGACTGTCTCAAGTAGATCTTTAACCATGTATGTGTGGCGGCACTCTTTTTGTCCGGCCAAGATTCAGGAGGAAGTACAGGCAGTAACAACAGCGGTTTGAATGACCTGTCATTTCATTGTCTAGGTTTAAAGGTAGGTTTCTTTTAAGGCATCAAATGCCTACATCCTGCAACTGGAACATGCATATCACTACAGCTTTTATTAAAAATATGCATGTAACAGGTAAGTTGTACTGCTGAATTTTATTATTTGTGTGTGTATTATAAAAACGTAGATGTTTAAGCATCATATTTTAAATAAAAAAAGTGGGACTACAGCAATTTATTTGGGAATTGAGTTATGATGACCATCAGCTGTATGTCACTGGTCCATCTGCTTGATTTATGGCCTTGTATAATGTATGAAATGTTTAGGCCAAGAAGCGTTTGTGTGATTGAGCTTGAACAGGATCCTTGTTAATTTCCTTCCCAGCCCTTTCTAAGAAAGTTTACAGAAAAAAAGGTGATAGCAACAGCATGGATTGGGAACTTGTAGGCACCCTGTTAGTTTGTGTTAGTCGAAGCATGAATGCAGCGGATACATTTCCGTAGTGTAGATCCAGGCTGTATCACCTCTGTGGCCAGTGAGTGTTGTGACAGGGGTAGGTAATGTTTTTTTTTCTTTGTTTTGTTTTTAAACATGGACAAAACTTTTGGAGTGTGAATAAGAACAAATGCTTCTTGTTTTACCGGAATGGAATCAGAAGGTTAATGTGAAATGCTAGTCAGAGTATTCTGTTATACAACTGCATATTCCACTGAGAAATATATGTATATCAGGTGCAATGCAGTTATTGCATAACAAGAGCTTCTTGGCAGTTTTTAAGAAATTATTTTTAGCATTTGCTTTCTGTATCCTATTACATATCAGTCATGTATTTTGTTATGCCTTTGAAACTTGTTTATATGTAAATCTAGCTATTTGCAGAGTTCGTTTCCTCGTCTGTATTCCTTCTTTAGTTTCAGCAGCTATGTTTAATGTCGTATCATGCTCCACTGTCATTGAGTATTTTTTTGGGAGAAAGATGCATTATTTTAATCTTAGTTTTTTGCTTTTATCCCCCCAAAAGCTTTTTATTGTACAATAAAGATTTAAACAAACTGTCAGCTCCATTCAGAAGGTTTGATCTTCAGAATTCAAAAGTGTTTGAAATGGAGGAGGACCATAGTGGCTGTGCACAGAAGTGGCATTTGTCTTGATGATGCCCTTCACCTGCATCCTGTTACTCCTTTCCACTGCCCTGTCGTAGCCATTGGTACCACTCAATAAAAAGTGCTCCTCGGGTGCACCTTCCCCAGCTGGGACATTCACTTTTTTTTTTTTTTTTTTTTTAATATGAATTTGTCCTCCTTTGCTTTGAACCTTTGGTGCCAGAATCTGAACCTGCTCAGCTGTTTCTGTATAAAGTACATCTTTTTGTCATCAGTGAGTACATTTAAATTTGTGTAAGTTCTAGAATAGTGATCATTAGGTAGAGAAGAGTACATCTTTGTTCAAAGAATACTGCTGCAGTAATGTAACACTTGGACATTTCTATTCTTTGTCTTTTGCTTGCTTATTCCAGCAATGTCAGAGTTCTTCCTACTGTAATATCATCTTTCTCAAGGTCTGCAGCTGACATGCAAGCGTTATTTGCTTAGTTGTAGTGAAACAAGATTGCAGCTTGCATTCATCGCTTTGTGTTGCGGCTTTCAAACGTTTTTGTTAGAGTACTGTGTTTTCTGTAATTACTGTTTGTATGGCTATTTCTCTCCATTAGGGGTGGTTAAAGTCATTAATTTCCTTTATTGTAGCTACGACATGTAATGTGTTTTTATTTTTTATCTTTGTTCTTTCTGCAGAAATCTCTGGTATCATTTTTGGTAGGGAACAGTTTTCTTTTCCTTTGTGTTATCCTGCCTTATTCATTTTCATTACAAATGAATCCTAGCAGTTGCAGTGAACATTAGTAAGTTGTTTGTCTACATCATGTGTATGCCTTCTTATGGGTGATGTGAACTTTTTGTTAGGAAGTCTGTATTCTCTGATTCTACCTGAGTAGAGCACACCCTGCTCCTTTCCATTGAGATAAGTGAACTAGTTTTGGCTGTTAATTATAATCTTCTTATCTGGTGTCTCTAATACCCAGGCCCACTGGCTATACCCAGATTTGTAAGCATTACAGTCTGGAATCAAACCCTTTCCACCAGTGGCCCTAGATAAAACAGGACATGTGTTTAGTTTTGTGTCACTTAGAGTTACTTTTGAATCACATCACAAGTAGCTAATTATTGTGCAAGTTTTAGTACAAAAAGCCCCCATAGAAATGGATGGATGATAGCGATTAAGAAAATTATACCACTGTGCAGTTTTGTTCAGAGAAAACCCCCTTTACATCTCCTGTTACAGAGGAGCATCTCTGAGAAAGAGCAACATTGAGGGAAAAGGTTAAGTACAACATAAATCTCCTTTGGTGATCAATGGTCAAAAGTAAGACCAGGAAAGTGTGACAGATAAGTTAATTGTAAGAACACGTCATAAGCTGACATCCATGCCATAAAATGATGTGTAAGAAAGCTTTGTTACCAAGCTAAAAGTGCATACAGACATCTGCCAGAGCTGACATCCTTAGTACTGCTTCACATCAAAGCCTGCATTATACAGGAACAGATTTTAATGCAGCTTGATAAGGGCAGAACCTCGTCATAGGTCTGGGAACCAGCTTTGGGCTAGTGAACATTCCACAGGCACAAATGTGTTGGTCAGTTTTGGTCCTAACCCTTACCACATAACACTGAATGTTTGATTTTGACACCAAATAGTTCATATACAGCAATTCTTCATGTGCATTACTAAGTGCTCTCTGTCTGGTATCTTGCAGTACCTAGTGTCAGATGATGACACCAGGTGGTTGTGCCTCTATGAGGAGTCTAGGTGGTGTCAGTGGATATAATAGGTACTTTATGCCTTATTGGATGGGAACTCACATGTGATGGCTCCCCTTTCCTTTTAGTTGCTCCCATTTGGCCAAATGTCTGCTTCAGATGTTCTCAGTAACATGGCCGGAGTCAGTGGTGGTAGATACTCCAGAAATGATGGATCTTCTTGGTGTCCCCTTACTTCAGGACTGGCTGCATCAGAGACTTTCCATGTAGATGCCCTTTTGAGGGCTCTGCTATGGTTGTTGTCCCATGGAATCACAGTAAACTGTTATGAGTCATCTGTCTGACTTCAATTCAGAGATTATCTTCATTGGGGTGGATCTGGACATATCTTGAGCTGGTGCTTTGTACCTGAAAAGTGGGTTGAAGAAATCAAGAAGTTGGCATCTTGAGTGACAGATCAGAGGTAGGTGGAGTCTCGCACCTTTCTGTATTTCATTGTGCTGATGATGGCCATGGTTTTCATTCTCTCCTAGGTTTGCCCATGTATACATTTTGTTACATTGATTGTTCTCTGATTTGTCAGTAGCTTTAGAGCTATTTGAAGCTGGTACACCTGGGAGAGCTCACGTATCATCTCTGTACAGAAGTGAAATCACTTGAAGTGGGAGCTTCACATAAATCTTTTTGGGCTGAGGTAAGTTTGCTAACTCTGCAGGAGGAACTAAAGCCTGAATCCTCTGCAGGAGAGGTCAGACAACTAGCCTATAACATGGTACTTAAGACTCATAAGGGACAATGTTGACTTTCACTTTTGCACAGCTAGCATGGCCATTGATGACATCATCATCTTGGTAGAAGTTCACATTTCAGCACATATAAAATTGAAGGATTACAAGCTACGTTTGTAGTGCTATTTTTGAACTTGGTTGGTGAAGCATTTAATTCAGATCATCTTGCTCCAGAAGTTGTACTGTTTACTGTAAAGGGAAATGCAGCTGTTCTCATGTCATGGTTCCTGCAGCCAAGCTGATTTGGCATGGACACTGAACTTAGAAAAAACACCAAAACTTAATCTTGTCCCTTAGTTACTGAGAATGCAGTATTTTCTGGTGTCTCATTATTTGTTCCCATAGATGCTACCCAAACTAAGACAGAGATGTTCTGTTCGGGAGACATCAGGTTGCATCTGATGAGATTGTTGGGTCAGTAAGAATGTTGATCTCTGTACACATTCTGCAGGAGTTTTGAAATTCCTTCAGGTTACTAGGTTCATTTCTGCCAGTGGAGACAGTTCTTTTTGGTAACAAGTTCTTGTGCAGTTTGTGAACCTCTAAATCTTTTGGCCTGTGTCAGATAATCTGTTTGATCCAAGCCTTCTTTGATATAATGGTGCATGTTTTCATTATTTTTGCATATTTCAGAACTCTGGCTTAGAACAGGTTAAGCAGTTGCAGAAGGGAGTTGCTGCCCACATAGCTTTTCTCCTAGAGAGCTAAACTTTTACAAACTTGACTGGTTTTTACTGTGCTGTACAGTGCAGGACTGCAAGTTTAAGTCAACAACCAGTCAGGAAACCCTCTGTATTAAGATGTGCAGCAATAAGACACTGCGAACACTAGCAGAGTAGCTTCTCTAATACCAAAACTGCAAAAAGTATTCTAAATGAATAAAACCTTGGCATAAATAAACTTTAGCATTGTTTTCACTTAGAGCACACAGATGGAAATTGCCGTTAAGTAAGCAGTAATGCCTCCAGTGTGTGTTATTGCGCATATGCTTAGGTTATTGGCTGTTTGTTAAACTATTTTGTACTTTTTTAAGTTATATATGTATAAAATATAATATTTTTGATGCAAAGCAGTTCCTCTGCCTACTGTTTCAAACTTGCTGTAGTATATACTATAATCAGGGACACTTTTATTACTGTTAACTTGAGACATTGGCAGAATAAGAGAATTCTAATTATATACATATTCTGAAGTAAAAAAAAGTGTATAACTCTGTTTGTTACATATTTTACAATGATCCCCTATTAATATTCCAAAACGTGCACGCTGATTCGCCAGCGTGCCCATTGTAAATCCCACAATATACCAACAGAAAAAGGTCCGGTCGCCCGGAATTTTTTCCATTGGTATAAAGTGCTAAATACATTTTTTTTTTAACAAATAAAAAAGAAAAAAAACGGAGCAACGGGAGACTTTCTTTTCTCCGTTGCTTCCGTTTCAAAGCATTGATGTACTGGGTATGCATGGGACGCAAGTCACATATGCATATGCAGTACATCAGAACAAGGAAGCAGTCTACCACAACCAGCGGAAGAACAGTAATGTGCCGTTATACAAAGACATTATTTAAGAAAAATAAGTTGTTTTTTTTTCTTAAATAATGTCATTGTATAATAGCAGTAACTGCCTCCTTGGTTGTGGTTTATTGAAATTTACCCATGGATGGCTTTATTTAATCAGTCGGGCTTCGCCCTCATGATTAAACCACACCAACCGTGGGTAAATCTTCAATATACCACACCACGTCGTCGGTTATTGCTTAAATAATTCAGCACCTTTTCTTTAAAAGTCACCAGTTTTAGGAGGGATTGAGGGGGGACAGAGCTAAAATTTGAGTCAAAATCTGGTGTCCCTGACGTGATAGGCATGGACTTCATGTCCTGTTGAAAATGCATATTAACATAAATCTTGTCATTATAGTAACTTTCTAATTTTAAAAGAGAAGTATTTAAAATGTGTCTGTATTTTTGAGTCTTTGTCCCCCCCCCCATTATTTATCCAGAATTCTTGAGCTAAGAGGTTGAACAGTATGCATACCTCGTAATTTTAGGTGAGTTGCATCACGTCTCTCTGTCTCTATCTCTCTCTCCCGCTTTTATGTATGCAAGCACCCATAAACTTACACACGCAGAGAGAAACCTAAACAGACTCATACAAGCTCGCACTTTTTTAATTTTTTAATTATCCATTTTGTTTTAAATTTACATTCACTACACAGCAAAAGAACTGCTTAGCGAATGTAAAATAATGGATCAGTCGATCTGACTTTCATGCAGGCATACTCACACACAGATATACACACTTCTTATAATTTTTTTGTTTTAATTTTACATATCTTACATATGCACTACTTTGTGAGTGTAAAATAGTGGAGGACATTATCTCCGTTACAGTCTGATCTCCATGGCAGCTTAATATGCTGCTGTGATGTGGCAGACTCATTTTTCAACATGCATTACCTGTGAATTAAAATACCCTGCTGGAGAATGTTTGTTCTCCAGTTGGAGTGGTGAGTCCCCACTCTTTACAACTGTACAAGGCCTGGCAAGTTTCCTTTTTTACAGCAAGAAAAGGCTCGACAGTTTTTGTTTTGTTACACACACACACACACACAAAAAAGTCCTAAACTGTGGGGTTTCTCCAGTTCCTTCCCATCTCCCAAAAAGCGTGTTGTTTGACTGTTTGCTTAATGTCCATAGATGTTAAATTTATTTTTGCCCTTGTGGCCTTGGTTGTGGCTGAAAGAGTTCTAGGATAGTCTAGTTCACATTAATTAAATTGAGTAAAATAATTAAATGTTAGTAAAGGGTATAAAAGTGATGGAGTGGTAATAATTTTAAATTCTGAGAGCTGTAAATGTTTATCTCAGAAGAGTGAGACAGACTATGCAAAAAAGGGAATTTGCATATACCTAGTGTGGGACTGCTAGGTCTTGGAGTATTCTCATTTCTTTTAGATGTGGTGATCTCAGAGTTAGTATAAGTAGTGAGTGTGTGGGGCTTGCTCACCGTCCTTGCAAAAAAAGAATAACTATTGGCATTCTTTGTTTAATTTGGCTGTTTTTTGTAATTGTGAGATTCTGTTATGGATCTTGGAATTGCAATAGGGAGCCGATGGAGTGAGATAAGAGAGATTGAAAGACTCCTAAGAGCCTTTTGAAAGACACTGCAGCATATTTCAGGAAAAGAAGCTTAGTTGCATGGAGTTTGACACAAAGCTAGAAATCAGCAGCAAAAGGCACAATCCAAAAACGTTGAAATAAGTGAGTGCAAGAAACCAGCTGACAACATACATGATGGAAGCAGATGTGTCAGAGTTCACATAAATGGGACTGGCATGGAAAATCATGACAAGGAGAAAGGTAAAGGCATTCAATTGAAAAAGCTGGGTTCTTTTTATCCAGCAGGTAAGGATAGTGGTAGACCCTGTCTTTATTGGTAATCTGTCTTTTATGGTTTTGTAGGGAGGTGAACCGTAACATGTGCTTACTTTATTTGTATATTTATTATTTTTCTATTTCAGCTGGCCCAAGGGCATCGAATAATTATCCTGCAGACAATGGAGACAGTAGTGAAGGATAAGATTAACAACATCGATCAAGTCTGTGCCAAGAATGTCATCTCCTTGGCCTCTGATGAGATGACCAAATCTAAGGTGACTACTTAAGATAATGGAACTCTTTAGCCTATAAATTGCTGTAGTCAGAAATGTGATACTTCTATCTTTGAAGCAAGTTTTCAGTCCTGTTAACTGCTGTATTCCTGCTGTGTAACATAATGCCTCTTATTTGTAACAGTTTGCTGGCAGGTAAGTGTGACTGGCAGTTTTGGAATTGGTCTTTATTAATGATTACTTTCCGTCTTGCTGCTGCTAATGCCCTCAAATGTCCAGCTGCATGCTGTGGTCAACAGTGATTAATTTGTAAAATATTATACCAGTTCTGAGACCACTATACTAAGTTGTAGCTGAAATGCATAATATTTGCAGAACAGTGCCATTTATGAGGGACCAACAATTTGCCATATGGCATGTGCACCTTGCTGACTAGACTATACGTCGCACATGCTAATAAAGGTTTCAGCCTAATCTGTTAAGGCTTTCTGATGAAATTGCAATGCATACTGCAAAAAAAAAAAATAAAAAATCAGCCAGGGACTAGCATTACTTTCTTTAACCATGGGTTATAACAAGGGGATTGTGGGTTTTCATATCCACACTTCAGGAGGCAATTATCATAGTGTTTGCACTATAATTAAATGTAAGTAATCCCTGCTGTCAGTTCTGTATCCAAGTTCAGTGTTAGTGTTGTTATGTAACTGTTAACAGTAGAAATATAAATAATGTACTGTCTCTTTCCATCACCAGTCAGCAATCCTCTAGTTTGCAAAACATTTAATGTGAAGTAGACATGTCGTGTATGGTTCCACCCTGTTATAGATTCTGTTAACCACATGGTAAATGTAAAGTCAGCACTGTTTCTGTTGTACCCCCCCACCAACACACACACACACACACACACACACACACACACACACACACACACACACACCCTTGATTGATCTTCATACGCATGAACTGATGGCATTGGTAAAGTGATGTTACCTGTTGGACCTTCTTTCCCACATCAGCAGATGTCCTTTCATTCACTGCTGCAATATTCTTAATATATGGGGATGTAGCTCGCAAGGTGACCTGACGTCCTGCCAGTATACCAATGCTTTAGGTTGCTGCAGGGTATGCCATATATCACTAGTCTATTGCTTGCATAGCATAGGGCATAAAAGGGATGTCCAGCTGTGCCTTCCTTGGAACTTCTTTGCCGCCAGTCTGAACACCATCCTGTGATCGTTGGTCTGATCACCAGAGTTGTTCTTGTGTTGTACTGGTGTACTTTGACTCAGAGAAGTGTCCTGTTGGGGGCGTTTTTCTTTTATTTGGTTGCTTTGTTTATATTTGTGGTTAATGTCATCCAGAATGGGGAAATGCAATTGTGGGAGACAAATTCCTTATAAAGATTGCCACAAGCAGTATTTGTTTTGCTTGGGGGCTGCTCATGACCATACATCTTGCAGTATTTGTCAGGCCTTTGTCCCTAAAACACTGAAAAGTTGCCTTTCCTCCCTCTAAATGTATTTAGAGAATCAGTGTCTTAAACACTTGGCTCAGGGCTCGATAGAAGGAGCTTCTAGAGCTAAAGTACAGCCACCAACAAAGAGGAGGCCAAGACTGCTAGGTTGGGTTCTTTGGCTGCGCCTTCCTTATCAGACATCTCCCTTGAGACTAATGAAGGCCTGGAGGTTCACCCAGTTCCAGAGTCTGATTCCTCTGCTGTGTCCTGTTCAGAGATTATGTATTCTGCTGCTCGCACATCCTTGGAGACGTTGCAGGCATCTTTCACAAATGTCCAGGGAGAACCTTGGTTTGTGATTACAGAAAGGCCTAGTGTTATTCTATGGATATTAGTGAGGGAGGAAGTGCCGAGAATGATTGTGGAGTGCAGGCCTACATCTGGGCTTTCTACCTTTCATAAGGCAGATCTCCATTTAAAAAATAAACAAAAAACAAAGCATTTATCTCTTGCTCTCAAAGACCCTCAGAATGATTGACAGAATTATACCCTGAGCCTGTTTAAGGCCTTATGGTACTGAAGCAGCCTCAGGAGGGGGGGTGTCACTGTTCCAGCTCCTCCTTGGTCATATTCCCCTATCAAAAGGGTTAGAGATCAGGATTCCTCGGATAAAGAGGTAGATTCTGATGAAGACTCCTTGGCCTACTCCACACAGATTCCTTCTCCTTTAGGCTGTGACTGTGAGGAGGAGGAATCCACCAGCCCACACTCTCCTGTTGAAAAGCTCTCTCTCGAGGATACTATTGTAATGTTGAATGGAGTATTTCAAATGGGATTGCTCTCTGGTGCCTGATGTGCACAAGAGATGCTATGAGCTCCTTCAGATGGATTCCCTTTACACCTTCTGCTGTACCTCCTGTTTTGCCTACCTTTTTCTTTGCTTCACAGGCTTCAGATTCCCAATCCTCTGACTATTTCGTAAGGTGCCAGAGGACTGCAAACATTTATACAAGTGCTGTTCTGCTGATCTCTCTGTAGTTTCTGTGGCTTCTGATAAGCTTTCCAAACTACTGCCTTCCACTAAGCTTCTTCCCTCTGATAGACAGTAGGACTATGGAAATGCTGGGCAAGAAGGTTTCCACTTAAGCCACCCTTCCCTTCAGAGCCATAAATTATCAGATTTACATGACCAAGTAGGTCCTGGCCCAGCTTTCCCAAACTTTAGCTGAACTTTCTGATTCTGAGGTTAAGACTTCTGTCTTGTCCCTGTTGGGGACTTTCTCTCAGGTAGCTAGACACTCCATTAAGAGCAGTTATGATGCAGCAGATTCTTGTCCAAAGCCACAGCTTCTGGTTCTGTACTGAGGAGATATTCCTGGCTACATCTTCAACCTTTGCCTGATGACATTAAAACAAAGGTGATGGATGCCTCTCTGGATAACAAGTGCTTGTTTGGTACTGCTGCTGCAGATTTGTTCAAGTCTGTACAGGAAGAAGACAGAGTTCCAGGATCTGAAACATATTTAGTTTCTCCTATTCCTATGTTTCAAAGGAATGATCCTAAGTCGGACTTTAGGTTCATAGGTGTTTACTAGACTAACGACCAACCACAAGGGCCTTAAGCCTAGCTATGAATTCCAAATCTCTGACGAGTTCTGATACCCTTGATAAGTTTAAGTACGTGTCTGGGAGGTGAACCATTTACAGGTTACCTTTGTCCATTAGAGACATAGGTGCCAAACCAAGGATGAATTTCCAGTTTCCCATCCAATTGTCCAAGTTGCACTTCAATTGGATTGGGGAGGAACTCTGCTTCACATGGATGGGGAACCTGTTCCATAGACTGAGTAGTCACTGGCATGCATACCTATCTCTCCAGCAGGTCCTGTTTATATCACAGGCAAAGTTTAAGTCTTTAGAGTGGGTAATTCTGGTACTGTTTGTTTTGTGAATATGCAGTAGGTCCATCAGAGTGGGGTCTGACAATGCCCTGTATGGCAGGCATAGATGTCTCCTCAGAAGCCTGTAGGAGACAGAATACAGGGAATAGGGCCTTGAGGCAGTCTGCATAGGACATATTACTTGTGCCCTGCATTCTTCTGAGAAACCTCTGTGGACATTCCAGATGTAAAGTATGCCTGGTTAGGTACATACCAAAGGGGGCATTGTACTTAGTGATAGGTCTGATGAATGCCGAATACAGTGGAACAATGACTTCCTTGGACTTGGATGCTAATACCTTTGTTTATAAGTTGCACAGTATAGAATGATTTCCTCACCACTGTAGACACGTGATGACCAAAGGCTAGAATACTTTCTGTGCGTGTCCCCAAGTCCCTGACTACTGGGTCAACTCTAAGGGGTGTGTTGTCAGTATAACAGCAGGGATGGATGACTTCCCAAAGGATACTATTATGCATTTCTTGACATTTAGTTTTAGTCCATGACTCTGACACCAGTTGTTTGTCTGTGTCAGTCCCTCCTGTAGAACATTTATGTCAGTATTTTGCGATCATCTGCAGATATAGTCAGCCAGAGACCACTGACATTGGCCTTGACCTCTGAGAAGTAAGTGCCAAAAAGGAGCGGTCCAAGGACTGATCCCTGAGAGACTCCACTTGTGACTGGCCTCTTTGTAGCAGTGGACTCTCCAATTATAACTTCCTGGGTCCGGTCTGTGGGCCAGTTAGCTATCCACTGGGTGACACATGAGTTTTTACCTAACCTCTTGAGTTTGTCAACAATGCCCAAGTGCACTATTGTGTCAGATGCCTTGGCCAGGTCAAGGTGGGCAGTGTGAACTATTTTGCCCTCATTCATTGCTTTTGTGACCTTCTCAAAGAAGTCCACCAGGTTGAGTAGGCATGACCTTCCCTTGATGAAACCAAACTGGGTTGGGTCCAGTGTCTGGAGGTTTACTAAATCTCTGTTGATCATCTCCATGATAATTCTTTCCATGGCTTTACATATAAGACTAGTGAGACTTATGGGTCTGTACTTTCCAGGGTCTGTAGATGGCCCATCTTTGTGCAGAGGGATGACTGTTGCCTTTCTCCATTCTTGAGGCATGGAGCGTGTTTGGAGGCTACAGCTAAATAGTAATTCCAGAGACCCTGATAGGTCATGTTTCATGCTATTTAGAAGGCATCCTGGGGTTTTGTTTGGGCCCATTGATGCAGTGTTCTTGGTGTTTAGAGAGAGCATTAAGCACCTGTTCCCTAGTGATAGTAGGGAGAGTTATATTTGATGATATTTCCTGAGGGAAGGCTGAGGGGGAGAGAGGAGCACTTGGAGCTGAATTTATCAGTCAGGAGGTGTGCTATATCTTCTGGCTCAGTGTAGGTGACTTCATTTACAAAGAGCTCTGCACACAATTGTGTATTGTGTTTGAGGTTGTGGACATAGCTAAAGAATGCTTTTTGGTTGTCCTTGGCCTGGGAGGCCAAGCTTACCTCAAATTTGGCTTTGATAGACTTTGTCCAGTGAGTTGTTTAGTTTAATGAGAGTGCTTTTATCCTGCTAGGTGCTGCACCGTATAATTTTTGCCATGATTTAGCAAAATAAACCTTGATCAAAATTTTTTTTGTGTGTGTGTGTGTGCATGTATGTGTGTGTATGTATGTGTGTGTGTATATATATATATATATATATATATATTTATATATATATATATATATATATATATATATATATATATAAAATGTATATATGCATAAAAAATGTGTATAAATATATATATAAAATGTATATATAAAAATACAATACAAAAAGTATTTGAGTTTGGAAATTTGCTCTAAGTAGACATTTCAGTTGTGACTCAAGTTGAATGGTCTATGCCGCCTTGTGTGGTTCATATAAAGCCTTTTACATAGGGAAGACTTCTCGAAAGTTTTGGGAAAGCAGAAGCATATTAATGATATTGCAAAAGCAAAATCTTCCAATGTACTTTTTAGGCATATTGCACTTGCACCAGATCACAAACTTTCTTTTGTGGTTCTGGATAGTATGAAGGAAGATCCTAGAGGTTTCACCACTGACAAACATCTTTGTAAGAGAGAATTAGTCTGGATTCTCCACACTTAACGCTATGACTTCCCCTGGTCTCAATGAAGCCTGCTCCATTCTACCTATCCTGAAACTTGAGAGTTTGGAAGGTTAAGTTGTGTGTGTGTGTATATATATATATATATATATATATATATATATATATATATATAATGTGTATATATATATATATATATATATATATATATATATATTGTAGACAGGTTGTGAATCAAATACTTTTTGTACTGTGTTTTTATATATACATTTTATATATATTTTATATACATATTTTTTCATGTGTATGTATGTATATGTGTGTGTATATATATATATATATATATATATATATATATATATATATATATATATACAAAAAAAAATTTTGATCAAGGTTTATTTTGCCAGTTTCATTCATGTTTTTAGTGGCATTCAAAAAGTTTTCTGTTGAGAGTTAGGCATTTTATCTGGTCCCAATTTCTTCTAATTTCTTAAAATTTTAATATCTAAATATTCAAATTTGTAATTACTTAAAAATTGTCATTATTTACTAACATCACATGACTTTTGACCTTGTGTATTTAAGTGATTGTTTGTTATATGGTAGTGCTGAAGAAGTCTATTACCAGATGAAAGCGCTTAACTGCCTTTTGCAATGAAGTGTTATTAAATGGTTGTTGGTCTCATCGTCTTCTGGGTTCATCTTTGGTTCTTGGTGTTTGTGTTATTTGTGGATTACTGCTTATGGCTTCTGGATGAACCCTGAGAATGGATGCTATTGACCTGTCTTCTCAAACTAATGGAATTGGTAACTTCACCTACTGGCTCCTGGAGGACCTGTTGGATTTATAGGAATCTTTGCTTTCTTTGAGCCTCTGATTTCTTTCTGTACTCTCTCTTTATTCAGTAGACAGTAAGGCAGGAGACTCTCTGTGGGGGAGCGGCAGACGCGTGTGGGGCATTGTGGGTGGAGGGAGGAGTTTGAGACTGGAGTTTGGGTCTGGGAAGTGCGTACGAGTTGGGTCCGAGGGTTGGATCCATCGCCCAGTAGTGAGTGAGAAAGAAAATGGACAACACAGATGCTAAGTTATGGTAAGTACATAATTTATAATTAAAATATTTTGTGTAATATAAATCATAAAGGAGCATTTATTATTTCCTTTGAATTTATAACTTGAATTCTGTATAATTCTGATTACAAAAGGGCAGACTACAGCTGATGTCTGATTTTTAAAGAACCATTTTATCAGAACAGTTAGGAGTTCATTTTATGTGTTCGCTCGTTGTATGTTTGTCATTTGCTTCTGTATAACCTTAATTGACTGTGTTTTTTTACATTATTTCTTATTTGGCAGCACTATAATAGAATGAATAGAATGCAGCATAGTGACTGCATGCAAAGAGAGTTAGTTATTGGGTAATGCATGCATTTCTCTAACTACTCTTAAATGTGTTTCTTTAACTACTCTTAAGAAAGTTGCCACCTTGAAAAGGGTAGTAGTAAGTTACATAGACAAGTGGAAATTGTGGGAGCAGTACATGTAGAAAAATGTTTTGGAAGAGGAATAAATTTTAAGAGATGGCAGGAATTGAACAGTTTATGTAATTTTGAATTGACTATATTGAATAGAACAATATTTGCTTTGTATAATGTTTGTAAATGTGAATTTGTTAATATGGTTTGATTACTTTGATATAAATGTAAGATGTGAGAGTGTTCAATCTCGCCGTTTGTTCTTACACATGGGTGTCGGAGCCGATCCTCGGCTCCGAGTCGGCTGCTTAGCAAAGCTTTGCATCCAGAAGAAGCTCGAGACCAACCTACCTCCCACAATCCCCTCTGCCTTTACCTCAGATCTAGTTTGCCGCTGCAACCGATCGCATCGTTTCTGAAGAGCTCTGACCAACTGGGAAGATAAGCTAACTTTTTTTCTTAAAAAATTTTCTTGAAAATTTTTAGGATTCTTGACACATATATTTAGTGTGTATATATATATATATGTGTGTGTGTGTGTGTGTGTGTGTGTGGTCTGGTCATCCTTTTTCTATTATATATAGTTTTTATATATATATATACATATATATATATATATATATATATATATATATATATATATAGTTTTACCATAGGGCCTACCCCACCTACTACTAAACTTAGAATTTGATACTTGCAATATTATTGCTGTGACTTACTAACCTATTTTGACAAATCCTCGAAGGAGTCTGTGTTTTGTGATAGTGTACAGTACTTTTCTTGCAGAATGTCTGAGAAAGCTAAGTCAGGATTTAAGAGGTGTCAGTGTGGGCAGAAGATGTCTGTCACCGACAACCATAGCTCCTGTGTCTACTGTCTTGGCCCTCTCCATCTACAGGAAGACTGTTCTATTTGTCATTCCTTTAGTGGAAGGGTCATGACAGATAGGCGCAGGAAGCTTATGGACAGAGGTCTTTTGAAGCCTGCCTTCCAGGAAGCTCTTGACAAGTCAGACCAGGCTTCTAAATCCTCGAAGCGGAGCTGACGATCTATCCTTGGTTCCGGGACCGAGAGTCGAACCGATGTTTCGGTGCCGACTCTCCCCCTCGGCACGGATCACTTCGGCTCCGTCCTCGGGGTCGATGCCCTTGGCTTCCACGTCGGAGATACCTCCGCGTTCTTCGGAACCGGGGGATTCCTCGGCTCGGGGTCCAGGGGCCTTCGACCTTATGAGGAAGGTATTGTCTTCTCAGACAACCACTTCAGCAGAAGCAACTTCTCCCTCCCATAAAGGTCCGTTGTCGTCTTCTGCGCCCACTACTACACAAAAGCGTCGAGCACCAGTGTCTCAGCCACTCCCAGAGGGAGCCCCTTCTTCCTCGGAGGCTTCATCGGATGCCCCCCCATGATGTTCCGAGGAAAAGATTGTGCAAGAGGAGGCACTTAGATTCTCCACAAGAATCCTTAACATCGGATACTGACTTGGATGAGTCAGAGGGGTCCCCAAAATCACCTTCGGAGGATGTCTCCTTTTCTGACATCCTGGAGATCCTGAAACAGAGAGGTGATTGGCAGGCCCTACCCCCTTATGAGGATGAGTCGGTTCTGCTGAAGGCATTTGGTGCTCGCCCTTCTTCCTCCTGGGTCACTCAGCCCTTCGACGAGTTAATGGAATTAATTGCTCGAAGGGCGTGGGAGGCACCTGACACAGTGGAACCAGTTCCCAGGTAGCCTAACTAGTATATAACTGCCCCTCAGGATAAGTCATACCTCACTAAGGGAGTTCCAGTGGACGCTATGGTGGTGGCAGCTGCCACGAAAAAGGAGATGTCCGAATCTTCCTCGTCCATTCATCCTCCTAACAGAGACTCTAGGACCATGGACAGATATGGGAAGTGCATTTTCAGCTCAGCGACTTTTTCCATGCGATCGCTGAACTACTTGACACACTTCACAAGATTACAGAGGGATCTAGTCAAAGAGTTGGGAGATACCCTCCAGGGTAGTACAGATGCTGCTGTCTCGGATAAGGTTACAGCACAGCTCAATACCCTTACATCTATTGTGAACTCGTCCATGAGGCTCATCTCGTATGCGGCTGAAGGGTCGAGTAGGGCTGCAGCTTCAGCGATTGCTCTTCGTAGGCAATCCTGGATGTGCCTGTGCTCCTTTGCGGAAGCCTTCAAGTCTTCCTTTACTAACGCCCCCTTTGATGGTGCCACTCTTTTTGGCCCCAAAGTAAAGGAGACCCTGACCTGGTGTGAGCAGGAGGGAAAGACTCTGTCTGCTGTCGGAGTCCGTTTTTCCACCCCATCCAGACCGTACCCCAAAGGGCAACGAGGTGGAAAGATGTGGTTTTGTAAACCCCAGGGTTCTTTCCCAGGCACACAGGGTGATGCCCCCTCCAGAGGCGGGGGGGGGCAGAAGTGGAAGACACCGCCCTGGCGGCAGAGGGGGTCCGCAGAACCAAGGCGACAGGGATACCATCCCTGGGAAGCCTTTCCAGCACTCCTGAGAGAAGGCCCGACTGTCCTGCTCTGGAGGCAGTCGGGGGACGCTTAGCTTTATACCCTCAGGCCTGACAAAACCTTACTTCAGACAAACTGGTAAAAAGCATTATTACCAGAGGTTACAAAATTCCTTTTCTATTCCCCCCGTTACCACAAAAAAGATTCCCATATGTACCACCCCATCTGCGAGAACTTGCAGCTATAGAAATCTCAAAGCTGCTAGAAAAAAAGAGTCCTCCAACCAGTCCCGGCGGACCAAAGAGGATCCGGAACTTACTCAAGGTTCTTTTTAGTTCCAAAAAAGACAGGGGACTGGAGGCCAATTCTGGACCTAAGCAATCTAAATACGTATGTGAAGAAAGAAAAGTTCCGGATGGTCACGCTTCAATCGATCCTTCCGTTCTTACAGAAGGACAACTGGATGTGCTCAGTAGATCTCAGGGATGCCTACTACCACATCAAAATGGCCAGATCGTCCAGAGATCACCTGCTCTTCCGGCTGGGAGCCAGCCACTTTCAGTTTCGGGCCCTGCCTTTTGGTCTAACCTCAGCCCCCAGGGTTTTCACCAAATGCATGGCAGTGGTAGCGTCTCACTTGAGACGCCTAGGATTCCGGGTGTTTCCGTATCTGGACAACTGGCTCCTTTCTGCCACCACCGAGCGTCAACTGATACAGGCCAGGGACTACACACTCAGCCTTTGTGTTCAGCTAGGGATTTCGATAAATTTCGAAAAATCTGCGTTACAGCCCTCGCAGCATATTTCATTTATAGGGGCAGATCTAGATACCCGTTCTTTGCTACTAAAACTCCCCTCCGCAAGAATAGCTTCCCTACAAGAACACGTTTCTCTCCTCCTATTGTCCAAAAAATCTCCAGCCAAACTAGTCCTGAAAGTCTTGAGACTCATGTCAGCTTTCCCTCATTGCAGTTCCCATGGGGAGGCTACACATGAGAGTTCTCCAATGGCTGCTGTTCGCACAGTGGTTGTTCCAACAATTACCACTGACACACGAGATTCACATTACGAACACCTGCAAAGCACACCTGTCCTGGTGGTTACAGAGTCTCAGTTTCATCAGCGGCCGACCGTTTGTGTTACCCACACCGTCGGCCACAGTGACCACGGACGCTTCCCTGATAGGGTGGGGGGCATCTTTCAGGGACAGACAGTCCAAGGCGAATGGACCAGTTTAGAGTACAACCTGCACATCAATGTTCTAGAAATGAGGGCAGTGTTTCTAGCGTTGCAACACTTCTCCCCCCTTCTACCTCTAGGGACCATTGCAGTTCAGACGGACAACATGTCCGTAGTCTGGTACATAAACAAACAAGGAGGAACCAAATCTTACCAGTTGTGCAGAGAAGCCATGAGAATTTGGCAATGGGCAGAATCCACGGGTCGCTTTCTGATAGCAACGCACATCCCGGGGTTATCCAACGTCATAGCGGACAGGTTGAGCAGAGCCATCCTGTTACCTCACGAGTGGTCCCTCAACCAGATAGTGGCAGAAAGAATCTTCCGCAAGTGGGGCCAGCCTTGCTGCAATCTATTTGCATCTCCAATGAACGCCAAATGCAGAAGCTACTTTGCCCTGTTACCCCCTCCAGGGGATGTCCCCAGGGACGCTCTGATTCACGGTTGGCCCCCGGGTCTCCTGTACGCTTTCCCCCCTATACCTCTGATACCCAGATTTCTTCAGAAAGCCAAGGACCAGAAGAGGACTATAATTCTCATTGCCCCATTCTGGCCTCGACAGATTTGGTTTCCCTTTCTTCAAGCTCACCAAATGCGGGAGCCCTGGATTCTGGACCCGGTGCCAGACCTACTGACTCATTCGTCAGGAGCTCCCCACCCGTCGCTCCTGTCCCTCAAGTTAGCAGCTTGGCTGCTCCCTACTTAGCCAGGTCTAATCTTCTCTCTACGGTGGTTCAGGACATTCTGGTAGCTTCTCATAAGGCTTCCACTACAAAAATTTACACCGGTAAGTGGAAACGTTTCGTCTACTGGGCGACTGCACAGCATTTAGACCCCTCAGTGGCCCCTCTAAACAAGATTTTGGAGTTCCTGTCCATGCTGTTTCATCAAGGGGCCTCTACTGCCACTTTAAAAGTTCAGTTGGCTGCTATTTCGAACTTTCATGTAGGAGAGAACGGAGCGCCCATTATGGCTCATAGGCTTTGTAAAGCCTTCTTGAAAGGGTCTTTTCATCTTAGACCAACAGTTAGGTTTCCTACAGCTCCTTGGAATCTAAATCTACTCTTATCCCAACTAATGTTACCACCCTTTGAACCAGCTTCTTCCTGTTCCTTAAAGTTCTTGTCCTGGAAAACTCTTTTCCTAGTAGCTATCACTTCAGCCAGACGAGTATCAGAACTTCAAGCTCTTTCCATTAAGCAGCCGTATTTAATTTTTCACCCGGACAGGGTATCATTACGCACCAACCCTTCTTTCCTCCCTAAGGTTTGTTCAGTTAACAACATTAATCAGTCATTTGAGCTTCCCACATTTTTCAAAAACCATTCCAGTAAGCTGGAATATATGTTGCACAAGTTGGATGTTCATAGACAACTCAGATTCTACCTAGATAGAACTAAAGACCATAGAAAAGCAGACCAACTCTTTATAGCCTTTGCGGACAACAAAAAGGGCATGGCAGTGACGAAACGTACTCTTTCCAAATGGCTAACCAATTGTATTACCTTTGTTTATTCTGCTTCTAATCAGAGTTTGCCCACCAAACCAAAGGGACATTCTACTAGATCAGTTTCTACATCTTTGGCTCATGCGGCTCGTCTGCCTTTGGACACTATTTGTGCAGCCGCCACTTGGTCTAAACCACATACGTTCATCACTCATTATAAAGTGGACAGGACTTCCAGGGACAGAGCATCTTTTGGTTCCACTGTGCTCAGGAACATTCTTCCGTGAGTCACTCAGGGTAACGGAGCTAGGGCGCTACCCATGTGTATGAACAAGCGAGATTGAACACTCTCACATAAAGAAGTTATGACCTTACCATAACGCTCCATGTGGAGTGTTCATCTCGCTTTGTTCATTCCACCCTCCACCCTCAGGTCTGGAAGAACGTTCGGTTTAGAAGTCTGGTCTGTTTGTCTCCCACTAGTGGTCTCTCTGTTGTTCTACTGGCTTGAGCTAGTTACGTTCCTTATGTATACGTATGTATTCTTTATAGGTGATTACATTGTTATTGCTGGATCTGGTGTTGTTTCTTGCAAACTAGATCTGAGGTAAAGGCAGAGGGGATTGTGGGAGGTAGGCTGGTCTCTAGCTTCTTCTGGATGCAAAGCTTTGCTAAGCGGCCGACTCGGAGTGGAGGATCGGCTCCGCCACCCATGTGTAAGAACAAAGGCGAGATGAACACTCCACATGGAACGTTATGGTAAGGACATAACTTCTTTTTTTGCCTGTATCGCAAGTGATAATTCAGTAAAGGTGTTTCCTTAAAAAAAAGTTGCCACCAACATCAGACTTAATTCTGGAGATGATTTTTGTGTGTGTGTGTATATATATATATATCAGTTGAAGGTTAAGGAGAAGAATAGCAAACGCAGAAAGTGTTTCTATTAATTAAGTATGCAACCACAGAAAACAAATGTAACAGTGGTTCTGGAAAGAGGTGGTTAATAGGAAGTGATATTTAAAAGCCATACAGATATAGAGATAACCGATAGAGAATACTGTATATGAAGAAAAGTGTAGGAAGGCAAGGAGTTGGGATGTTAATAGTGTCCCAGTTTATTATATCAGGACTGTATCCTTTAATTTCCAATGCAATGATTAGAAATGCCTTCATGAAAATAAATATATATTCAACAGTGGGGCCAGACAAAATCACTGGTATTTCCTTAAGAACTAAAAATGAAATAATACCTACTTTACAACTTATTTTCAACAAATTGTTAAACGCATTGTTCATGACACTTGGAAAATATCACCCCTTTTCACAAGAAGGAGAGGAAATACTTAGTAATTATAGGTTAATAAGTTTAACTTCTGTAATTGTTAAATATTTTGAAGGATGCTTACTGGAACTAATGGATATTTCTGATGTTGGACTACCTGCAATGAATATTGATCAGCATGGCGGTCGATTAGCATTTGAAAGACATGCGTAGAATGGGCGTGCCTTAGTTGAAGGTTGGGTGTCGAGCTGGCACCTGTAAAAAAAATCTACTGCCAATCATTAGCGGACCGGAGTTCCACTGTGGTGATCCCTAACCGGGAAAAGCTGAAAGAAGAACAACCTTGTTACTGGAACAAATGAATCACCAGCTACTAGGCTGGAGGGTTACACATACTAATGGTACTAGTACAAACTCTCAGCTTGGTGCCAACCCTGATCCCCCCAATTTTCCTTCGACACAGAGAATTATGGTTCAGTACAATAATGGGTGTAGCAGCAAGGAATTTGCCGACTTCCAAAGGTTTAAGGACAATATTTTTGATATGCAGCCAGTTAATGAAGGTGAGCCTGTAGTTAATTCTAGTGTGGAGAAAAGCCAGGCTTTTTTAGAGTAATTTAAAACATTTGAATTCAAACTGTTGTCCTTTTTAAAAACTTCAGTTAGAGAACATTTATTTGAAAGAAAATTTGAAGCAAGGACTGGTCCCAAAGGGTCTGCACATTTGGTGGTTCCCCAGTGGTGTGGACAAAAGGGTCCGACTTTCATAAAGCCTTAATTGATGTGTTCAATAAAGCTGGCCAAGAAATCATCAGGCTTATTATCTGGAATAATGACTTTATTGGCTGAAAAACTGTCTAGGGAAGTTGATGAACTTAATGATGTTATGTTCTGACAGTTTATTTGACTTTTATTTCACCAACTATAATAACATTTTCAAGAAGATTGATAATGTGTGCCAGTCAATTTATGACAGAATGCTAAAAAAGTTAAATAGAGAATGTGAAGCATATACCAAGGGGCAGGCATACCTGGAACCATCACTTCCTACTCTTAGGTGATTGGCTGAATCGAACATGGTGATTGACAGGGCAAACGAGGTTAGAAATACATCCCCTTTGCGAGTTATGTCTCCACCTACACAGTCAACACAAGCAGAGAGTGTTAGGAGATCAGAACGGATTAAGGAGAGGGGAGAAAATAGTAATTCTAACTTTGAACAGCTTGGACCACGTCCTCAAGTGGCCAATAATGAAGGTAATGTAATAATCGTTACAAAACTGTCGGGTGGCAAAAAAACGTAATGGCAAAGGGAATAAGGGAAAGAACTGAAGAGGTCAACGGAACAGTTGGTAAGTATTATGTCAAACCAGCCAACTGTTGCACAAAGTTTTCCAACAACAGAGAATGAACTTTTGAATACTGGTAGTGACTTTAACAACAGTTTTCTTATTGCTAATGACCTTTCCTTCGTTAGGAGTGTAAAAATTTCCTTGGATGTTGCTAATATGACTGTTAACATGGCTGGCAATGTGGCTGCTGTTGAAAATACTGTTGATAGACCTTTGCTAATCAGTTCATGTTACATGATGGGGATAGATGTCGTGAGTGATGCAAATAGTCATGGAAGTGATTTGATTTCATTGAACTTCACCTGTAATAGTACTGTTATCAATAATGCATGTGAATTCATTCAGAGTAATGGTCCTGAATTGATATGTAATTCTTCCAAGGACTTCACAATTATTCCAAAGTTAATTTTTCAGTAGCTCATGCTGATTTACTCAGTAAAGGTTTAACCTATGTACCTGCCCGGAAAGTTGATGTAGCTGAGGTGCTTATGGATTTGAAATTGTATACCAGGAAACTAAATTTGTCACTTTGGTTCAAAAATAACAATAGTGACCTGAATACCAATAATGAACATGTTAACAGAAAGCCAATCACCTTTAGTCCACCTTTGAATAATTTGTTACTAATTTATGAAAGGATGTGTGAGCAGGACATTCGCAAGTGTTTTCATAGGAATAATAGTAAGTGTAATATTAATCTCCGTCAGGAAGAAGAAAGAATGTTATCTGATTTAAGTTCTAATGGTGATATTAGGATCATGAAACCTGACAAGGCTGCCAGGATTTGTATATTTAACTCTAGTGATTATTCCAGCCAAATGTTTGAGTTATACACTGACACCTATAATGAGATCTCTAGGAATAACTTGAACTTTGCTTATAGTAAAATTAACATCATCCTATATGACATGTGTATGCAAGGTCAAATAGCTGGCGATACTTATCACTATTTAGTCATTAAACACCCTGTGGTTGTCAGCATTTTTGGTATATAAAAAATTCGTAATGACCTAAGCCATCCTCCGTTAAGACCCATAGTTGATAAAGGAAGACATAAAACTTTCTATTTGGCTAAATATGTCAGTACGGTGTTAAAACCATCGGGCAACAAGATTGACCATATTTATAAGGACTCCTGGGACTTTCTTACCAGGTTAGCCAAAATTGAATTCACTAATGATTGCCTGCTGGTTACTATAGACGTCCGAAACCTGTACTCTGTTATCCCACACAATGGTGGACTAGAATGGCTCGAAGATATACTATTTGATATTGGTGAGCTTGAATTTGATAAAATCAACACCAAGATAATATTGATGGAGTTAATTTTGTCTAATAACTTTATAGTCTTTGTAGGCCAATTATTCAAACAATGTACTGGAGTTGCTATGGGTGCAGCATGTACCCCTAATTTTGATAACTTAGTTATGGTCTATTGGGAGAAAAAATATATTTTCTGGCGTCCTTTCAAGATGTGTTGGAGTTTCTATACTAGGTTTTTGGACGATATGTTTATTGTATGGGTAGACACCATAGAAAGACTAGTTGAATTCATTGACTATATTAATGTGAACACAACATTCTTAAAGTTTACATATTCTGTGGACAGAGATTCTATGACTTATTTGGATATTAGATTGGTCAAGGATTACACCAACAGGTGTTTCTTGTCCAGTATTTTTAGAAAGAGCACTTTTTGTAATTCATACCTCCATCATGATAGCTGGCACCCACCTTTTCAAAAGAAGCCAGTAGTAAAAGGGCAAATGGTGAGACTAGCTAGAATGGTGTCTGACTTAACATTTCAAGAAGTGTACACCTTATGCAATATGCTCATTAACAGGGGTTATCCTCCAGATTTATTAAGAAAGTTCAAAGTGAAGAGTGTAAAAAGAGGAACAAGGGCTTTTATAAACCCCTGTTACCATGACCAAATAGAGAATACATGGATGAGGCTAGTAGTAATTTGGTTAATAAACAGAGTAGAGCCACTGGTTATGATAAAGCATGTATTATTACTTGTGGGACAAATGCCTATGATATTGTGGACATCATCAAAAATAAATTGCTTTTGATTTCTACAACAACTGAGTTGGCCAGTGTTCTAGGTAAATGTCCTAAAATAGTTTTTCGCAAAAATAGGTACTTCAAACACATACTGGAAAGACACTTGGAGAGCCCAAGACAGTCGTCCTAGAGGTATGTTTAAATGTGCACACTGCAACCAATGCCGCTATGTATTAGAATGTAATTATTTTGTCATCAACAATTGGAAATTACTGTAAGTAGACATTTCAATTGTGACTCAAGTTGGGTGGTCTTTGTCGCCTTGTGTGGTTCATGTAAAGCCTTTTACATAGGGAAGACTTCCCGAAAGTTGAGGGAAAGCAGAAACATATTAATGATATTGCAAAAGCAAAATCTTCCAATGCACTTTTTAGGCATATTGCACATACACCAGATCACAAACCTTCTTTTGTGGTTCTGGATAATATGAGGGAAGATCCTAGAGGTTTCACCACTGACCAACATCTTTGTAAGAGAATTAGTCTGGATTCTCCAGACTTAACGCTACAACTTCAAATAGAAAACCAAAATTACCAAAACCGACAAAGCTGCAGGCAGAACTTTGATAAAAAACTTTAATTCATAAAAGTAAAAGTAAGCTTTTTCACGGTATATTTGACCACTTCATCAGACTCTCTTCATAAATCACACAATCCACTTAAATAGCAACTAAGACAAAACAAAACCATTAACATCAATTAACTGATGATTCCTTAAAGGGACAATCACAAAAAAATACTGTTACTGTGACATTCTAAATATATATACTGTTATTAATAATACAACAAAACAAAGATATATATATATATATATATATATATATATATATATATATATAAATGCATACATAAATATATAAAAGTATATATAAAAACACTGCTGAAATCAATGTTTTAAAGGTCTTGCTTTCAAAAATGGTTTTAAGGAAACAACCTTATTTAAACCTAGTGCTTTGTCAGCATTTAAAGACAGAATCCATTTTTGTTCAGTGGATTCTGTCCGATTCCTTGTACCCCCCCCCCCCTTAAATTTTCAGAGATTATCTCAAGTACTAGAAACCTGAAATTCTGGTCTGCACCATATCTTGTTATATGTTTGGCAAGAGCATTACTATCTTTTCTATTGCTAACATCTCTCTGATGCTCTAAAATTGTATCTTTCAGTTGTCTATTACTCATACCTATATAGAAGGGATGGCAAATAATACATAAAGTAAATAATGATGTGAGAGTGTTCGATCTCGCCGTTTGTTCTTACACCTGGGTTCGGAGCCGATCCTCGGCTCCGTGTCGGCCACTTGCAAGCTCTGCATCGAGAAGAAGCTCGAGACAACCTAATACCCACAATTCCCCTCTGCCTTTACCTCAGATCTAGTTTGCCGCTGCAGCGTTCGCATCACTGGGTCGAGCTCGAACAACTAAAGCTAAGATTAAGATTTTTTTCTTGTTATTTCAGAATAATTTTATTCTAAAAAGTTTGTTTAGTGACTAAGTGTGTGTGTGTGGTATGGTTGAGGAATTCTCGGTCCCGTTTAAGTTTAATTTTAAACTTATTAGAGTTTCCCTCGGGGCCTACCACCCCTTACTGGATTGACTACCGGATAGACATTTTTTCTTTTACTGGATTCGACAATTTCACCGGATTGGACTTACTGCTGGACTTGACTTCTACACTTTCTACCATATTAAGTTTAAGATGTCTGAGAAGGTAAATCTGGATTCAAGCATTGCCAGTGTGGGCAAAAGATGTCAGTTACTGACAATCATAGTTCCTGCGTCTACTGTCTTGGCCCTCTCCATCTGCAAGAAGACTGTTCTATTTGTCATTCTTTCAATGGGAAGGTCATGACAGATAGGCGCAGGAAACTCATGGATAGGGGTTTGTTAAAACCTTCTTTTCAAGAGGCTCTGGATGCTTCAGACCAGGCATCAAAATCCTCGAAGGAATCGAAGACGTCGGAGCCCAAGTCATCGGCTCCGAGCTCTTCAGTTAAGGTTCGATCACCGGTTCCACAGGCTTCGGGACCGAGTGTTCAACTGTTGTCAGTTTCCGAGCCTCGAGTCTTGGAACCGGTGACGGAGCTCCCTCCCCCGACACTGTTGAGGTCGGCTCCGTCTTCGATTCCTTCGACCCGTTCTTCCAGGCCTCTCTCCGACACCGATGTAGACCGCGTGGTGCAGAAATTAATGGAGAATACGGCCTTATCCAAACTCATCTCGGTTTCCTCTCAGTTGGTGTCGAGACTTGAAGGCCTTCCATTATCTCCATCTGTTCCTCCTCCGAGACCTGTCCAGTCTTTGGAGCCGGAAGAAGCTGATCTACTGATTGTGGAGCCCTCGGTGCCAGAACCGTCCTTTTCTCGGTCGGCTCCGTTCACCTAGACTCCGTCGGATCCGGTACCGGAGTCTCGGAGCCGAAGATCCATCCTTGGTTCCGGGACCGAGAGTCGGACCGATGTTTCGGTCCCAACTCTCCCTCTCGGGGCCTCGGCTCGGATCGACTCGGTTCCGTCCTCGGGGTCGATGCCTTCGGTGCCTGTTTCGGGGATTCTTCCCATTTCTTAGGAACCGAGATACCTCGACTCGGGACCCGGGGGCCTTCGACCTCATGAGGAAGGTGTTGTCTACCCAGACAACCACATCAGTAGAAGCAGCCTCTCCTCCCCATAAAGGACCGTTATCCTCCTCTGCACCAATGGCTACATCCAAGCGTCGAGCACCTGTGTCTCAGCCACCCCTGGAGGGTGCCCCCTCTTCCTCGGAGGCTTCTTCGGATGCTCCCCGAAGAAGTCCCTAGGAAAAGATTGTGTAAGAGGAGACACTTAGATTCTCCACAAGAATCATTGACATCGGACACTGACTTGGATGAGTCAGAAGGGTCCCAAAGTCACCTTCAGAGGATGTCTCTTTTCTGACATCTTGGAGATCCTAAAACAGAGAGGTGATTGGCAATCCCTCCCCCCTTCTGAGGATGAGTCAGTTTTGCTGAAGGCATTTGGTGCTCGCCTTCCTCCTCCTGGGTCACTCCGCCCTTGATGAGTTAATGGAGCTGATTGCTCGAAGGGCGTGGGAGACACCTGACACGGTGGAACCAGTCCCTAGAAAGCCTAATAAGTATATTACTGCACCCCAAAACAAGGCTTATCTCACAAAGGGAGTTCCAGTGGGCCTTATGGTGGTGGCAGCGCCACGAAAAAGGAGATGTCGAATCTTCCTCATCTGTCCATCCGCCTAACAAAGATTCTAGGACTATGGACAGGTACGGGAAGCGCATTTTTAGTTCAGCGGCTTTTTCTATGTGATCCCTGAACTATTTGACCCACTTTACCACTACAGAGGGATCTAATCAAAGAGTTGGGAGATACCCTCCAGGGTACTACAGATGCTGCTGTTTCAGAGAAAGTTACAGCACATCTCAATACCCTTACATCCATTGTGAACTCGTCCATGAGGCTGATCTCATACGCAGCCGAAGGATCGAGTAGGGCAGCAGCTTCAGCGATTGCTCTTCGTAGACAATCCTGGATGCGCTTATGTTCATTTATGAAGCCTTCAAGTCTTCCTTTACTAACGCCCCATTTGACGATGCCACTCTCTTTGGCCCCAAAGTAAAGGAGACCCTTACCCGGTGTGAACAGGAGGGAAAGACTCTGTCTGCTGTCGGAGTCCGTTTTTCCACCCCATCCAGACCGTACCCCAAAGGGCAACGCGGTGGAAAAATGTGGTTTCAAAACCCCAAGGATCTTTCCCAGGCACGCAGGGTGATGCCCCTCTAGAGGCAGAGGAGGGGCAGAGGTGGAAGACGCCGGGCGGCAGAGGGGTCCAAAAACCAAGGTGACAGGGATACACCCCTGGAAAACCTTTTCAGCACTCCTGAGAGGAGGCCCAACTGTCCTGCTCTGGAGGCAGTCGGGGTCGCTTAGCTTTATACCCTCAGGCCTGGCAAAATCTTACTACAGACAACTGGGTAAAAGCGTGGTTACCAGAGGTTACAGAATACCCTTCCTATCCACCCCCATTCCAAAGAGAAGACTCCCAGATGTGCCCCCATCTGAGACCCAGCAGCTATAGAAATTTCAAAGCTGCTAGAAAAAGAGTCATCCAACCAGTCCCAGCGGACCAAAGAGGATTCGAACTTACTCAAGGTTCTTTTTAGTTCCAAAGAAGACAGGGGACTGGAGGCCGATTCTGGACCTAAGCAACCTCAATACCTTCGTCAAGAAAGAAAAGTTCGAATGGTCACGCTTCAATCGATCCTTCCATTCTTACAGAAGGGCGACTGGATGTGCTCAATAGATCTGAAGGACGATACTACCACATCAAAATGGCCAGGGCGTCCAGAGGTCATTTGCGCTTCCGGCTGGGAGCCAGTCACTATCAGTTTCGAGCCCTGCCCTTTGGTCTGACCTCAGCCACCAGGGTTTTCACCAAATGCATGGCAGTGGTAGCGTCTCATCTGAGACTCCTAGGATTCCAGGTGTTTCCATTATCTGGACGACTGGCTCCTTTCTGCCACCACCGGCGTCAACTGATACAGGCCAGAGATTACACTCTACAACTTTGTGTTCACCTCGAATTTCCGTAAATTTAGAAAATCTTTACTACAGCCATCACAGCATATCTTATTCATAGGAGCGAATTGGATACGCATCATTTAATTCTAAGGCTTCCTCCAGAAAGGATAGCCTCACTACAAAGCCACATATCTCTTTTTCTGTCATCCAGAAAATCCCCAGCAAAACTGGTTCTGAAGGTTTTGGGTCTCATGGCAGCTTCTCTCATTGCGATACCATTGGGAAGACTGCACATGAGAGTTCTACAATGGCTACTGTTTGCACAATGGTCGTTCCAACAGCTACCTCTGACACACAAAATTCTGATTACAAACACATGCAAATCACACCTAGCCTGGTGGCTTCAGACTTGCAACCTTTCCAGCGGAAGACCATTTGTGCTACCCACGCCGACAGCTACGGTGACCACGGACGCTTCCCTGATAGGGTGGGGGGGCATCTTTCAGGGACAGACAGTCCAAGGTGAATGGACCAATTTAGAGTACAATCTGCACATCAATGTTCTAGAGTTGAGGGCAGTGTTTCTAGCGTTGCAACACTTTGCTCCCCTTCTTCCTCTAGGGACTATTGCAGTTCAGACAGACAACATGTCCGTAGTCTGGTACATAAACAAACAAGGGGGAACCAAGTCTTATCAGCTATGCAGAGGCGCCATGAGAATCTGGCAATGGGCGGAGTCCACGGGTCGCTTTCTGATCGCAACGCACATCCCGGGGTCATCCAACGTCATAGCCGACAGGCTGAGCAGAGCAATCCTGTTGCCTCACGAGTGGTCCCTCAAACAGTCAGTTGCGAAGAAGATTTTTCAAGTGGGGCCAGCCTTCCTGCGATCTTTTGCGTCTCAATGAACGCCAAATGCAGGAGCTACTTTGCCCTATTACCCCTCCAGGGGAAGTCCCCAGGGACGCTGGTGCATGATTGGCCCCCGGCTCTCCTGTACGCTTTTCCTCCCTTTCCCCTGATCGCAAAGTTTCTGCAGAAAGCCAACAACCTATAAAGGACGATAATCCTCATTGCCCCATTCTGGCCTCGTCAAATTTGGTTCCCCTTTCTTTTGCAACACTGCATTCGGGGACCTTGGATCCTGGACCCAGAGCCAGATCTACTGACTCACTCGTCAGGGGTTCCTCACCCTATGGTCACTCCATCTAGCAGCTTGGCTGCTCCTTCCCTTTAGCCAGGTCTGATTCTCTTTCACCTGCAGTTCAGAATATACTAGTGGCTTCTCATAAAGCTTCCACTACAAAGACCTACACTAGTAAATGGAAGCGTTTTGTCTTCTGGGCAAACTCACAGCATTTGGACCCTGTCATAGCTCCGTTAAACAAGATCTTGGAGTTTTTAACAGAATTGTTCCACCAAGGAGCTTCTCCTGCCACTTTAAGAGTGCAATTGGCTGCCATTTCCAACTTTCATGTGGAAGAATGTGGGGCACCTATTATGGCTCACAGACTTTGTAAGGCCTTTTAAAAGGATCTTTCCATATTAGACCACCAGTTAGAACCCCTACATCTCCTTGGAATCTAAACCTTTTATTATCTAAATTGATGTTACCCCATTTGAACCAGCCTCCTCTTGTCCATTGAAGTATTTATGGAAGACCCTCTTCTTGGTAGCCATTACATCCGCTAGGCGAGTGTCTGAACTTCAGGCTCTTTCTATTAAACACCCTTATTTGATCTTTCACCCTGACAGAGTATCTCTTCGCACTAATCCATCCTTTCTCCCCAAAGTTTGCTCTATCAATAACATTAATCAATCCATTGAATTACCTACCTTTTTCAAGAATCACTCCAATAAATTGGAGTATATGTTACACAAATTGGATGTCCATAGACAACTTAGATTTTATTTGGATAGAACAAAGGATTTGGATAGAACAAAGGATCACAGGAAATCTGATCAACTTTTTGTAGCCTTTGCTGACAGCAGGAAAGGTGTAGCGGTTACTAAACGAACTCTTTCCAAATGGCTAACTGATTGTATTATATACGTTTATGATTCTTCAAATCAAACTTTATCTGTCAAACCCAAAGGACATTCTACAAGATCAGTGTCTACATCCCTGGCTCATGCAGCTCGCCTACCATTAGACACGATTTGTGCAGCTGCTACTTGGTCTAAACCACATACATTCATCTCTCATTACAAAGTAGACAGGGTTTCTAGGGACAGGGCAACCTTTGGTTCCACTGTGCTCAAGAACGTTCTCCCGTGAGTTCCTCAGGAACATGGAGCTAGGGACGCCACCCAGGTGTAAGAACAAACGGCGAGATTGAACACTCTCACATATAGAAGTTATGTCCTTACCATAACGTTCCATGTGGAGTGTTCATCTCGCCTTTGTTCTTACATTCCCACCCTCCCACCCTCAGGAAGAACGTTCAATTTGGTGCCTGGTCTGGGGTATTCTGCTTCTGCACTTGCAGTGGTTGTATATATATGATGTACATGTGTATATATATATATATATATATATATATATATATATATATATATAGATATAAGTTTTCTTGCTTTTAGGTAAATTTTTGGCATGAGTGTGTTCTCTCTCTGACTGCTGGTTTGCTTGCAAACTAGATCTGAGGTAAAGGCAGAGGGGAATTGTGAGCATTAGGTTGTCTCGAGCTTCTTCTCGATGCAGAGCTTGCAAGCGGCCGACACGGAGCCGAGGATCGGCTCCGAACCCAGGTGTAAGAACAAAGGCGAGATGAACACTCCACATGGAACGTTATGGTAAGAACATAACTTCTAATTATGGGTCT
Source organism: Protopterus annectens (assembly GCF_019279795.1). NCBI lineage: Eukaryota > Metazoa > Chordata > Ceratodontiformes > Protopteridae > Protopterus > Protopterus annectens. Next base: position 1,672,305,587 of record NC_056732.1, on the reverse strand, counting down.
TGCAATCCCCATAAAAATCTGTTTCTGTCTTAAATTTCATGTGGCGATGTACATAATTAGTTCCTGTATGAATATATTTACATGTTGCATAGTTTCTACATTTAAAAGTACCATTCCTATCAGATGCCAATATCGTATTAGGTATAGAAGCATTGTAACATAAATGCCTTTTTAGTGGTTTATTATTCTTGAAAGAGATGTGTGGTACTGTATCTATGACAGTTCTTAATTCGTCTACAGTGTCTAATATGTCCCAATTTCTTTTAATGATATCACAGACCCTGTAAATATTAAAAGAGTATGTTAAGGGGAACCTGACAATCTCTGTCACTTTCTGTAACCTGTCCTCTTTACTACTTAATGTTTCCGTGTAGTAGGGTCTACACTTACCCCCTCTCTCTTTTAATGTTGGCAGGGTGGCCTAATGGTTAAGGTGTTTGCCTTACAAACACAAGGTGCAGGGTTTGAGTCTCACAAGGGATAATTGGCTAGGCTTAAAATGGCTCACAAGGGCAGTTAGCTTAGTACTAATCTATTAACCTATGAATGCATCTATTATGCATTTATCTCTATCTTTCTCTTGATAGCCTCTGTCTAAGAAATCTGTTTTCAGAGACTCATGTGCTAAATTTAATTGTTCATCATCATCATGAAGTCTCATAACTCTGTATACTTGCCCTTTGAACACATTTCAAGAAGTATGCCTGGGGTGCATACTACTCTTGTATAACAAGTTGTTCTTTCGAGTAGGTTTCCTATAAGTACTGGTCACTATTTGAGCTAACTCTGTCTTCCTGACCTTAATGTCAAGGAATTCAATTTCTTCCCAGAAATACTTGTATGTAAATCTTACTAAATCAATAGATTGATGCAAGTATTCTATAAATTGCACTAATTTCTCAGCTGAACCATTCCATAAAAGAAAGATGTCATCCACTAATTGTGTATACCATAAAATATGTCTTGTGACAGTTTCTCTCTCATTGTACCAAAACAAGGTTGAAATCGCTGTTTGCACACACTGTACCCATTGCTATGCCAACCTTCTGTGCATAGAATTGCTCTTCAAATAAAAAAACATTGTTCTCCAGTACAAGATCTAACAAAGCACATAATAAATTGGTCTCGTCTGTGGTAAAACAATGATTGGTGTTCATAAAATTTCTGATATTTTCTATGCCCCAAGCATTGGGAATCACAGAAAAAAGTGACACTGTGTCTATCATCACCAAATAATAATAATTATCTAAATTAGAGGTAGCCACAAACAACTTCTGTAAGAAACTTCTAGTATCTTTAAGAACTGTATCACAATTGTCCAACACAGAATGTAAATTATTTTCAACAAAAATAGAAAATTGCTCTGTTACCCAGCCTTTCCCAGATACTATTGGGTGCAGTGGTGAATGTACTGCATTTTGATGCACTTTCGGTAGACCATATATTATTAGTACTAACGGTTGCTTGACTTCAAAATATTCACAGTTTTTCATCAATCATATCAGTCATAAGCATATCAAACATATATAATGATACTTTCTCAATAATGGCATTAACAATGGGTTTAGAAATACAAGTATAAGTAGCATCATCACATAATAATTTACCCATCTGTGCCCTCCACTGTTCCCTGTCTAATACAACTGTTCCTCCACCTTTATCAGCTGTTTCTGTAGACTTCATACTTTCACCAGGTGTCAAATTATAACATTTGACTTTCTCTTTAGATTCACTCTCTTTCCTTATCTGTTTTTCACTGATTTCAATAAATGTATCTATCTTTACATTACATGGTGGAATGAAGGTGCTAGGTTTCTTAAAAAAGTTAGTATCATTATTACTACTATTAGGAAACAGTTTTTAATGTAAGAGTCTTGCCAAACAATCTTAAATCAGTCAATACATCAGTCAGGTTAGCGTTTTGAGCCGGGATGAAGGACAGACCTTTATATAAAAGTGGTAGTTGTGAGGAGATGAATTGCACCGAAGAGATATTAATTGCTAGATTTTTTTACCTTAGTTTCCCTGGTCCCATTGAGTTCTGACTCACTTCTATACTGGAAAGACTCTGTATCCTGCCTTCCTCCCCCGACTCTGTGATCTGTCTCTGATGGGAAAAGGATTCTCCAAATTGAAGGATGTAGTTGTCACAGTTCTTAAATCCATGTTCGAAGTCATCAGTTCGAAAAAACTCTCTTCGTTTCATCAGCATTAGATTTTCTTTTCTTTTGTAGATGTAGCATTGGCGTTCTTTCTCCATTACTATCCTGTCGAAGTTGCTCAGAACTGCTTCTGGTCATCTGAACATGATCCGTTCAATTCATATCAACAGCCTCTCCCACAATAGATGGCATGGCTAAGTCCGTAGAGTTACTGATTTGCCTGGTTAAAGGCTCTATTATTTGTTGCGAACTTTCAGAATTGATCATGGAAGTAGGCTTACTTTTACTCCAACGTCAAAACTGCCCCACAAGAGAAATCACAGATGTCACGGTGCAGTTTCTTGGTCTGAATCAACTGCAGCTTTCTCTCATACGCCATAATATTATCGTAAAGTGTCTAGTTTATCACAGGTAACTTTAGCGGAAAAGGCATCATAAATTTCATTTTGCAGTACGTTAATTTGTTTTTGTAGCACCTTCTCTTCTGGGAGAAAGAAATCAATTAATTACATATATCCACAGCTAGTTTGTAAATTAATGACTGTCACTTCAGCAGCAAGTA